>NW_009258115.1:634108-673654 GCF_000149755.1 Phytophthora sojae
AGAGTACGCAGCCACCTCCAGTACGCTTCACCTTGCAGTCTTACGGAAGTAGCACGTCTTTTGCTGTCTACGTCGTCTTTACTGCTCTACCTACTCGTCCTGCAGGAACGGGTATTATAGTCCGTGTACCCGCGCGCGTCGCCGAGGTAGAACGTGTCCGTGTCGTAGTCGTTCACGGGCTTGTTGAGTTGGAAGCGCCGCACCAGGTCCGGGTTCGAGATGAAGTGGCGGCCGATGGCCACGGCGTCGGCCGCGCCCTCCTCCACGATCTGCACGGCCGACTGCCGGTCGAAGCCCGACGCGGCGAGGAGCACGCCCTTGTACGTCTCGCGGAACTGCCGCGCCGAGCCCTTCTCGGGTGCCAGCGGGTCACGCACGTGGTAGCCACGCGGCTCGATCAGGTGCGCGTAGGCCAGGTCGTAGTTGTTGAGCCTGTTCAGCACGTACGTGTAGGTGGCGACGGGGTCCGAGTCCTTGTCGCCGAAGCTGCCGCCGAACGGGGACAGTCGGATGCCCACCTTGGACGAGTCCAGACTCTCGAGGATGGCCTCCAGTGCCTCGAACAGGAAACGCGCGCGGTTCTCGACGCTGCCGCCGTACTGGTCGGTGCGGTCGTTGATGCCGTCGTGCAGGAACTGCTCCAGCAAGTAGCCGTTGGCGGCGTGCAGCTCGACGCCGTCGAAGCCCGCGCTGATGGCGTTCTCCGCGGCCGAGCGGTAGTCCGCCACGATGCCCGGGATCTCGCTCGTCTCGAGCGCGCGCGTCGGCACGGGCTCCATGCGTCCTTCGCGCGTGACGATCTTCTTGCCGGCGCGGATGTTCTCGAGCTTGGAGCTGGACGACACGGGCAGGACGCCGCCCGACTGGGGCCGATGCGGCCCGTGTGGTCGTATCTTACCTATGGTATGTACCGCATCGCCGAAGTTATTATTCGCACATTTATTAATACCATAAAGCGCACTAAACACTTGGTGGCAATTTGGCCGGACTTCCGAGACAACACTAGGAGGATTCTGGAAGCAACTCGGGCATTATTTTCAAGAAGAAATACTCTACTTTTGATACGTAGCCATGTATTTACCAAACTACGCACTGTACGGGACTGACTAGACTTGATTGAAATTTGTGACTGGGTTTGGCGGTGCTTTCCAATACAAACATCAAGTATAAAGGATTTGTATTGACCCGGAAAAAAATCGATCGAGTTTTCTGGTACATGTTGCTGAACTGAGCAAGCCCAGCATCGCTACCATGTTGAATAGACGCCAATGAAGACACTAGTCAGCTGACAGCCTCAACTTCGAGTATAGACCTCTCCACACTGTCAAACACCACTCTTCTATACAAATTCAAGATAGTGCGTGTCTCCATTGAATCTTATCAACCGCGTCAGCTTAACCTTATTTGAGCAGCTTACTACAGTGAAGTGCGTCGATAAGGAACGGGCGACATTTTATATTCTACGACAAGACATGAATCCTCGCTTGTACCCATTGTGTGCCAATTGTACTGAATTAGTTATATGATTCTACCAATCATTCGGTCCCGTTTAACATTCCGCCAATCACAGTTCCGAAACCGAGCCTCAAGAGCGGCTGGATGGAGCGGCTCCCAAGTCGGGGGAAATGGAACCTAAAGGTCGCGAGAGGGAATCATGAGCATGAGGATCGCTGTGAGCGCGGGAATCGCGCCAGGTACATGTCTGCATGCCTCATTAACCAACTTTCGCTCTGCTGCTCACAACTCCCATGGTGACCGCCACTTCCAGACCGTTCCAGAGGTGGCTACGTCTGACCAAGCTTCAGTCGCTGCTAATCTGTCATCGCCGTCGTGATCTACCGGGTGCTACCTATGCTGAGTTGGCTGCGTGGGCTCAAGCCGAGACTCTGGTCGCGAAGTCCGACATGAACTACATATTGCAGTAAATCAGTGCATTTGCTGTCTGCATGTGACGAGGGCCTCAGAGTTTTAGTTTTTCACACTATTAGAACGCCTAGGCGTTGTATTCGGATAGACCGCCTAGTAGGCGTTCTATTTTATTTCAATGCCTGGGCGTCTGGTACGGGGTAAGACGGTAGCAGGCATGCCCCCATTCTCGCCACCGCCGCCATGATACTACTGCCACTTTGCTGACTGTGTACTGCTGTGCTGCTTTGCAGGTGGACATATCCAGCGAGTTGGACTCCGACACTTTGGCTGCGTTCGTCGACGAGAGCCGATCAGCCATTGGCGAAGAGAAATCTTCCTATGATGAATTATCTGAAACAATTTGTCGACCCCAGCAACCTCCGGGGCTCCCAAAAAAAACGATAGATAGCTTAACCCTATCGTTACCAGAATGATACATCAAGTATCTTTTTAATGGTGATGTAGTAGCAAGATAACTGAAACAGCAATTTTCTGAGCCACGGCAGTTTCCTCGCCGTTTATGACCAATCATACAGCTAAGAGGGATAGGTAAAACCCCACGCTATTGTGTCTTCTGTAGTATATCTATCAACACTATTGTGTCCCCAGGGGCACGGATGCGATCGTCGAGCACAACGCCAGCGGCAGCCGCACACAGGTCGCCGCCGGAAGTAGCGGCCGCAGTGCCGCCAGCGACATCGGCAGCAGGGTCTCGGACACGATGGAGGTGACCGTGGCCTTGGAGGACGCGGTCAGGGGCGTCTCCGCCGACATGGACACGGACACGGACGCGATGGTGGCGGGGGACTCGGGCAGCAAGCATAACGGCGGTCGCAGCGCCGTGTGTGCGCCGGCAACATCATGACCACGGACGCTTGGGCGTGACCGTTGTCGTGCTGGAGGTGGTCGTGGGTGCCTCCACCGGCACGGAGGTTGGCAAGGATGTGACCGGTGACCAGACAGCGTGCGCAAATGCATCGACAGTGCGGAAGGAGACCGTTGTAGAGGTGCCAGCAGTACCGTCAGCGGCATCAACAGCATGACGTCCTTTGTAGAGATCGTGTCCGTACGGGAGGAGATCGGAGGCAACTTCGTCAGCATGGAGTCGGACGCAATGGTAGCGGGCGACTCGGGCAGCGAGGGCAGCGGCCGTGGCAGCGCCGTCAGCAGCATGACCTCAGATGTGGTGGTGGCGAACGTGGCCGTGCTGGATGTGGTCTGAGGCGTCTTCGCTGACATATACACAGTTGGGAGTTATTGTTCGGCTTGGAGGCGCGTGGAATTTCTAATAGCATCCTGTCGGATTATACGCAGTGGAGTGTGGTTAGCTTGCCGCTATGGTGCACCAGTGGTAAAGCAGTATGTTGTCAGCCACGAGCTAAATCCGCATTTACGGCATCAAGACTAGCGGGGGCAGATGGAATAGGTGTAGTGAAGTATAAATGGTTAGTTGACTTTGACTATCTTGAAAAAATGATGTGAGGTTACGCCTTGGTGGCTGCGTTAGCCTTCTTTTGATCTTGGCGGGCCTTCAGAAATGGACGGCTAGCTACATAAATTGGAGAGGTTCGTCGCAAGTTGCCGTCGACAGTGTACACTTGCTTCGGCAAGTAAAACAAATGGTATTTCTGCCAGCAAGTCCAAGTTTGCTGTTGGCACAGATGCTGCTTCGTAGGGTCAACAGGGTATGTGCGCTTGCACAACGCAACTCGATGGGTCTCGCAGTAGTCGGTTTTCTCGGAAGGATCTCTGCCCTCGAACTTGCACACAGTGCATTTCCGCATTCACTATGGGGCTTGCATGGGTCAACGTAACTCTGGAGACGATGCCGAAGCCGTTACAGCACTTACATTTGGTAGGAATACTGGAGTAAATCTAAGTACCGTATGTTACAGTTGAACGCTTTGAGTACTCGTACTATTCATGACTCTGTGTAATTACACTGTATTCATCCCGCACTCGATATCCGATGCATTTTGCACGGTACCTTGTCAGCACAGCTACGCTGCATTCCGCATGGCGGGCATTGAACCTGCACCGGTGGGTTCAAACTCCACCATACTAACATCACATACAACGATGAGTCGAACCACCCCATACAAAGCCTAGTACGTTCGGTCCCTTTGAACACTTCGAACATGGCCATACAAATAACAATATATTCGGTCCAATGGCTCAAGCGAGACCGATGCATGCAAACCAGTTAGAGATCTTTGCCGTGAAGGAGCCACTGGTACGCTAGCTGAGCTCGTCCACCACCACATACCCAATGCCACGAAAGCGGAAGCAGCGGTCGAGCACCTGCGAGCCCACAGCTAAGCGACAACAATCACGACGCTCGGGTCCTATCTCACCTTCAGCTCCCACCGGTCTAGGTACGATCCGTTGCTTACCTAGCGCTCGAGCAAGGTATCATATTGACGCGTGTCCACCGGCATACAGACCTCGCGGATGACCATGCGATGTTTGGATCTGTTTGGCGAGTTCTAAGTGCGGCTGGTTGGAGTTCAAAGCGTCCAACAGGGCGAAGCTTGAGTGATCTGTACCGCTATATCCGTCCCGGTGGTGACTCGAATGGAACAGAGGGTATCGACTATTTTCTGGGTGAACGAGCGCTTTTGGAGCACTATCGGCGGACATTGGTAGTGGAGGATGGTGATACGGATGGTGCCCTGTCCAAGCGACCCGATGACGAAATTGATGTCGACCAAAACAACGTTAATATATGTGGGGCTGGCGATGTTGGTCTCAACGCGGCAGATGATGTACGTGGTAGTAGCGGCGGAGTTCCTGGAGCGAGTGCAAACGACGTTGATTGTGAGAAAGCCGCGCTTCCGGGAGTAAGCTGTCACGAATTGGTGTTTGATGGTGCTGCCAGCACCTCTCAGGATTATGATGGTGCTGCCTCTGCTGTTCTACACCGCCAACATCAGCGCGCGTCGTACCCGTACATGCAGCAGCTACGCGAGAACATTTACTCCAGCTAGATCACCACGCACCCACCGCATCGTCTGGTACATGTGCGCAATGTGCAGTCTGCAATATGGAGTGTTCAACCGAGCGCAGTTGTACCTGGTGCAAAAAATTTCTCCATCACTTCTGCTCTCATGATGTCTGCGTTTCGTTGAATATCCCAGACCCTAATGGTGGATTCGCCAAGGATTTCGGTGATAGCAGCTATTGCAGCACGCTTTGCTACACAAACGCTACAAAAATGAACTTGGTGGACCAAGGGAGAAGTGATGAACGACCCAATGCCCTACTTGACCTCCCCGCGAGTGTTTTGACGCCAAGTGTGGCTCCGTCGGAACCTGCAGAGACCAACGCCGCCACACCTCCTGCTACAAATTGCTCGGGGGCAGCAAAACCTTTAAGCGAAAAAAGCGTGGTCCTGCCGAACAATCAGCTCCAAAGGCACCCCGAAGCGAAAACCAAGCTGCGCAACGGAAAACGAAAAGCAAGAAGGCACCTACCAAGGCCAGCAAACCCAAGGCTGTGGCAATGAAAGAAGAGTTGATTCGCCGAGCACATGCGGCTGCCGAAAAATTTGTTGATGCTAGCGTAGCATTTTCACCGGCTGATGAGGAGTGGATGCCGCTCAGTTTGTAACGCGACGTTGGCGCAGCATTTTTGATTGGTGTGGTGACTCGCTACAGCCTGGCAAGCGAAAAAAATGCTGACAATGTTAGCGTTCCTCACGACAAATTTCAGGTTCAATGGACGTGTACTGCTTTTCAAATAAAAGATCACGTTCACCACGTTTCCGAAGCCATCATCACCCGTGGTATCCGCCAGTTTGCCAACATGGAAAAAGACAAACTTCAATTTGGAGAGTCTTGGACGTCCCTGTGCAACATGGTCCCCAAACTATCAAACATTCCTGCACTGACAGATGAATTTGAGGAGATGGACGAGCGTGGTTATCGTGAGTGGTTTGCGTTTCGCGGGCGGAAAGAATTGCAGCGCCCTTTGTGCCCTGGTGAAGTCGAAGAGATAGCGTCAATGACATTTTCACCCACAGCATCGCTTGGCCAACCGTCAGGGCTATTTACACATCCGGATGGGTCTTCAACTACCAGACTACGCCCGGAAAGTCATGGGTTGTTTGGGCATTCAGCAACCTCATCGTTCTTCGCGTTTATTCCGTTGTCGTTCTGGATCCAAGTGGTCGTCTTTACCAACGAGTATGCAGACGCATCTGGCAGCCCATCGGCAACTCCTGTAAGTTTAGAGGAACTGATGAAATTCCTTGGGATCCTCTGGTACATGACTCTGTTCGACAAGGGTGAGATGAGAAATTACTGGGTGGACGACGGGGAAGCAACTATTTTTTCCTGGAGCGCGTACTACTAGTTTGAAGTCAATTATGACATGGCGAAGATTCCTGTACATCCGTAAGAATTTGAGTTTTCGTTCCAAGGTGTCTACCTCCGACATCAAGCGCGGTCCTGTAGCTAGAATACGACCACTCATGAGCATTCTGAAATCGCGATGCCTGCGCCATGTTGAAGTCGGTCGAAACGTGGCTGTTGATGAGGCCACAATTGCCTGCCGATCCCAGTACGCCCGCCACATTATAGTCTTCAACCCACAAAAACCCACCGGAAAGTATCATTTCAAGTTATACGTGTGTTGCTGTTCTACCTCGTGGTACGCGGTGAGTTTCAAGTTGCACTGCTCCAGTGAACTTGATTATCGGCTGGACGGTGTAATTTCACGCTCAGAAGTGCAGAAATTCGCTGATCTAACCGCGAAGTCGTCTGAAATCCGCTCTCACGTCATGGCGGTTACTTCATCTTTGAAAGGATCCAGTCGCATTGTAAACACGGACAACTTCTACACTTCCTGTTTGCTGTTGAAGACTTTACGATCGATTGGTCTCTATGGGCGTGGCACTGTACGCACATCTAGCAAGCATTTCCCTCATTTTACGATGATTCGTAAGGAGGACGCGAAGCCGCGAGGCTACATGAAGCAAGGTGTATGCTTAGAGAAGCATATTGTCGCAGCTAGTTGGGTGGATGGCTCAATTGTCAATGTCGTGTCTAATGCCGATGCTTCGACCACATCAACTGTGCATCGTCGTATAAATGAATCGGGTGTGGCTTTCACTGCTCCTACTTGCGTCGGCGAGTATAATTCAGCGATGCAAGGTGTTGATCGGCTCGACCAACTGCGTGCACGATTTTCTCTAGCCGATGGCCACTCATTTCAGAAGTGGCATAAAAAACTAGCGATGGTCATGCTTGATATAGCCAGGTGCAATGCCTACATTTGCGATAGTTTGGCGCGTGGTGAGAGCGAGGAGTCTCGTTCGACGGGAGGTACAGCCCAAACGAGGTCAAGAGCCCGCGATAGTCATCGCGTATTTGTGGCATCACTGGTTCGAGAACTGTTCAATGGGGACTGGAAGAAATCTCTGGATAGGGAACATGGAATGGTGTATGCTGCGAAGCCGACAACGACAACAATGCCGATGACGACCCAAACCGCGGCGTCGACAGATGTATCCGAGTCTTCGGGCGATCACGCACAAACGTGTGTTGCAAGAGCGTCCTCGGAGGTGCTTCAGGGAAGGAGTCGCTCAATGCGGAAATGCACTGTGTGCAAGTTCGAGGGCAGAGATCCTACCGAGAAAACCGACTACTGCGAGACCCATCGAGTTGCGTTGTGCAAGCGCACATACCCTGTTGACCCTACGAAGCAGCATCTGTGCCAACAGCAAACTTGGACTTGCTGGCAGAAATACCATTTGTTTTACTTGCCGAAGCAAGTGTACACTGTCGACGGCAACTTGCGACGAACCTCTCCAATTTATGTAGCTAGCCGTCCATTTCTGAAGGCCCGCCAAGATCAAAAGAAGGCTAACGCAGCCACCAAGGCGTAACCTCACATCATTTTTTCAAGATAGTCAAAGTCAACTAACCATTTATACTTCACTGCACTAAGTCACACCTATTCCATCTGCCCCCGCTAGTCTTGATGCCGTAAATCCGGATTTAGCTCGTGGCTGACAACATACTGCTTCACCACTGGTGCACCATAGCGGCAAGCTAACCACACTCCACTGCGTATAATCCGACAGGATGCTATTAGAAATTCCACGCGCCTCCAAGCCGAACAATAACTCCCAACTGTGTATATGTCAGCGAAGACGCCTCAGACCACATCCAGCACGGCCACGTTCGCCACCACCACATCTGAGGTCATGCTGCTGACGGCGCTGCCACGACCGCTGCCCTCGCTGCCCGAGTCGCCCGCTACCATTGCGTCCGACTCCATGCTGACGAAGTTGCCTCCGATCTCCTCCCGTACGGACACGATCTCTACAAAGGACGTCATGCTGTTGATGCCGCTGACGGTACTGCTGGCACCTCTACAACGGTCTCCTTCCGCACTGTCGATGCATTTGCGCACGCTGTCTGGTCACCGGTCACATCCTTGCCAACCTCCGTGCCGGTGGAGGCACCCACGACCACCTCCAGCACGACAACGGTCACGCCCAAGCGTCCGTGGTCATGATGTTGCCGGCGCACACACGGCGCTGCGACCGCCGTTATGCTTGCTGCCCGAGTCCCCCGCCACCATCGCGTCCGTGTCCGTGTCCATGTCGGCGGAGACGCCCCTGACCGCGTCCTCCAAGGCCACGGTCACCTCCATCGTGTCCGAGACCCTGCTGCCGATGTCGCTGGCGGCACTGCGGCCGCTACTTCCGGCGGCGACCTGTGTGCGGCTGCCGCTGGCGTTGTGCTCGACGATCGCATCCGTGCCCCTGGGGACACAATAGTGTTGATAGATATACTACAGAAGACACAATAGCGTGGGGTTTTACCTATCCCTCTTAGCTGTATGATTGGTCATAAACGGCGAGGAAACTGCCGTGGCTCAGAAAATTGCTGTTTCAGTTATCTTGCTACTACATCACCATTAAAAAGATACTTGATGTATCATTCTGGTAACGATAGGGTTAAGCTATCTATCGTTTTTTTGGGAGCCCCGGAGGTTGCTGGGGTCGACAAATTGTTTCAGATAATTCATCATAGGAAGATTTCTCTTCGCCAATGGCTGATCGGCTCTCGTCGACGAACGCAGCCAAAGTGTCGGAGTCCAACTCGCTGGATATGTCCACCTGCAAAGCAGCACAGCAGTACACAGTCAGCAAAGTGGCAGTAGTATCATGGCGGCGGTGGCGAGAATGGGGGCATGCCTGCTACCGTCTTACCCCGTACCAGACGCCCAGGCATTGAAATAAAATAGAACGCCTACTAGGCGGTCTATCCGAATACAACGCCTAGGCGTTCTAATAGTGTGAATAACTAAAACTCTGAGGCCCTGGTGTCCATAACGTATATATCGCCGCGATACTCTACTTTCACATCGTTCGTATTGCGTCAAGAACGCAGTAGGAAAACGTCGAGAAATCCTGCAGTTGTCGAGTACTACAAGCAGCGCGCGACGCCCGGCGGCCTCATCATCGCCGAGGCCACCAACATCACGCCCACGGACCGCGGATCCTGGGGCTCCCCTGACATCTTCGCGCCCCAGCAGATCGAGGCTTGGCGCCACGTGACCAAGGCCGTGCACGGCAAGATGTTCCTGCAGTTGTCGGACTACCGCACGGCCGCGGAGAACGCCATCAGCGCGGGCTTCGACGGCGTCGAGCTGCACGCCGCCAACGGCTACTTGCTGGAGCAGTTCCTGCACGACGGCATCAACGACCGCACCGACCAGTACGGCGGCAGCGTCGAGAACCGCGCGCGCTTCCTGTTCGAGGCACTGGAGGCCATCCTCGAGAGTCTGGACTCGTCCAAGGTGGGCATCCGACTGTCCCCGTTCGGCGGCAGCTTCGGCGACAAGGACTCGGACCCCGTCGCCACCTACACGTACGTGCTGAACAGGCTCAACAACTACGACCTGGCCTACGCGCACCTGATCGAGCCGCGTGGCTACCACGTGCGTGACCCGCTGGCACCCGAGAAGGGCTCGGCGCGGCAGTTCCGCGAGACGTACAAGGGCGTGCTCCTCGCCGCGTCGGGCTTCGACCGGCAGTCGGCCGTGCAGATCGTGGAGGAGGGCGCGGCCGACGCCGTGGCCATCGGCCGCCACTTCATCTCGAACCCGGACCTGGTGCGGCGCTTCCAACTCAACAAGCCCGTGAACGACTACGACACGGACACGTTCTACCTCGGCGACGCGCGCGGGTACACGGACTATAATACCCGTTCCTGCAGGACGAGTAGGTAGAGCAGTAAAGACGACGTAGACAGCAAAAGACGTGCTACTTCCGTAAGAACTGCAAGGTGAAGCGTACTGGAGGTGGCTGCGTACTCTCAAGTAAAACAAATTGTTGGTAGTTAAAACTAGTTGCTGCAGGCACCAGGCACGTACTGTTACTGCCTCGGTGTGGGCTTGGGCGTCTTGTTGGATCACTTGGCGCGTTTAGTGGGACGGCCTTCTTCACCCTCTTGGTTTTCACGTGCTCGTTTCTTGGATGTTTCCGTCTCGCCACCTTGATCGCCTAGTGGCCCTCACCACTGCCACCAACGTCACTCTCAGCGTCACTCTTCTTCCTTGTCACCCGGCGCGTACGCTAGTGCTTTACGGGCGTTCTGCAACAACTTGTCGCGCGTCGCGGTAAGCGACAACTTTGCATACGAACTAGCGTCTTCGTTCCGTTTTTCATCTTCATCGCGATAGTCCAGGTCGCCCTCCACAAGCCCCAGCGGGTCATACTGAGACTCCACCATGTTTGATAGAATGGAAGCCACGTCCTCGCTCAGGAACGGGTAGGTGACCCTGTTGAGTAAACGGAGGCAGATCGTGAAAACAGGATCCTCCTCCGAGACACTCGACACACTTGAGACGCCAGGATTGCTCTCGATCTTCGCCCGCTTCTTCGCCTGACTCCCGATCGTCTGACTCTCCTCCTTCACCTCAGAGGCGTTGCCTTTCTTCTTGGGCTTAAGATTGTCTTTCATTGTCGTGGCATAGATGAACTTGCCGTCACGCGTTCTACCGCGCACATTCATGTAGATGCGAATGGTATCACGGACATCCGTGGAGCTCAGCGGTTTCGGATCCCCACCAATTTCACCGGTAGATTTCCCCGCTGACGAGTTCCCATCACTGTTCTTTCCGAACACAAACCAGGGGCATAGTTTCTCCGTCGCTGCCCTGGAAAACCCACCATCGACTGGGGAACGATTCTTCACTTGAATCAACATCATCAACACTTCCTGCTCCTCTTGTTCACCCCTCGTTGTCTCCCCACCGACTGGCCTGCTGTTGGATCTCTTCTTAAACATCGGGATCAACAAATCGGCTCCATACTGGTTACGGGGGAAAATACCTGCAGCTTGACGCCCCAGCAAAAACCAAAGCGTGTCCTCATTCGGCTCAAGCTGCAACTGCACAAAGTGGGTGAACCCCATGTACCAACCCTCCCACTTCGAGCACCACTTGTTGAATTCTGGTCTCAAATTCTCCTTGCTGATCATCCGCTTGAGATATATCGGCAGCTTTTTCTTGCCTTGTAGCACCTTCAAGAATTGCTGCACCGGTACAAATTGCCCGATCGTATGGTAGCACTGGGAAAAATCTTTGTCCCCCATAACACACTTGTCCATCGCTAGAAGCAGCAGAATGCGAGCAACCATCTCGCCAATTTCGCCAACTCCACCAGTGTCCAACGCTTCATCCAAAAGGAGGTTCTTGAGTTGCGGCAGGATATACTTTGCCAGACCATGTTTCAGTTCATACCACACTTTCATCGCTCCTAAGGCGAGCACTGGGTCCGAAGCGTAGCTGGTGACGTAACCTTCTCGCTTGAAATTCACATACGCGAGAATCGCCATGAAGTCGGCAGTCGCCCGAGATGCCAGAGCCGACGTTGAATGCGGGCGCACGCCCAGTCGGCAAAGCATGGAGGCGACACCAAGCATGGTATCCTTGTTGTACGCATTTTGCGAAGGGGGAATCCCCAGTAGCAGCTTGTTCGCCGCAAGATTGATCACATCTTCTCTATCCGCAGGATTGGGGCAAGTGCTGTACCACATCGGACGCCCCATGCGGCACAACGCGTGCCAAGCTTGACTCGCATCCCCGGTAACGATTCTCTTGTACATAGCTATCTTAGCACGTTCTTGCTGTTTCTTCTTCTCTTCGTCGTTTTCAGCTCCCACCGCAACCTGAGTTTCCTCTTCCATTTCTTCATCTTCTGCTCCCACATCTAGTATTTCCTCTTTCATTTCTTCATCTACATCTTGGATGTCCTCTTTCATTTCTTCATCTTCGCCGGCTTGTTTTTCTTCACAGTATTGATCCCAGTGTGCGTCCATTGTCTCAGCTAACACAACTGGCGCAAACGATGCCAACTCTCCATCGAAAAGCCGAGATGATGGGTCCAACAACAGCGGAGGCGCCAGGTCCGAGATCCTGGAGTTCGTATCAATCAGCACGCCGAAAATGCATCCACGATGGCCGATATCTTTGTTCACGGATCTGAGAGCATTTCGCAACATTCGGAAGTCATTCTTCTTGCCTCCCTTCTCAGCCAGCAGACTTCTCGCTTCATCGATCACCAGAACCACGATTCTGCCATTTGGATTCTTCTCGGTGGAGGTATCCCCCTCCAGCGTATCTGTTTCATCCGAAAGTTTCGCCTTTACAGAGGTGTCCGCTGCCTTTTCGGTAAACAGCTTCAGCCATTCCTTCTGAACGTCCGCCCAATGCTTGTTCGCGTAGACGTAAATTGTCTTCAATCGACTGGCGATGTCTTCCACTTCGGAGCCTTCTTGAAACAGCCAACCACGAAGCTCGCTCGTAGCCTTGGGAAACCCCGTCGACTCGTGCACACGAGCACACATGTACAGGACTTTCATGTTCAAGGCGCTCTTTTGAGCCTCGATCGCGAGCTCACGCATCGTCCGACTCTTGCCGAAGCCAGAACTCTGCACGACCGCCACACATGGCGCCTTGTACTTTGTGGGGGTGTAGGCCTTCCAGCAGTCCCGCAGATACTGTGCGAGGTCGAGGTGGGCTTCGCCGAGGTACCGGCCCTTGGTGAACGCCTCCGCGATTCGCTTCATTTCATTTTCATCCAACTTGGGCGTGCCGGAGCGGGCTTCAGGGACAAACTTTGCCAGGAGGTCTTTCACCGTCTTGGCCGCAATAGTTTGTGCAAGAGGTCGAGACACGCGTGTATGCCCGTATGCTTCTCTGATCTTCACCTGTATCAATCCATGTATCCGGTTCTGGGAGGCCTCGAGTTGGAGTGTGGCTTTGTTGGGATAGTCTTCCAGCATCCACGCAACGAAAAGATTTTTCTTCGGCGATGCGTCTGCTCCAAGCTTCCCGCTCATCTGAGCAAAGACACTGTCGTCCACGAACGCGGCCAAAGCCTGGGGATCCAACTGGCTGGACATGTCCATCTGCAGCAGCACAGCAGTACACAGTCAGCAATGCGGCAGTAGTATCATGACGACGTTGGCAAGGGCGCGGGCATGCCTGCTAGTCCCGGTGGGCGGTGGCGCTACAGGACAAGGCTTGGAGGGGAAATGTGGAAATGGCCGGTTGGATTTTTCTTCCCTCAGTTTTGTACCAGAAACACGGTACCGCATCTACGTGATATACAGTGCGCGCCGAAATTATAACCGCACCCCAAAAATTATTTTTTTAAACCAATGATTGTGCTTTCGGCGCCAAACCGCTGCTTATGATTCGTCTAAAATCGATAGAAAACAGATGCAACAATCAGAATCGAAAAAGCTGTAACCGTTTTTTTGCAATGGACGAAAAACCGACTTTGGGTCGGGTCAAAATTATAGCCGCACCCGGTAAGCTATCGGTAAGATTGGTGGAGAGCTGTTTCAAGCGTAATAAATGAACTAACTCCATTGAACAGCTCGAATAACGCCTACCGGTACAGTAAAGTGCGTCGATAAGGAACGCCTGATATACATTGAAAGAAAAAGGTATATTGATAATTAAAGGTTTGACTCGTCACATGCAGACAGCAAATGCACTGATTTACTGCACTATGTAGTTCATGTCGGACTTCGCGACCAGAGTCTCGGCTTGAGCCCACGCAGCCAACTCAGCATAGGTAGCACCCGGTAGATCACGACGGCGATGACAGATTAGCAGCGACTGAAGCTTGGTCAGACGTAGCCGCCTCTCGAACGGTCTGGAAGTGGCGGTCACCATGGGAGTTGTGAGCAGCAGAGCGAAAGTTGGTTAATGAGGCATGCAGACATGTACCTGGCGCGATTCCCGCGCTCACAGCGATCCTCATGCTCATGATTCCCTCTCGCGACCTTTAGGTTCCATTTCCCCCGACTTGGGAGCCGCTCCATCCAGCCGCTCTTGAGGCTCGGTTTCGGAACTGTGATTGGCGGAATGTTAAACGGGACCGAATGATTGGTAGAATCATATAACTAATTCAGTAGAATTGGCACAATGGGTACAAGCGAGGATTCATGTCTTGTCGTAGAATATAAAATGTCGCCCGTTCCTTATCGACGCACTTCACTGTAGTAAGCTGCTCAAATAAGGTTAAGCTGACGCGGTTGATAAGATTCAATGGAGACACGCACTATCTTGAATTTGTATAGAAGAGTGGTGTTTGACAGTGTGGAGAGGTCTATACTCGTAAGTTGAGGCTGTCAGCTGACTAGTGTCTTCATTGGCGTCTATTCAACATGGTAGCGATGCTGGGCTTGCTCAGTTCAGCAACATGTACCAGAAAACTCGATCGATTTTTTTCCGGGTCAATACAAATCCTTTATACTTGATGTTTGTATTGGAAAGCACCGCCAAACCCAGTCACAAATTTCAATCAAGTCTAGTCCCGTACAGTGCGTAGTTTGGTAAATACATGGCTACGTATCAAAAGTAGAGTATTTCTTCTTGAAAATAATGCCCGAGTTTTGCTTCCAGAATCCTCCTAGTGTTGTCTCGGAAGTCCGGCCAAATTGCCACCAAGTGTTTAGTGCGCTTTATGGTATTAATAAATGTGCGAACAATAACTTCAGCGATGCGGTACATACCATAGGTAAGATACGACCACACGGGCCGCATCGGCCCCAGCCGGGCGGCGTCCTGCGCGCCGGCAAGAAGATCGTCACGCGCGAAGGACGCATGGAGCCCGTGCCGCCGCGCGCGCTCGAGACGAGCGAGATCCCGGGCATCGTGGCGGACTACCGCTCGGCCGCGGAGAACGCCATCAGCGCGGGCTTCGACGGCGTCGAGCTGCACGCCGCCAACGGCTACTTGCTGGAGCAGTTCCTGCACGACGGCATCAACGACCGCGCCGACCAGTACGGCGGCAGCGTCGAGAACCGCGCGCGTTTCCTGTTCGAGGCACTGGAGGCCATCCTCGAGAGTCCGGACTCGTCTAAGGTGGGCATCCGACTGTCCCCGTTCGGCGGCAGCTTCGGCGACAAGGACTCGGACCCCGTCGCCACCTACACGTACGTGCTGAACAGGCTCAACAACTACGACCTGGCCTACGCGCACCTGATCGAGCCGCGTGGCTACCACGTGCGTGACCCGCTGGCACCCGAGAAGGGCTCGGCGCGGCAGTTCCGCGAGACGTACAAGGGCGTGCTCCTCGCCGCGTCGGGCTTCGACCGGCAGTCGACCGTGCAGATCGTGGAGGAGGGCGCGGCCGACGCCGTGGCCATCGGCCGCCACTTCATCTCGAACCCGGACCTGGTGCGGCGCTTCCAACTCAACAAGCCCGTGAACGACTACGACACGGACACGTTCTACCTCGGCGACGCGCGCGGGTGCACGGACTATAATACCCGTTCCTGCAGGACGAGTAGGTAGAGCAGTAAAGACGACGTAGACAGCAAAAGACGTGCTACTTCCGTAAGACTGCAAGGTGAAGCGTACTGGAGGTGGCTGCGTACTCTCAAGTAAAACAAATTGTTGGTAGTTAAAACTAGTTGCTGCAGGCACCAGGCACGTACTGTTACTGCCTCGGTGTGGGCTTGGGCGTCTTGTTGGATCACTTGGCGCGTTTAGTGGGACGGCCTTCTTCACCCTCTTGGTTTTCACGTGCTCGTTTCTTGGATGTTTCCGTCTCGCCACCTTGATCGCCTAGTGGCCCTCACCACTGCCACCAACGTCACTCTCAGCGTCACTCTTCTTCCTTGTCACCCGGCGCGTACGCTAGTGCTTTACGGGCGTTCTGCAACAACTTGTCGCGCGTCGCGGTAAGCGACAACTTTGCATACGAACTAGCGTCTTCGTTCCGTTTTGCATCTTCATCGCGATAGTCCAGGTCGCCCTCCACAAGCCCCAGCGGGTCATACTGAGACTCCACCATGTTTGATAGAATGGAAGCCACGTCCTCGCTCAGGAACGGGTAGGTGACCCTGTTGAGTAAACGGAGGCAGATCGTGAAAACAGGATCCTCCTCCGAGACACTCGACACACTTGAGACGCCAGGATTGCTCTCGATCTTCGCCCGCTTCTTCGCCTGACTCCCGATCGTCTGACTCTCCTCCTTCACCTCAGAGGCGTTGCCTTTCTTCTTGGGCTTAAGATTGTCTTTCATTGTCGTGGCATAGATGAACTTGCCGTCACGCGTTCTACCGCGCACATTCATGTAGATGCGAATGGTATCACGGACATCCGTGGAGCTCAGCGGTTTCGGATGCCCACCAATTTCACCGGTAGATTTCCCCGCTGACGAGTTCCCATCACTGTTCTTTCCGAACACAAACCAGGGGCATAGTTTCTCCGTCGCTGCCCTGGAAAACCCACCATCGACTGGGGAACGATTCTTCACTTGAATCAACATCATCAACACTTCCTGCTCCTCTTGTTCACCCCTCGTTGTCTCCCCACCGACTGGCCTGCTGTTGGATCTCTTCTTAAACATCGGGATCAACAAATCGGCTCCATACTGGTTACGGGGGAAAATACCTGCAGCTTGACGCCCCAGCAAAAACCAAAGCGTGTCCTCATTCGGCTCAAGCTGCAACTGCACAAAGTGGGTGAACCCCATGTACCAACCCTCCCACTTCGAGCACCACTTGTTGAATTCTGGTCTCAAATTCTCCTTGCTGATCATCCGCTTGAGATATATCGGCAGCTTTTTCTTGCCTTGTAGCACCTTCAAGAATTGCTGCACCGGTACAAATTGCCCGATCGTATGGTAGCACTGGGAAAAATCTTTGTCCCCCATAACACACTTGTCCATCGCTAGAAGCAGCAGAATGCGAGCAACCATCTCGCCAATTTCGCCAACTCCACCAGTGTCCAACGCTTCATCCAAAAGGAGGTTCTTGAGTTGCGGCAGGATATACTTTGCCAGACCATATTTCAGTTCATACCACACTTTCATCGCTCCTAAGGCGAGCACTGGGTCCGAAGCGTAGCTGGTGACGTAACCCTCTCGTTTGAAGTTCACATACGCGAGAATCGCCATGAAGTCAGCGGGGGCCCGAGATGCCAAAGCCGACGTCGAATGCGGTCGAACACCCAGTCGATAAAGCATGGAGGCGACACCAAACATGGTATCCTTGTTGTACGCATTTTGCGAAGGGGGAATCCCCAGTAGCAGTTTATTCGCCGCGAGATCAATCACGCGAACTTTATGAGCTGGATCGGGGTAAGTGCTGTACCACATCGGGCGGCCCATGCGCCTCAACGCCTCCCAGGCCTGACCGTCACTTCCAGTTACGACGGTCTTGTACATGGCTATCTTAGCACGTTCTTGCTGTTTCGTTTTCTCTTCGTCTTCAGCTCCCACCGCAACTTGGGTTCCCTCGTTTATCTCTTCATCTTCAAAGTAGTCATCCCAGTGTGCGTCCATCGTATCAGCTAGTACAAGCGGCGCGAACGGTGCCAAACTACCTCCAGATTTCCGAGAAGATGGGTCCAACAACAGAGGCGGCGTCAGGTCCGAGATCTGCGAGTTCGTATCAATCAGCACGCCGAAAATGCCTCCTTCGGGGCCGATATCTTCGTTAGCGGATTTAAGAGCATTTCGCAACATACGAAAATCGTTCTTCTTGCCATCCACCTCAGCCAGCAGACTTCTCGCTTCATCGATCACCAGAACCACCATTTTGCCATCTGGATCCTTCACGGTGGAGGTACCCGTAGTTTGGATAAAGGTGTCCGGTACGGATGCTGAATCGGACGCCTTTATCATTTCTGTTTCTTTCAAAAGCTTGGCCGCACACGGAACTGTCAGTTGCATTGTCGATAAACAGCTCCAGCCATTCCGTCTGAACGTCCGCCCAATGATCTTTCGCATAGCAGTAAATCGCCTTCAATCGCCTGGCGACCTCTTGCACTGAGGAGGCGGCAGGGTCAAACAGCCAATCACGAAGCTTACTCGTAGCCTCCGGAAACCCCGTCGATCGGTGCACACGCGCGCACATGTACAAAACTTTCAGGTTCAAGTTCGGTTCTCGTTCTGCCTTGAGCGCAAGCTCACGCACTGTCCGACTCTTGCCGAAGCCGGAACTCTGCACAACCGCCACACATGGCGCCTTGTACTTTGCAGGGTTGTACTCTTTCCAGCAGTCCCGCAGGTATTCTGCGAGGTCGTCTTGGGCCTTGCCGACGTACGTGACTTTAGTGAACGCATCCGAGAGTCGGATCATTTCGTCTTCACCCAGCTTGGTGATGAGGGGGTTGTCTTCCGGAAAAAACTTTGCCAGGAGGTCTTTCACCGTCTTGACCGTAATGGTTTCCGCAAGATCGACCGTCACGTCTGGGTACTCGTATACGATTCTGATCTTCACCTCCAAGCATCCCTTAAATTCTTTCTGAGAGACCCGGAGTCCCGCGTCGCGATATTTTTTCAAATACTCATCGATGCGAAGAGGCTTCTTCTCCAGTGCTCCCTCGTTGCCTTCCTTCGCGTCCCCCAGTTTCGCGCTCAACTGAGTGAAGACGCTGTCGTCCACGAATGCGGCTATCTCCTCGACTCCAGGCTGGAGATCCGACTGGCTCGCCATGTAGTGTTGCGGTTTGGCGACTTCTCTTTAATGTAGACCACATATTCGCTTTAATTGGACATAATCACTATGTAGTTTCTGTTTTTATTGGACAAAAGTATTTAGGCGCACATCTCGCCAGGTTTATTATAATAACACATATTGTACTTTTTGGCACTTCAGACTGTATTTGTGCTTTGCAATGATTTTGGCAATATGAGGCGAGATTTGCTGTATTATTACGACCACCTGCTAGATTTACGATAAATCGAGGTGCATAAATGGGTGGAGGCCTAGAATTACGCTAAAAGCGCCACAATTGCACTTTCAAAAGTGCAATTGTGGCTGTGCAGCTGCAATTCTGTCGGTTTTTATCCACAAGCACCTACACACACGGCAATTATGCATAAGAGGGTGGATGTGCTGGGGATCATGGACGGTGGTGTACTGGGCCAATGCATGGCTGCTGACAGGCCCTCCCGAGTCGATATATATATGAGGAGGTGGATTTATGCATAATTTTAGCAGGCCGTGTATCTTCTTTCACACATATTTAGGAGCAGGCTTTGCCATATTTAGCGTCTAAAATGGTCGGCAAAATAACTGCAAAGCACAATAACTCGTACGACTTATCGAGCACGACTATAAATCGTACTCGAGTACGAATTGCTGTAAGTCGTGGATGGTCAATCACTTGTGTCGAGCATTCGTAAGACAGTTTGACGACAAATCAAATGTAGCAATTTCATTGGTTAATATTGTATTATGTAGTTTTGAGTGTTGCTGCATCTCGGCTCGTAAATTGGACTGATTCATCTGTGTGCGCATTTTGCCCCCTTTACTAGAGGCAGCGCACTTGAAAAATGTCCGGGCTTTTGATCCTGACGCCATGCACTAACCTCCTGCTAGAAGATTTAAATATACTTGCCAGGAATGGAATGTAAGGACATCATAGCACAGTTATCATACGACCGTTTGTTCCCGTAGTGGAGCAATGTTTCTTCGCTTTACTGGGGTGAACGACTGTTGTCGTTCACCCCACCACGCCAACTCTCCTTTCTACAGTAAAGTACTAACACTACATAGAAGATGGAGATTCGGATAGAGGGCGCATACGCAAACCAGTCTACGCTGTAGCATCGACAAAAAGCGTGGCTGCAGGCAGTGGCTTAGTTGCAGGAGATACCGAGTAACTCGCCGATGCCGAAGGTCGAGCCCAGCAGCGATATGGCGCGCGCCGAGCGCCCGCGCAGCAGTGTGGAGCTCCTCCGCACCTCAGCGTCGTAGGTACAATATCTAGGTATTATCACCGTTGCAGAGTACGTGGTTGCATTTTGTTGCTGGACTGTAATGATTAGGTAAGAGGGGGTCGGAGGATCTCGGGAAGCCCACTGGCAACACCGTTCCCTGGCTGCCTCGCCTTCACAACTACTATGATGTACGCTCAAGCATAAAAATTACTACATTAAAATGTACATGTAGTACCGTTACGAGCTATTTGTCCCTCTTAGTCTACGTCTACAAACTTCATCGTAACTCCGTGCCCTTCAACGGCTGCACCTCTGAGTGGAACAGCTCCACGGACTGCATGCACGCGTTCGTGCAGTCATTATGCCGATATTTAAGCTTGCTGCCAGCGGCCAACTACAGGCACATCGCTTCGTGTGTGAACAGGAGGCTACTTTCCCTACCGCATCATGCAACTGCATCGTTTCGGCGCTCAACGTTGCCACCGCGTCCGCGGCAACGATGCCGCTGTCGTGGCGAGCAGACCTGAACATTTTTGGCCAATTGTATGGCGCAAACTAGTGTCCGACAAACTGTCTTATGTTTTGACAGACAATATGCAATGTAGCCACTGGTATACAACAACCAAGATGTAGTCAAAACGCGTTGATCGGAAAACGTAAGACGCTTTGTCTTATGATAGGCATTCTGGGGCTAAGTATCGTCTTACGAAAGAGTATGAATCAGCACTAGGAGCATCTCCACCGGTCGTGAGTAAAACTAAATTTTACCCCTTTTCTGTCAATATTTAATCATAGTTTTAGTTTTGTACAGCTCCACCGGTTTGAGTAAATGCTGAGCAAATTGCTCCATTTTTTTTACGCAGATCAAAGTTTTGCACAAGTTTGCCAACGGAGGAGGCTTTGAGTAAAAGGTTGAGTACATGTAAATGTCGACCGACCAGTAGTAGGGCCAAGTCAAGCGTTCTAAGCAGCGCAAGCGTCACAGACCGCAGTGTCGCCCTTGCTACGTCATCCCTGGGTCTTCCTCAACGTGCTGTCGGGCCCTTTATAGGGCTATACAGCTGTGCGCCGTCGCCATGGCTGGCGCCGAACCAAGAGCTTTAACGCGCTTGCTGCGAGTCTCAATTGCCGGTGGAGCTGCGCACTGTCTTTAGCACGGTTGTGCCGTTGTAGGCACGGATCTTAGGGCAATTTGCTTTTAGTTTTACTCAGCACCGGTGGAGATGCCCTAATAAGTAGTGCGCATATGGAGGAATTAAGTAATTCAAGTAGATTGAAGCATTTTTGTAAAAGTCTAAGTAGGTGAATGCATCAACTTGCAAGTAGATTGCCACAATCAAAAATAACGTTTTATCAGAACTTGAAAACGCGATAAGAATTAAGGACAGGGTAAGATATGAAGATGATGGAGGACGAGCAAACGGAACATCAGCGATAACAAAATAAGTAGGTGCCTCATTATTGAAAACATCATGGTGCCAACTGCCCCCTGTGCAACACCAACTGGGTTGTCTCAAGTCTGCGGCAGCTCGTTGGCAAGCGTGCGTGCCTGGAAAAGCGGTACCCGATCCTAAAGGCTCAGCGACTGGAAAAGGCCCGAGCCTACAAGCGCGAGCACGATAAGCTGTACCACCGCGCTCGCCGTGACGCGCTTAACGAGCTTGACCTGCGTATCATCACTACGGCCGCAGGTGACGTGACCACGACTGTTGTTGAGTCGCTCGTCCTGTCTGTGCCTGGGGACATTGAGTTAGGGGGTTCAACAACAGCTCAGAGCTCACCTCCCCGCTCTGCTCGACGACGTCGTGTTTTCTCGGCACCAGCTCCCCCAACGGTGATCGACATTACGGGGGAGGAGGACCAAGACGAGGACCTATCAACTTGCGCCATTTGCTAGTACGCGCCAGTGGCGCCGGTCACCCCGCGCTCATGCTGACATGCCATGTGTGCCGAGTGCATGTCAATGTACGTGGCGAGAAGCATTCAGGCCGAAAATGTAGCTAACTGCCCTACGTGTAGAGTTCCCATTCGGATGTAGCCATCCGGCTAGCCATACAGCTTTATTTTCTTCATTTTTGAGTAATTAAAAATATTTTTTTCACTTTATTTTGATGAAATGGTCTAAGCAGCAAATGATAATAAATTTGTTGTATATACTTCTTTCATTTACATTGCGTCAGTATCAATAATAGCGCACAAGAACGAGTTGTATTACTGGGAAGTAAAGTCGTACGATCGTGCGAATTGTTGCTATGGAATACCAATTTTCGTCAAGTCACAGTAAGCATCAAAGTAACACATTCGTACGATATTACAGATATAATATCTTTCACTTAAGTTTATCCTTGCAGTATATTATCTATCCTTGAACTATCACGTGTATAATACTTTCCTTCGATCCAAGTTGTATTAAAGGTAAATAAGAATTTTATGATATCATTTTCGTACGAGAAGAATTTTAAGAAAACCAAGGTCCGTTCTCGACGTATTGACACTAAGAATTCGAAATGTAATTTTTGCTTTGTTATGCTTTTGCAAAGACTTACGACTCTACTGCATACGTCTTGCAGCTCTAGTATTATTGAGTCATAGCAATGGCAGGCGACGCCGCAGAACCTGGTCGTGCAGACCTGCGTTTGTTCTTCGGCTTTGGACCCGGCTTCATGCCACGCTTCCCTAAGTCAGCTTCAGTGACGATGACTTCAGGTACTAGCAGTTGAAGATCCTGAGCGATGGTCGCCGAGCGGACGGTCGGGACAAACTGGTAGTAATATGTCCACCGCGCGACCGACACGGTGTGTTCCTTCCAGGCGAAAAGCTCGCTCACGTGCATTCCGTGATGAATTGCAGCTTTGACTGCATGGACACACGGGAACATCAGGTCTTGCCAGCGTCGGCACGTTGCATTCCTTCTCGATCAAGTTCACGGTTCGCCACAGATGGGCGTGGTCCGGTCTGCTGCTGATGTCCGTGAATCGCACCATGTACTGGCCATCAAGGCACGGCAAAATCTGCAGGGTTTTCGTAAGAGCCATGATCCCGTCGAGCTTCTTCTTGTAGGTGGGAAGGAGAAAGTCCGAGAAGGCTGCAGGGGTGGTCCTCATTACGTCAATTTCGCAATCGTCGTACGGCTCACCTTGGGAGGTGCTTGCGTGTCCTGCGTTGCTACCTGGACCCTTCTGTCGCGAGGAGGTGCGGCGCCTTTCGGCGAACAGCTCAAACACCTTGACGAAGTATTGCTCGAAAGCTTCCAAGGGGTAGGACGACCGCACTGCATTGCCCAACCAACTGTTCGCTGCCTCGGACAGGTTGGAAGTGACCTCGTCATAAGAGGGTTGGTTGTACTTCTCGTTGAACGCGTATGTCACCCAGTGCGACTTGTCAATTCCAGCGAGATACTCCACAGCCAAAGGGCGAGTCTCCGAGAGTTTTGAGCTGTAAAACTTGTAGTCGTTCTCGCATTCGCTACGTGCCATCTGAAACACAAGTGACTGTTCTGCCGGCGTCAGCGCGGAGCCCTTCTTCTCGATGTTGGTGATAATGTGCCCAACGCAAAATCGATGTCCGGAATCCGGATACAACTCCGTCACAGACGCCAGGAGACCCTTCTGTCTGTCCGATACGAACACAGGTTTCCACGCCGAGACGTCTTGAAGCGCGTCTTTCATGTTCTGCAGGAACCAGCTCCAATGAGTAATCCTCTTGATCGACAATAGCGAGTCCGAAAACTAGGATGTGGATGTGGTGTAGCGGGATCGGCCAAAATCTGGTGAAGATCGAATGTATTGGCGTGACGCGGGGATAGGTTGTGGAGCAGCGCGGGAATCTTCGCTCTGCGTCCGAGTATACGCTCCGATCGAGGGTTGTTCGCTCCGATCGGTCGGCCTGGAGTCGATCCACGGCCTGTAGTTGCCTTTCCGGGTGTGTTCCTTCCTTTCGTGAGTTGCTTGCCGCTTCCTATAGCGGGATCGAGGTTGATCGAGAGGAGAAACGATCGCCGGCCAAGCAGTATCCGGTCGATCGAGGGTTCGCACACAAGAAATAGATCGCTAGAGTAGGTCAAGCTGGCCAATGTATTAATCCAGTCTTAACCGTACCACTAGCTCACTGTTCAAAGTGTCGATGCTTGCCGAGGCCAATGTAGTTCCTGGGACTTGACGACTTGAGGGGACTTGTGCTCTTCGGTGCAAACTCTGCTCTGATTTATGTTTAGCTGGTGTCTCGCTACCACTACCATCTCACCTACCATCCTACAACTAAACAACTACTGGATTCTTGTCCTGGCTTCGCCCCCATGTGCTCCCCATCTTGGCTGATCGGCGATCGACGATCGACGATCCACAGCTCTCGATCGCGATCAGTCCACTTCGGTCTTTAGCCGTCCCACTCTACGATGTCGCTCGTTGATCTTGCCCTCGTGCATGACGTCCTTCGCTTTCGACATGCGCCCTTCGCACCGCGCCTCTTCGATCGGTGTGGGACGAGGCATCACCACTCTCCATGTGTCGATCAGCTTTGATCTACCTGGTTCCACACCCCGCCTACGTGCGAGTATCATCCCGGTGCCTCGATCGCTCGTCGAATCTCCTCGATCTCCGCAATCCCAGTCTTGTTCAGGTCGCCCTTCTCTCGATCATTGATCCCCTTGATTTTTGGTCGATCGTTTATGCCGCCTTTCTCAGAGAACAAATCTTGTTCTCGCGCTTCTCCACATGGCCTTTTAGGTCCTTCGTGGTCGCCAACAGAAACACTCCGCGCTTGTTCATATCACCCTTGAGATGTGTTCCGTCCAGACCGATGACGTGTCGGCAGTGTACTTGAAGGCATGCCCCTAGAAAAACGCAAGCCCTTCTGAACATGTCATTCTCGCGCCTGCCAAACCCGTAGCTTGTCTTGGAGTTCGCATCACTCACCATGGCTAGATATCCCTCCAGCTTCTGGTAACTCCCGACGACGTCGTCGCGCAGCGATTCGAGAAGATCCCGCTTGATCTTGGATGCCGCAGTTCGGCTCGTTATCATCCCCTTAGTCATCAAAAAGTCGATGATAGCCCGCCCTGTGCCCGAGGCCCACGTTCCGCTGTAAGAGGGGAGCAACTCACGCTCAACGACGCCCCTCATCACTCGGTAGGGCACATCGCGAAGTCGCTGACGAGAGGTATCTCCTGCGAGACCGCCTTCAACAAAGGTATCGCCCTGAAAACCGCCGTGTCTGAAGTGGTCATGGGCCAGACACATCCTTGTTATATTCCAGTTGTTGCGGATCCCATACACCGTAATGAAAAATGGGCAGTTGACAGTGCTGCCTGGAATGAGCTGCTGCTGCCCTTTCACCGCCTTGCAAGTGTACTTGGCGTTTCCTTCTTGACGACGAGAGTGATAGCTGTTGTTGGCCACGCGAATGGAAAAGCCACGGGCTCGAGCAAACTCGCGACAGCGTTGCAGCAGAGCCTTTTTCGTCTCAAGCGTCGCAGACGCAACGTTGTTCCCATGGTCGGAAACTACGCCGTAAGAAGAGGGGTCGAGGGGATCCAAGCCGACATCTAGCTCAGGTCGTAGCATGCGCATCTCGATGACTTCGGCGATGTCCGCTTCTTCGACAGCGGATGAGGTGATCATGGGCGAAGACATTGTCCGGGTGACCGAAACAGGAGAGGTGGTAGAGGTGCTGAGGCGTGTAGTTGGGTGGGTATCCGACAAAAAGACGAATGAGCCCTGCAGTGAAAACTCGCGAGCTAAGAGAACACGGGCTAAACGAGGTGGTTATGAAACTCCTACAGAGATGTGTTGCTAATCTCCGGCCCAAGATACTGAAAAAAAGTATGAACGTCCGTTTCAAAATGTACGACAAGAAGCTCAGAATACCGCGAAGTGAGATGCTCGGAATGCCCGTCCGTTTTAAAACTTACGAGTCGTAAGTTATTGCTGTCGTACGTTACAATAAACGTAAGAGTACTTAACAGAGGCGTGCCTGCTCAGAATGCCCGTCCGTTTTAAAACTTACGAGTCGTAGGTTGTTGCTTTCAGACTTTTCAACAAACCCAACTGTACTTATCAGGCGCGCGACCGACGAAGTTTTAATACAGAACCAAGTGCGTTAGTTTGGTCTGCGTGCATACAATTCTACGAAGCGATGATGTAAACTTACACATTAGCATTACGACACTCTTACTCTAAAAAGGTAATTTCGTACGATATTACTTGGCCCTGGAAAACAGTTATTTTTGCCCATAAAATTAACGTTCAATTCGGATATGATAAAACGTTATTTTTGACTGTGGCAATCTACTTGCAAATTGATGCATTCACCTACTTAGACTTTTACAAAAAGGCTTCAATCTACTTGAAACTTAATTCCTCGCGCGTATGTCATCTCCTGCATGATTTAGCACATCCAGCATGGATTAGCATCCTTTTGGCACTTTCCGAAAGTGCCATTTCCGAGCCAAGCTGGCTTCGAAACACGACTCCAAAGCCACTATGATTTACCACTAAGTACGAACACTATCTAGTGCACTAATTAGGAGGGAAAACCGGTTGCAAAGCACAATATCATAGAGCACATATATATCATAGAGCACACTTTCGATTATCCAATGAAAGCCATATAATTCACACTTGAAATAAGACATTCAATCTCGGAGCCTGATAGCCGCGCTCGTTGCGTTACGCCATTTTGAATGGCGCGAACAGGTAGAACGCGCTTAAAAAGTGAAGGTGACGCGCGGCCAAAGCAGTACGAGCGCTCGTTGCGATTACTTAAGTACGTACGAGTTCAAGCTGTGTGTGCTTCGATTCCTAGACACTACACCGATGGCAAAAACGGTAGCTAACGGAAAACGCCAATTTGTATACCGCATACTATTGAATTGAACACTTGTCAAATCTAGAAAGATATACAAATAGGAATGGGGTTATACTACCAAAGTAGCTCCGACGCATTCAAGTCTGAAATATTGTGTGTAGAGCTAGCTACGTTCTGCAAAACCTCTTTGATGGCATCCTGCCAACGTATGTACCAGTCTTCAAACCATGGAGACATCCATAGATTGCGCAGAGTTGGTTCACAACGTCTCTCATGCCGTTAGATGCAAGCAGAACTTAGACCAACAACCAAAACCATTTTTCTTTGGGTACCTTACGGTAATTTTGCGTAAAGTTACACAACATGCAAACAGTACCGAATACAAGTGTCAGTTTTTAAACTGTGGTCTTTAAAAAGATAAAAAATAACCGGATCTTGCTTGCCGTATTTGACAAAGTAATACTTACACGGAAAATAAAGGGTGATTTTCAATTTTAAGACATCTCTTAGCCAATCAAAAGGTGTTTACATGCTAAACTTCACATAAATTTCAAGAAAATTATAAGTACTCAACGTTCTATACGGTTTGGTTGAGGTATACAAATTGGCGTAGGTACAATAGCTTTGTATACTGAGCACATTCTATCAGATTTGAGAGGAGGTATTCAATTCGGGAAGGGTACGCTATTTGGCGCTATCCGTTAAGTATTTTCCTGACGGGAAGGTGATTCCCTTCATTTCATTTTCATCCGGGCTTCAGGAACAAACTTTGCCAGGAGGTCTTTCACCGTCTTGGCCGCGATAGTTTCCGCCAGATCGAAGGTCACTCCAGGAATCTCGTACACGTCCATGATCTTCGTGAATATTACCCTATCGTTAACGCCATACATTTCTGTTTGAAGGGACACCATACAAACTTTAAGTAAAACGGGGTAAAATGATGCATGAGGTATCATTTTGCTGTATTAGGTTTGCGAGGCCAACTGATCAAAAGTATACGTGATGGGAGGTTTGAAGCGACCTTTCGATCAAAAAGATACGTGAGGCATCATTTTACTGCTTCTCTGTGATTCACTGCGAATCGACAAAAGTATCAGTGGAAGCAGTACCGTGAGAACAGCACCCTAACAAAACTTTAGTAAGAGTAGTACCGTGGATCACAGCGCCATCTTGTGGATTATGTGGGGCTTTTCCTAGTTGTGAAGCGGCGGCGCCGTGGTCTCCGATGCGACGCTGGCGACTATGGCGGCTGTCCTGGACCTGGCCGGAGCGTCTCCGACGGCGGCGACAAGCACGCGATGACTGCGGGCATCTCGGGCAGCAAGCACAACGGCGGCCGCAGCGCCGCCGTGTGTGCCGTCAACAGCATGGTCTCGGAGGCTTCCGCGGCGACCGTGGCCGTGTTGGATGTGATCGGGGGCGTCTCCGCTGGCATGGTCACGAACGCGACGGTGGCATTCGGCTCGGGCAGCGAGCGCAACGACAGCGGCAGTCCGCACGCAGGTTGCCGCCGGTAGTAGCGTCAGCGGCGTCGCAAGCGACATCGACAGCAGGGTCTCGTACACGATGGAGGTGACCGTGGCCTTGGTGGATGTGGGCGGAATGGGTATACGTGCTGGAGCAAAGGATCACCGTATTCAGACAGCTTTGGGTTTCGTTAGAATTATCAATTCACACTAGATGAAACATTACTTGAGATATTACATTCAACTTAATTGCATATAGCTCTGTTACTCGGGGGAGGACATAGTAACTTCAGTAACGTGTTTTCACCTTGGAGCGTCCTGCTCTGCGAATCAACTGGATATCACCCATGATAGCGGGGAGGCCAAAACCAGCGCGGCCTTAGAGCTTGTGGTGCCAAGTCGAGAGGTTGCTCTTGAAGCCATTGGGGCGAGCGGTGGTATGCGCGCTTCTCGCAAGAGCATGTCCAGTGAGCTTGATCCTTGAGTTGGTCCGCCAGCATATCGACTCTGTCCATAGCTGTGGCTAGATCGGCAACTATGTTGTAGCGTTTCTGCAAGTCAAGGCCTTCCTTATAATGGTTCATGAGGGTGTCGTGTGGTGTGGAAGGGTCCGCCTCCATCGCGATAAAGCGCTCGATATGTTCGTCTTGCTCCTCGCGATACCGCAACAAGTTGGAGTTTATACATTTTAGACGTGCCCGAATTTGCGGTCGCGTGATCTACATTTTCATATCGAATACAAACATAGATATCATTACCCGTAACCAGCCACGATACACATTTTGGCTTACCTCAGACAGCTCCATGCACGTCTCCTGCCAACGCATCATCCAGATAAAGTTGTGCGCACGGTCATCTTCACCGCGACAAATCGCCACGTAGAGGTCGTTCATCTCTTTCACTGGCAGTGCAATTATGAAGTCGTCTATGTCGATCGACGTGCCACATCTCGCTTCGGTTCTCTACAGGTAGGCACTGATTAGCTTTAGCCAAACGTTATTGCGTAGCTACACGAACTTACCCGCTCTCGCCCAGAAGGGGTCACAAATACTGGATACAGATTGTCGAACTCCAGTTGCTCACCGGCGCTACACAAAGCCAAAGACTATATATGCGATGAGCATCAGCACGGCCGAAACAATGTCATCACTACCATTTCAAGCGTCTTGGACGATCCGTAAATTCGCCTTCCATCGCTTGCATGCGTCTTCGTTGGTCCTGGCAACTACCCATACATAGCCGTTCGTATTAGCACTAGCATAACAACACGATGCCGAAACAGCCAAAACACGTACCTCTACATTACCCGCGTCCTTCCTGCGATCAACCATCTTTCCACTTGAGCGCAGAATCTAGAATGATGAAGTACTAGAGATCAGCGTTGTTGGGTGGATATGATGGACCGAATATATTGTTATTTGTATGACCATGTTCGAAGTGTTCAAAGGGACCGAACGTACTAGGCTTTGTATGGGGTGGTTCGACTCATCGTTGTATGTGATGTTAGTATGGTGGAGTTTGAACCCACCGGTGCAGGTTCAATGCCCGCCATGCGGAATGCAGCGTAGCTGTGCTGATAAGGTACCGTGCAAAATGCATCGGATATCGAGTGCGGGATGAATACAGTGTAATTACACAGAGTCATGAATAGTACGAGTACTCAAAGCGTTCAACGGTAACATACGGTACTTAGATTTACTCCAGTATTGCTACCAAATGTAAGTGCTGTAGCGGCTTCGGCATCGTCTCCACAGTTACGTTGACCCATGCAAACCCCATAGTGACGGTCCGAACTACGGTACACGGCGACAGTGGTGACGCCCATCGTAGATACACTGCTGCCAAGTGCCAATGCCGCCTGCGTGTCCCTGTCGCTGGGCAAATTGGGCGCTTGCGACGTCGTCGTCATGGCGACTTCAGGCTCCATCTTGACCCCCGATGGGACTCGAACGCTCCATTTCTAGCGGTAGCCTCTCTTGATCTTTGTCGCCGGTGGCACCCCGCTCCCTCCTGAGGCATCTACGTGCGGTTGTCCGTCGATGAGGATCGCTGGAAGCGAAAAAGGGCGGGAGAACGCCGTCCACCTGCAGGTCTAGTGGGCAGTCGTCCAGTGCCGCCTCCGACGCTCCATCTCGGGGTCCTGTAGCGGAATCTCGGCGTCTCGCAGCTGAACGTGGTTGACAGCCACACCCGGCGGCAATGCCGTGAGGAGAGTTGGGGGCTACGGGACAAACGACACCATCCCAGCGCCAGTTCTAGTAGCACTGCGTTATCGACAACAAATGCGCTGTTGCGGCGGTTGTGCGGGACGTGGTCGTCGGGTGGGTACACGACGGACAGCGAGTCCAACTTCATGCCCGGTGCGTCCCGAGGTCAGCGCGTCAAGTAGCACAGGCGGTCAGCAGCAGCAGATGCGTCGACACACAGGAGCTGAGCGTGTGGCGACTCCAACGACGCTGGACTTGGAGAGTGAGGGGCGAACTGGCAGGCTGGACTTGACCGCAGCGTGCATAGTATCACGGGCAGCCACGCGCCGTAAACGATGGGTACGGCCAGCACATGTGTACCACCGTCGTTCGAGGCGTGGAAACCGGAAGAACGGAGCGTGGTCAGCCAGGGACACTTGGGATCGAGCTTGCAAAATCGGAAATGAGCTCCGATGCGAGAAGGTCATTTTGATTCGGAGCAAGCCGAGCAAGCCGACCAAACAACAGTGGATCGATTTGAACTAATTCCACCAATCACACTTCTTGTTGAACTTTGGCAGCCAATCACTGTCATCGATTTTTCGGAGACAGGTTTTGATTGGTCAAAGCGAAGACATGGAAAAAAATGTCAGCGCGGGAAAGCTTGAAAAGATCAACCAAAGCAAAATGGGCACCAAAAAGGCGAGCCTTTACATGTTGTGTAAACCACTTCAAATACCAATAGTCTATTTATGTGACATTATGTATCGCGACCGCTCTACCCGTTCTCCCTCGCCGAAACGCCCTACCATCGGCATTCCCCCAATCATGGTCTTGATGGACCTGGTCGGAAACGTCTCCGCCGTCGGCGACACGGATGCGATGGTGGCGGGCGACTCGGGCAGCAAGCACAACGGCGGCCGCAGCGCCGCCGTGTGTGCCGTCAACAGCATGGTCTCGGAGGCTTCCGCGGCGACCGTGGCCGTGTTGGATGTGATCGGGTGCGTCTCCTCTGGCATGGTCACGAACGTGACGGTGGCATTCGGCGCGGTCGATGAGGCTAATAGGGGTGCTTTCGTGTTGGCTGGGCAGTGCCACGAGAGCGTTTATAGCAGCGGCATCGATAGCCGGGCTTAGTTGCCTTGCTGGCGGTAGGAGCGTCTTGAACCTGGTGTTGAGTACATTGATGGGGATGGGACCTTTGTGAAAGGTCGGTAGGTTATCAGGCGAAGAAGTATGAGACCAAATATCTTATGGTATGTATGGCATTATAGATTTCTAGATCTCGTGGTAACCCGATGGCAGACTTCTCGGACGAAGAGGACTTGCTGCTTTATCGGCTGGCAAAGGAGCAGGTTGATGCAGGCCGCCGAATTAACTGACGGACTGTCTGGTTGGGGATGCCATACTGCGGGAAGACACAGCGACAGCTGCAGATTCGTCTAAAGACGCTGAAGAGGACACACGGCGTGAGCTTAGATTCTTTCCCAAGGAGATTTCGGGATCAAAAATCGGCACGGACGCGCTTAGTGGTGGCCACAAGGTGAGCGCTCCCGATAATGTTGGCAACGTTCATGACGCTGTGTCAAGTTTGTATGCCTCGGCCTTGCGTCAACCCGTCCATGCGCCGGATTGTCATGCTGGTGAGATTTCGCCAACTGGGGTTTCAGCAATACTGGCAGTCATTCCAACGCTTACAATCGCCGAAACTTTTGTTGAATTTGGATCTGGGATCGGCAACGTGGTTGCACAAGTGGCATTGGAGACTTGTGTTGGGAGATGCATCGGGATTGAGTTCCAGGACAACTTGGCAAACATGTCAAAACTGCTGATTCGTGGCGCACGCGTGGATTTCCCGAATTTATCCAAGGTCACGATTCACGAGGCCGACCTCAGAGCGATGAGCCCAGCCGTACGCGAGGATATTGACGGGGGCAGTGTTTTATTTGCGAACAATATCGTTTTCGAGCCTACAAGTTTTGCGGCGCTGGAGGACTTTGCATCTTCAGCAGCAGGTTTGGTCCACGTCGTTGTCATGGCAACAATTTGCGGCGGGCACCGCCCAACCTGCCCGCGCAACTTCTGTTCTGTCTGGACACCCCGACAGCGTATCGACGTTCAAGTGTCTTGGTCTTCCCAGCTTCATCACGCATACTGGTACACCAGGGTTGTAGAGCCCTACATCTAAGTACCTCGCGCAGAATGGAAAGGGACATTCAATATACTTCGTTTGTCAGACATGTTCATCCCACTGTTCATTACCTGTAGAGCCAATAACATATATCAGCCATTGTACACATCTACATCAACGTCTTGCACGGACATCGTAGCTCTGACCGCATCCCCCAAGGTCAGAGTCACCTCCATCGTGTCCGAGACCCTGCTGTCGATGTCGCTGGCGACGCCGCTGACGCTACTACCGGCGGCAACCTGCGTGCGGACTGCCGCTGTCGTTGCGCTCGCTGCCCGAGCCGAATGCCACCGTCGCGTTCGTGACCATGCTAGCGCGGCCACGGTCGCCGCGGAAGCCTCCGAGACCATGCTGTTGACGGCACACACGGCGGCGCTGCGGCCGCCGTTGTGCTTGCTGCCCGAGTCGCCCGCCACCATCGCATCCGTGTCGCCGACGGCGGAGACGTTTCCGACCAGGTCCATCAAGACCATGATTGGGGGAATGCCGATGGTAGGGCGTTTCGGCGAGGGAGAACGGGTAGAGCGGTCGCGATACATAATGTCACATAAATAGACTATTGGTATTTGAAGTGGTTTACACAACATGTAAAGGCTCGCCTTTTTGGTGCCCATTTTGCTTTGGTTGATCTTTTCAAGCTTTCCCGCGCTGACATTTTTTTCCATGTCTTCGCTTTGACCAATCAAAACCTGTCTCCGAAAAATCGATGACAGTGATTGGCTGCCAAAGTTCAACAAGAAGTGTGATTGGTGGAATTAGTTCAAATCGATCCACTGTTGTTTGGTCGGCTTGCTCGGCTTGCTCCGAATCAAAATGACCTTCTCGCATCGGAGCTCATTTCCGATTTTGCAAGCTCGATCCCAAGTGTCCCTGGCTGACCACGCTCCGTTCTTCCGGTTTCCACGCCTCGAACGACGGTGGTACACATGTGCTGGCCGTACCCATCGTTTACGGCGCGTGGCTGCCCGTGATACTATGCACGCTGCGGTCAAGTCCAGCCTGCCAGTTCGCCCCTCACTCTCCAAGTCCAGCGTCGTTGGAGTCGCCACACGCTCAGCTCCTGTGTGTCGACGCATCTGCTGCTGCTGACCGCCTGTGCTACTTGACGCGCTGACCTCGGGACGCACCGGGCATGAAGTTGGACTCGCTGTCCGTCGTGTACCCACCCGACGACCACGTCCCGCACAACCGCCGCAACAGCGCATTTGTTGTCGATAACGCAGTGCTACTAGAACTGGCGCTGGGATGGTGTCGTTTGTCCCGTAGCCCCCAACTCTCCTCACGGCATTGCCGCCGGGTGTGGCTGTCAACCACGTTCAGCTGCGAGACGCCGAGATTCCGCTACAGGACCCCGAGATGGAGCGTCGGAGGCGGCACTGGACGACTGCCCACTAGACCTGCAGGTGGACGGCGTTCTCCCGCCCTTTTTCGCTTCCAGCGATCCTCATCGACGGACAACCGCACGTAGATGCCTCAGGAGGGAGCGGGGTGCCACCGGCGACAAAGATCAAGAGAGGCTACCGCTAGAAATGGAGCGTTCGAGTCCCATCGGGGGTCAAGATGGAGCCTGAAGTCGCCATGACGACGACGTCGCAAGCGCCCAATTTGCCCAGCGACAGGGACACGCAGGCGGCATTGGCACTTGGCAGCAGTGTATCTACGATGGGCGTCACCACTGTCGCCGTGTACCGTAGTTCGGACCGTCACTATGGGGTTTGCATGGGTCAACGTAACTGTGGAGACGATGCCGAAGCCGCTACAGCACTTACATTTGGTAGCAATACTGGAGTAAATCTAAGTACCGTATGTTACCGTTGAACGCTTTGAGTACTCGTACTATTCATGACTCTGTGTAATTACACTGTATTCATCCCGCACTCGATATCCGATGAATTTTGCACGGTACCTTATCAGCACAGCTACGCTGCATTCCGCATGGCGGGCATTGAACCTGCACCGGTGGGTTCAAACTCCACCATACTAACATCACATACAACGATGAGTCGAACCACCCCATACAAAGCCTAGTACGTTCGGTCCCTTTGAACACTTCGAACATGGCCATACAAATAACAATATATTCGGTCCAATGGCTCAAGCGAGACCGATGCATGCAAACCAGTTAGAGATCTTTGCCGTGAAGGAGCCACTGGTACGCTAGCTGAGCTCGTCCACCACCACATACCCAATGCCACGAAAGCGGAAGCAGCGGTCGAGCACCTGCGAGCCAACAGCTAAGCGACAACAATCACGACGCTCGGGTCGTATCTCACCTTCAGCTCCCACCGGTCTAGGTACGATCCGTTGCTTACCTAGCGCTCGAGCAAGGTATCATATTGACGCGTATCCACCGGCATACAGACCTCGCGGATGACCATGCGATGTTTGGATCTGTTTGGCGAGTTCTAAGTGCGGCTGGTTGGAGTTCAAAGCGTCCAACAGGGCGAAGCTTGAGTGATCTGTACCGCTATATCCGTCCCGGTGGTGACTCGAATGGAACAGAGGGTATCGACTATTATCTGGGTGAACGAGCGCTTTTGGAGCACTATCGGCGGACATTGGTAGTGGAGGATGGTGATACGGATGGTGCCCTGTCCAGGCGACCCGATGACGAAATTGATGTCGACCAAAACAACGTTAATATATGTGGGGCTGGCGATGTTGGTCTCAACGCGGCAGATGATGTACGTGGTAGTAGCGGCGGAGTTCCTGGAGCGAGTGCAAACGACGTTGATTGTGAGAAAGCCGCGCTTCCGGGAGTAAGCTGTCACGAATCGGTGTTTGATGGTGCTGCCAGCACCTCTCAGGATTATGATGGTGCTGCCTCTGCTGTATCTACACCGCCAACATCAGCGCGCGTCGTACCCGTACATGCAGCAGCTACGCGAGACCATTTACTCCAGCTAGATCACCACGCACCCACCGCATCGTCTGGTACATGTGCGCAATGTGCAGTCTGCAATATGGAGTGTTCAACCGAGCGCAGTTGTACCTGGTGCAAAAAATTTCTCCATCACTTCTGCTCTCATGATGTCTGCGTTTCGTTGAATATCCCAGACCCTAATGGTGGATTCGCCAAGGATTTCGGTGATAGCAGCTATTGCAGCACGCTTTGCAACACAAACGCTACAAAAATGAACTTGGTGGACCAAGGGAGAAGTGATGAACGACCCAATGCCCTACTTGACCTCCCCGCGAGTGTTTTGACGCCAAGTGTGGCTCCGTCGGAACCTGCAGAGACCAACGCCGCCACACCTCCTGCTACAAATTGCTCGGGGGCAGCAAAACCTTTAAGCGAAAAAAGCGTGGTCCTGCCGAACAATCAGCTCCAAAGGCACCCCGAAGCGAAAACCAAGCTGCGCAACGGAAAACGAAAAGCAAGAAGGCACCTACCAAGGCCAGCAAACCCAAGGCTGTGGCAATGAAAGAAGAGTTGATTCGCCGAGCACATGCGGCTGCCGAAAGATTTGTTGATGCTAGCGTAGCATGTTCACCGGCTGATGAGGAGTGGATGCCGCTCAGTTTGTAACGCGACGTTGGCGCAGCATTTTTGATTAGTGTGGTGACTCGCTACAGCCTGGCAAGCGAAAAATATTCTGACAATGTTAGCGTTCCTCACGACAAATTTCAGGTTCAATGGACGTGTACTGCTTTTCAAATAAAAGATCACGTTCACCACGTTTCCGAAGCCATCATCACCCGTGGTATCCGCCAGTTTGCCAACATGGAAAAAAGACAAACTTCAATTTGGAGAGTCTTGGACGTCCCTGTGCAACATGGTCCCCAAACTATCAAACATTCCTGCACTGACAGATGAATTTGAGGAGATGGACGAGCGTGGTTATCGTGAGTGGTTTGCGTTTCGCGGGCGGAAAGAATTGCAGCGCCCTTTGTGCCCTGGTGAAGTCGAAGAGATAGCGTCAATGACATTTTCACCCACAGCATCGCTTGGCCAACCGTCAGGGCTATTTACACATCCGGATGGGATCCTCTGGTACATGACTCTGTTCGACAAGGGTGAGATGAGAAATTACTGGGTGGACGACGAGGAAGCAACTATTTTTTCCTGGAGCGCGTACTACTAGTTTGAAGTCAATTATGACATGGCGAAGATTCCTGTACATCCGTAAGAATTTGAGTTTTCGTTCCAAGGTGTCTACCTCCGACATCAAGCGCGGTCCTGTAGCTAGAATACGACCACTCATGAGCATTCTGAAATCGCGATGCCTGCGCCATGTTGAAGTCGGTCGAAACGTGGCTGTTGATGAGGCCACAATTGCCTGCCGATCCCAGTACGCCCGCCACATTATAGTCTTCAACCCACAAAAACCCACCGGAAAGTATCATTTCAAGTTATACGTGTGTTGCTGTTCTACCTCGTGGTACGCGGTGAGTTTCAAGTTGCACTGCTCCAGTGAACTTGATGATCGGCTGGACGGTGTAATTTCACGCTCAGAAGTGCAGAAATTCGCTGATCTAACCGCGAAGTCGTCTGAAATCCGCTCTCACGTCATGGCGGTTACTTCATCTTTGAAAGGATCCAGTCGCATTGTAAACACGGACAACTTCTACACTTCCTGTTTGCTGTTGAAGACTTTACGATCGATTGGTCTCTATGGGCGTGGCACTGTACGCACATCTAGCAAGCATTTCCCTCATTTTACGATGATTCGTAAGGAGGACGCGAAGCCGCGAGGCTACATGAAGCAAGGTGTATGCTTAGAGAAGCATATTGTGGGTGGATGGCTCAATTGTCAATGTCGTGTCTAATGCCGATGCTTCGACCACATCAACTGTGCATCGTCGTATAAATGAATCGGGTGTGGCTTTCACTGCTCCTACTTGCGTCGGCGAGTATAATTCAGCGATGCATGGTGTTGATCGGCTCGACCAACTGCGTGCACGATTTTCTCTAGCCGATGGCCACTCATTTCAGAAGTGGCATAAGAAACTAGCGATGGTCATGCTTGATATAGCCAGGTGCAATGCCTACATTTGCGATAGTTTGGCGCGTGGTGAGAGCGAGGAGTCTCGTTCGACGGGAGGTACAGCCCAAACGAGGTCAAGGGCCCGCGATAGTCATCGCGCATTTGTGGCATCACTGGTTCGAGAACTGTTCGATGGGGACTGGAAGAAATCTCTGGATAGGGAACATGGAATGATGTATGCTGCGAAGCCGACAACGACAACAATGCCGATGACGACCCAAACCGCGGCGTCGACAGATGTATCCGAGTCTTCGGGCGATCACGCACAAACGTGTGTTGCAAGAGCGTCCTCGGAGGTGCTTCAGGGAAGGAGTCGCTCAATGCGGAAATGCACTGTGTGCAAGTTCGAGGGCAGAGATCCTACCGAGAAAACCGACTACTGCGAGACCCATCGAGTTGCGTTGTGCAAGCGCACATACCCTGTTGACCCTACGAAGCAGCATCTGTGCCAACAGCAAACTTGGACTTGCTGGCAGAAATACCATTTGTTTTACTTGCCGAAGCAAGTGTACACTGTCGACGGCAACTTGCGACGAACCTCTCCGATTTATGTAGCTAACCGCCCATTTCTGAAGGCCCGCCAAGATCAAAAGAAGGCTAACGCAGCCACCAAGGCGTAACCTCACATCATTTTTTCAAGATAGTCAAAGTCAACTAACCATTTATACTTCACTGCACTAAGTCACACCTATTCCATCTGCCCCCGCTAGTCTTGATGCCGTAAATCCGGATTTAGCTCGTGGCTGACAACATACTGCTTCACCACTGGTGCACCATAGCGGCAAGCTAACCACACTCCACTGCGTATAATCCGACAGGATGCTATTAGAAATTCCACGCGCCTCCAAGCCGAACAATAACTCCCAACTGTGTATATGTCAGCGAAGACGCCTCAGACCACATCCAGCACGGCCACGTTCGCCACCACCACATCTGAGGTCATGCTGCTGACGGCGCTGCCACGGCCGCTGCCCTCGCTGCCCGAGTCGCCCGCTACCATTGCGTCCGACTCCATGCTGACGAAGTTGCCTCCGATCTCCTCCCGTACGGACACGATCTCTACAAAGGACGTCATGCTGTTGATGCCGCTGACGGTACTGCTGGCACCTCTACAACGGTCTCCTTCCGCACTGTCGATGCATTTGCGCACGCTGTCTGGTCACCGATCACATCCTTGCCAACCTCCGTGCCGGTGGAGGCACCCACGACCACCTCCAGCACGACAACGGTCACGCCCAAGCGTCCGTGGTCATGATGTTGCCGGCGCACACACGGCGCTGCGACCGCCGTTATGCTTGCTGCCCGAGTCCCCCGCCACCATCGCGTCCGTGTCCGTGTCCATGTCGGCGGAGACGCCCCTGACCGCGTCCTCCAAGGCCACGGTCACCTCCATCGTGTCCGAGACCCTGCTGCCGATGTCGCTGGCGGCACTGCGGCCGCTACTTCCGGCGGCGACCTGTGTGCGGCTGCCGCTGGCGTTGTGCTCGACGATCGCATCCGTGCCCCTGGGGACACAATAGTGTTGATAGATATACTACAGAAGACACAATAGCGTGGGGTTTTACCTATCCCTCTTAGCTGTATGATTGGTCATAAACGGCGAGGAAACTGCCGTGGCTCAGAAAATTGCTGTTTCAGTTACTTCATCACCAGTAAAAAGATACTTGATGTATCATTCTGGTAACAATAGGGTTAAGCTATCTATCGTTTTTTTGGGAGCCCCGGAGGTTGCTGGGGTCGACAAATTGTTTCAGATAATTCATCATAGGAAGATTTCTCTTCGCCAATGGCT
>NW_009258115.1:704647-725071 GCF_000149755.1 Phytophthora sojae
AACCAAAGCGTGTCCTCATTCGGCTCAAGCTGCAACTGCACAAAGTGGGTGAACCCCATGTACCAACCATCCCACTTCGAGCACCACTTGTTCAATTCTGGTCTCTTATCTTCCGCGTTGTACATCCCCTTACAATATATCGGTCTCTCCTTGTTGCCTTGCAGCACGTCCAAGAAATCCTGCACCGGTACAAATTGCCCGATCGTGTGGTAGCACTGGGAAAAGCTTTTGTCCCCCATCACACACGTGTCCATCGCCAGAAGCAGCAAAATCCGAGCAACCATCTCGCCAATTTCGCCAACTCCACCGGTGTCTAATGCTTCATCCAAAAGGAGGTTCTTGAGTTGCGGCAGGATATACTTTGCCAGACCATGTTTCAGTTCATACCACACTTTCATCGCTCCTAAGGCGAGCACTGGGTCCGAAGCGTAGCTGGTGACGTAACCTTCTCGCTTGAAATTCACATAGGCGAGAATCGCCATGAAGTCGGCAGTCGCCCGAGATGCCAGAGCCGACGTTGAATGCGGGCGCACGCCCAGACGGCAAAGCATGGAGGCGACACCAAGCATGGTATCCTTGTTGTACGCATTTTGCGACAGTAGCAGCTTGTTCGCCGCAAGATTGATCACATCTTCTCTATCCGCAGGATTGGGGCAAGTGCTGTACCACATCGGACGCCCCATGCGGCACAACGCGTGCCAAGCTTGACTCGCATCCCCGGTAACGATTCTCTTGTACATAGCTATCTGAGCACGTTCTTGCTGTTTCTTTTTCTCTTCGTCTTCAGCTCCCACCGCAACTTGGGTTTCCTCTTTCGTTTCTTCATCTTCATCTTCACCGGCTTGTTTTTCTTCACAGTATTGATCCCAGTGTACGTCCATTGTCTCAGCTAACACAACTGGCGCAAACGATGCCAACTCTCCATCGAAAAGCCGAGATGATGGGTCCAACAACAGCGGAGGCGCCAGGTCCGAGATCCTGGAGTTCGTATCAATCAGCACGCCGAAAATGCATCCACGATGGCCGATATCTTTGTTCACGGATCTGAGAGCATTTCGCAACATTCGGAAGTCATTCTTCTTGCCTCCCTTCTCAGCCAGCAGACTTCTCGCTTCATCGATCACCAGAACCACGATTCTGCCATTTGGATTCTTCTCGGTGGAGGTATCCCCCTCCAGCGTGTCTGTTTCATCCGAAAGTTTCGCCTTTACAGAGGTGTCTGCTGCCTTTTCGGTAAACAGCTTCAGCCATTCCTTCTGAACGTCCGCCCAATGCTTGTTCGCGTAGACGTAAATTGTCTTCAATCGACTGGCGATGTCTTCCACTTCGGAGCCTTCTTGAAACAGCCAACCACGAAGCTCGCTCGTAGCCTTGGGAAACCCCGTCGACTCGTGCACACGGGCACACATGTACAGGACTTTCATGTTCAAGGCGCTCTTTTGAGCCTCAATCGCGAGTTCACGCACCATCCGACTCTTGCCGAAGCCAGAACTCTGCACGACCACCACACATGGCGCCTTGTACTTTGTGGGGGTGTAGGCCTTCCAGCAGTCCCGCAGATACTGTGCGAGGTCGAGGTGGGCTTCGCCGAGGTACCGGCCCTTGGTGAACGCCTCCGCGATTCGCTTCATTTCATTTTCATCCAACTTGGGCGTGCCGGAGCGGGCTTCAGGGACAAACTTTGCCAGGAGGTCTTTCACCGTCTTGGCCGCAATAGTTTGTGCAAGAGGTCGAGACACGCGTGTATGCCCGTATGCTCTTCTGATCTCCACCCGTATCAATCCATGTATCTCTCGCTGGGAGGCCTCGAGTTGGAGTGTGGCTTTGTTGGGATAGTCGACCAGCATCCACGCAACGAAAAGATTTTTCTTTGGCGATGCGTCTGCTCCAAGCTTCCCGCTCATCTGAGCAAAGACACTGTCGTCCACGAACGCGGCCAAAGCCTGGGGATCCAACTGGCTGGACATGTCCATCTGCAGCAGCACAGCAGTACACAGTCAGCAATGCGGCAGTAGTATCATGACGACGTTGGCAAGGGCGCGGGCATGCCTGCTAGTCCCGGTGGGCGGTGGCGCTACAGGACAAGGCTTGGAGGGGAAATGTGGAAATGGCCGGTTGGATTTTTCTTCCCTCAGTTTTGTACCAGAAACACGGTACCGCATCTACGTGATATACAGTGCGCGCCGAAATTATAACCGCACCCCAAAAATTATTTTTTTAAACCAATGATTGTGCTTTCGGCGCCAAACCGCTGCTTATGATTCGTCTAAAATCGATAGAAAACAGATGCAACAATCAGAATCGAAAAAGCTGTAACCGTTTTTTTGCAATGGACGAAAAACCGACTTTGGGTCGGGTCAAAATTATAGCCGCACCCGGTAAGCTATCGGTAAGATTGGTAACAAACTCGTGGAGAGCTGTTTCAAGCGTAATAAATGAACTAACTCCATTGAACAGCTCGAATAACGCCTACCGGTACAGTAAAGTGCGTCGATAAGGAACGCCTGATATACATTGAAAGAAAAAGGTATATTGATAATTAAAGGTTTGACTCGTCACATGCAGACAGCAAATGCACTGATTTACTGCACTATGTAGTTCATGTCGGACTTCGCGACCAGAGTCTCGGCTTGAGCCCACGCAGCCAACTCAGCATAGGTAGCACCCGGTAGATCACGACGGCGATGACAGATTAGCAGCGACTGAAGCTTGGTCAGACGTAGCCGCCTCTGGAACGGTCTGGAAGTGGCGGTCATCATGGGAGTTGTGAGCAGCAGAGCGAAAGTTGGTTAATGAGGCATGCAGACATGTACCTGGCGCGATTCCCGCGCTCACAGCAATCCTCATGCTCATGATTCCCTCTCGCGACCTTTAGGTTCCATTTTCCCCGACTTGGGAGCCGCTCCATCCAGCCGCTCTTGAGGCTCGGTTTCGGAACTGTGATTGGCGGAATGTTAAACGGGACCGAATGATTGGTAGAATCATATAACTAATTCAGTACAATTGGCACACAATGGGTACAAGCGAGGATTCATGTCTTGTCGTAGAATATAAAATGTCGCCCGTTCCTTATCGACGCACTTCACTGTAGTAAGCTGCTCAAATAAGGTTAAGCTGACGCGGTTGATAAGATTCAATGGAGACACGCACTATCTTGAATTTGTATAGAAGAGTGGTGTTTGACAGTGTGGAGAGGTCTATACTCGTAAGTTGAGGCTGTCAGCTGACTAGTGTCTTCATTGGCGTCTATTCAACATGGTAGCGATGCTGGGCTTGCTCAGTTCAGCAACATGTACCAGAAAACTCGATCGATTTTTTTCCGGGTCAATACAAATCCTTTATACTTGATGTTTGTATTGGAAAGCACCGCCAAACCCAGTCACAAATTTCAATCAAGTCTAGTCCCGTACAGTGCGTAGTTTGGTAAATACATGGCTACGTATCAAAAGTAGAGTATTTCTTCTTGAAAATAATGCCCGAGTTTTGCTTCCAGAATCCTCCTAGTGTTGTCTCGGAAGTCCGGCCAAGTTGCCACCAAGTGTTTAGTGCGCTTTATGGTATTAATAAATGTGCGAACACTAACTTCGGCGATGCGGTACATACCATAGGTAAGATACGACCACACGGGCCGCATCGGCCCCAGCCGGGCGGCGTCCTGCGTGCCGGCAAGAAGATCGTCACGCGCGAAAGGACGCATGGAGCCCGTGCCGCCGCGCGCGCTCGAGACGAGCGAGATCCCGGGCATCGTGGCGGACCACCGCACGGCCGCGGAGAACGCCCTCAAAGCGGGCTTCGACGGCGTCGAGCTGCACGCCGCCAACGGCTACTTGCTGGAGCAGTTCCTGCACGACGGCATCAACGACCGCGCCGACCAGTACGGCGGCAGCGTCGAGAACCGCGCGCGCTTCCTGTTCGAGGCACTGGAGGCCATCCTCGAGAGTCTGGACTCGTCCAAGGTGGGCATCCGACTGTCCCCGTTCGGCGGCAGCTTCGGCGACAAGGACTCGGACCCCGTCGCCACCTACACGTACGTGCTGAACAGGCTCAACAACTACGACCTGGCCTACGCGCACCTGATCGAGCCGCGTGGCTACCACGTGCGTGACCCGCTGGCACCCGAGAAGGGCTCGGCGCGGCAGTTCCGCGAGACGTACAAGGGCGTGCTCCTCGCCGCGTCGGGCTTCGACCGGCAGTCGGCCGTGCAGATCGTGGAGGAGGGCGCGGCCGACGCCGTGGCCATCGGCCGCCACTTCATCTCGAACCCGGACCTGGTGCGGCGCTTCCAACTCAACAAGCCCGTGAACGACTACGACACGGACACGTTCTACCTCGGCGACGCGCGCGGGTACACGGACTATAATACCCGTTCCTGCAGGACGAGTAGGTAGAGCAGTAAAGACGACGTAGACAGCAAAAGACGTGCTACTTCCGTAAGAACTGCAAGGTGAAGCGTACTGGAGGTGGCTGCGTACTCTCAAGTAAAACAAATTGTTGGTAGTTAAAACTACCGGTAGTTGCTGCAGGCACCAGGCACGTACTGTTACTGCCTCCGTGTGGGCTTGGGCGTCTTGTTGGATCACTTGGCGCGTTTAGTGGGACGGCTTCTTCACCCTCTTGGTTTTCACGTGCTCGTTTCTTGGATGTTTCCGTCTCGCCACCTTGATCGCCTAGTGGCCCTCACCACTGCCACCAACGTCACTCTCAGCGTCACTCTTCTTCCTTGTCACCCGGCGCGTACGCTAGTGCTTTACGGGCGTTCTGCAACAACTTGTCGCGCGTCGCGGTAAGCGACAACTTTGCATACGAACTAACGTTCTTGTTTCGTTTTTCATCTTCATCGCGATAGTCCAGGTCGCCCTCCACAAGCCCCAGCGGGTCATACTGAGACTCCACCATGTTTGATAGAATGGAAGCCACGCCGTCGCTCAGGAACGGGTAGGTGACCCTGTTGAGTAAACGGAGGCAGATCGTGAAAACAGGCTCCTCCTCTGAGACACTCGACACACTTGAGACGCCAGGATTGCTCTCGATCTTCGCCCGCTTCTTCGCCTGACTCCCGATCGTCTGACTCTCCTCCTTCACCTCAGAGGCGTTGCCTTTCTTCTTGGGCTTAAGATTGTCTTTCATTGTCGTGGCATAGATGAACTTGCCGTCACTCTTCCGACCGCGCACATTCATGTAGATGCGAATGGTATCACGGACATCCGTGGAGCTCAGCGGGTTCGGATCCCCACCAATTTCACCGGTAGATTTCCCCGCTGACGAGTTCCCATCACTGTTCTTTCCGAACACAAACCAGGGGCATAGTTTCTCCGTCGCTGCCCTGGAAAACCCACCATCGACTGGGGAACGATTCTTCACTTGAATCAACATCATCAACACTTCCTGCTCCTCTTGTTCACCCCTCGTTGTCTCCCCACCGACTGGCCTGCTGTTGGATCTCTTCTTAAACATCGGGATCAACAAATCGGCTCCATACTGGTTACGGGGGAAAATACCTGCAGCTTGACGCCCCAGCAAAAACCAAAGCGTGTCCTCATTCGGCTCAAGCTGCAACTGCACAAAGTGGGTGAACCCCATGTACCAACCATCCCACTTCGAGCACCACTTGTTGAATTCTGGTCTCAAATTCTCCTTGCTGATCATCCGCTTGAGATATATCGGCAGCTTTTTCTTGCCTTGTAGCACCTTCAAGAATTGCTGCACCGGTACAAATTGCCCGATCGTGTGGCACCACTGGGAAAAGTCTTTGTCCCCCATCACACACGTGTCCATCGCCAGAAGCAGCAAAATCCGAGCAACCATCTCGCCAATTTCGCCAACTCCACCGGTGTCCAATGCTTCATCCAAAAGGAGGTTCTTGAGTTGCGGCAGGATATACTTTGCCAAACCATGTTTCAGTTCATACCACACTTTCATCGCTCCTAAGGCGAGCACTGGGTCCGAAGCGTAGCTGGTGACGTAACCCTCTCGTTTGAAATTCACATACGCGAGAATCGCCATGAAGTCGGCAGTCGCCCGAGATGCCAGAGCCGACGTTGAATGCGGGCGCACGCCCAGACGGCAAAGCATGGAGGCGACACCAAGCATGGTATCCTTGTTGTACGCATTTTGCGAAGGGGGAATCCCCAGTAGCAGCTTGTTCGCCGCAAGATTGATCACATCTTCTCTATCCGCAGGATTGGGGCAAGTGCTGTACCACATCGGACGCCCCATGCGGCACAACGCGTGCCAAGCTTGACTCGCATCCCCGGTAACGATTCTCTTGTACATAGCTATCTTAGCACGTTCTTGCTGTTTCTTCTTCTCTTCGTCTTTTTCAGCTCCCACCGCAACCTGAGTTTCGTCTTCCATTTCTTCATCTTCTGCTCCCGCATCTAGTATTTCCTCTTTCATTTCTTCATCTACATCTTGGATGTCCTCTTTCATTTCTTCATCTTCGCCGGCTTGTTTTTCTTCACAGTATTGATCCCAGTGTGCGTCCATTGTCTCAGCTAACACCACTGGCGCAAACGATGCCAACTCTCCATCGAAAAGCCGAGATGATGGGTCCAACAACAGCGGAGGCGCCAGGTCCGAGATCCTGGAGTTCGTATCAATCAGCACGCCGAAAATGCATCCACGATGGCCGATATCTTTGTTCACGGATCTGAGAGCATTTCGCAACATTCGGAAGTCATTCTTCTTGTCTGGCTTCTCAGTCAGCAGGCTTCTCGCTTCATCGATCACCAGAACCACGATTCTGCCATTTGGATTCTTCTCGGTGGAGGTATCCCCCTCCAGCGTGTCTGTTTCATCCGAAAGTTTCGCCTTTACAGAGGTGTCCGCTGCCTGTTCGGTAAACAGCTTCAGCCATTCCTTCTGAACGTCCGCCCAATGCTTGTTCGCGTAGACGTAAATTGTCTTCAATCGACTGGCGATGTCTTCCACTTCGGAGCCTTCTTGAAACAGCCAACCACGAAGCTCGCTCGTAGCCTTGGGAAACCCCGTCGACTCGTGCACACGGGCACACATGTACAGGACTTTCATGTTCAAGGCGCTCTTTTGAGCCTCGATCGCGAGCTCACGCATCGCCCGACTCTTGCCGAAGCCAGAACTCTGCACGACCGCCACACATGGCGCCTTGTACTTTGTGGGGGTGTAGGCCTTCCAGCAGTCCCGCAGATACTGTGCGAGGTCGAGGTGGGCTTCGCCGAGGTACCGGCCCTTGGTGAACGCCTCCGCGATTCGCTTCATTTCATTTTCATCCAACTTGGGCGTGCCGGAGCGGGCTTCAGGGACAAACTTTGCCAGGAGGTCTTTCACCGTCTTGGCCGCAATAGTTTGTGCAAGAGGTCGAGACACGCGTGTATGCCCGTATGCTCTTCTGATCTCCACCTGTATCAATCCATGTATCTGGATCTGGGAGGCCTCGAGTTGGAGTGTGGCTTTGTTGGGATAGTCTTCCAGCATCCACGTAACGAAAAGATTTTTCTTCGGCGATGCGTCTGCTCCAAGCTTCCCGCTCATCTGAGCAAAGACACTGTCGTCCACGAACGCGGCCAAAGCCTGGGGATCCAACTGGCTGGACATGTCCATCTGCAGCAGCACAGCAGTGGCGCTACAGGACAAGGCTTGGAGGGGAAATGTGGAAATGGCCGGTTGGATTTTTCTTCCCTCAGTTTTGTACCAGAAACACGGTACCGCATCTACGTGATATACAGTGCGCGCCGAAATTATAACCGCACCCCAAAAATTATTTTTTTAAACCAATGATTGTGCTTTCGGCGCCAAACCGCTGCTTATGATTCGTCTAAAATCGATAGAAAACAGATGCAACAATCAGAATCGAAAAAGCTGTAACCGTTTTTTTGCAATGGACGAAAAACCGACTTTGGGTCGGGTCAAAATTATAGCCGCACCCGGTAAGCTATCGGTAAGATTGGTAACAAACTCGTGGAGAGCTGTTCCAAGCGTAATAAATGAACTAACTCCATTGAACAGCTCGAATAACGCCTACCGGTACAGTAAAGTGCGTCGATAAGGAACGCCTGATATACATTGAAAGAAAAAGGTATATTGATAATTAAAGGTTTGACTCGTCACATGCAGACAGCAAATGCACTGATTTACTGCACTATGTAGTTCATGTCGGACTTCGCGACCAGAGTCTCGGCTTGAGCCCACGCAGCCAACTCAGCATAGGTAGCACCCGGTAGATCACGACGGCGATGACAGATTAGCAGCGACTGAAGCTTGGTCAGACGTAGCCACCTCTGGAACGGTCTGGAAGTGGCGGTCACCATGGGAGTTGTGAGCAGCAGAGCGAAAGTTGGTTAATGAGGCATGCAGACATGTACCTGGCGCGATTCCCGCGCTCACAGCGATCCTCATGCTCATGATTCCCTCTCGCGACCTTTAGGTTCCATTTCCCCCGACTTGGGAGCCGCTCCATCCAGCCGCTCTTGAGGCTCGGTTTCGGAACTGTGATTGGCGGAATGTTAAACGGGACCGAATGATTGGTAGAATCATATAACTAATTCAGTACAATTGGCACACAATGGGTACAAGCGAGGATTCATGTCTTGTCGTAGAATATAAAATGTCGCCCGTTCCTTATCGACGCACTTCACTGTAGTAAGCTGCTCAAATAAGGTTAAGCTGACGCGGTTGATAAGATTCAATGGAGACAAGCACTATCTTGAATTTGTATAGAAGAGTGGTGTTTGACAGTGTGGAGAGGTCTATACTCGTAAGTTGAGGCTGTCAGCTGACTAGTGTCTTCATTGGCGTCTATTCAACATGGTAGCGATGCTGGGCTTGCTCAGTTCAGCAACATGTACCAGAAAACTCGATCGATTTTTTTCCGGGTCAATACAAATCCTTTATACTTGATGTTTGTATTGGAAAGCACCGCCAAACCCAGTCACAAATTTCAATCAAGTCTAGTCCCGTACAGTGCGTAGTTTGGTAAATACATGGCTACGTATCAAAAGTAGAGTATTTCTTCCTGAAAATAATGCCCGAGTTGCTTCCAGAATCCTCCTAGTGTTGTCTCGGAAGTCCGGCCAAGTTGCCACCAAGTGTTTAGTGCGCTTTATGGTATTAATAAATGTGCGAACAATAACTTCGGCGATGCGGTACATACCATAGGTAAGATACGACCACACGGGCCGCATCGGCCCCAGCCGGGCGGCGTCCTGCGCGCCGGCAAGAAGATCGTCACGCGCGAAGGACGCATGGAGCCCGTGCCGCCGCGCGCGCTCGAGACGAGCGAGATCCCGGGCATCGTGGCGGACCACCGCACGGCCGCGGAGAACGCCCTCAAAGCGGGCTTCGACGGCGTCGAGCTGCACGCCGCCAACGGCTACTTGCTGGAGCAGTTCCTGCACGACGGCATCAACGACCGCGCCGACCAGTACGGCGGCAGCGTCGAGAACCGCGCGCGCTTCCTGTTCGAGGCACTGGAGGCCATCCTCGAGAGTCTGGACTCGTCCAAGGTGGGCATCCGACTGTCCCCGTTCGGCGGCAGCTTCGGCGACAAGGACTCGGACCCCGTCGCCACCTACACGTACGTGCTGAACAGGCTCAACAACTACGACCTGGCCTACGCGCACCTGATCGAGCCGCGTGGCTACCACGTGCGCAACCCGCTGGCACCCGAGAAGGGCTCGGCGCGGCAGTTCCGCGAGACGTACAAGGGCGTGCTCCTCGCCGCGTCGGGCTTCGACCGTGCAGATCGTGGAGGAGGGCGCGGCCGACGCCGTGGCCATCGGCCGCCACTTCATCTCGAACCCGGACCTGGTGCGGCGCTTCCAACTCAACAAGCCCGTGAACGACTACGACACGGACACGTTCTACCTCGGCGACGCGCGCGGGTACACGGACTATAATACCCGTTCCTGCAGGACGAGTAGGTAGAGCAGTAAAGACGACGTAGACAGCAAAAGACGTGCTACTTCCGTAAGACTGCAAGGTGAAGCGTACTGGAGGTGGCTGCGTACTCTCAAGTAAAACAAATTGTTGGTAGTTAAAACTACCGGTAGTTGCTGCAGGCACCAGGCACGTACTGTTACTGCCTCCGTGTGGGCTTGGGCGTCTTGTTGGATCACTTGGCGCGTTTAGTGGGACGGCTTCTTCACCCTCTTGGTTTTCACGTGCTCGTTTCTTGGATGTTTCCGTCTCGCCACCTTGATCGCCTAGTGGCCCTCACCACTGCCACCAACGTCACTCTCAGCGTCACTCTTCTTCCTTGTCACCCGGCGCGTACGCTAGTGCTTTACGGGCGTTCTGCAACAACTTGTCGCGCGTCGCGGTAAGCGACAACTTTGCATACGAACTAACGTTCTTGTTTCGTTTTTCATCTTCATCGCGATAGTCCAGGTCGCCCTCCACAAGCCCCAGCGGGTCATACTGAGACTCCACCATGTTTGATAGAATGGAAGCCACGTCCTCGCTCAGGAACGGGTAGGTGACCCTGTTGAGCAAACGGAGGCAGATCGTGAAAACAGGATCCTCCTCCGAGACACTCGACACACTTGAGACGCCAGGATTGCTCTCGATCTTCGCCCGCTTCTTCGCCTGACTCTCCTCCTTCACCTCAGAGGCGTTGCCTTTCTTCTTGGGCTTAAGATTGTCTTTCATTGTCGTGGCATAGATGAACTTGCCGTCACGCGTTCTACCGCGCACATTCATGTAGATGCGAATGGTATCACGGACATCCGTGGAGCTCAGCGGGTTCGGATCCCTACCAATTGCACCGGTAGATTTCCCCGCTGACGAGTTCCCATCACTGTTCTTTCCGAACACAAACCAGGGGCATAGTTTCTCCGTCGCTGCCCTGGAAAACCCACCATCGACTGGGGAACGATTCTTCACTTGAATCAACATCATCAACACTTCCTGCTCCTCTTGTTCACCCCTCGTTGTCTCCCCACCGACTGGCCTGCTGGTGGATCTCTTCTTAAACATCGGGATCAACAAATCGGCTCCATACTGGTTACGGGGGAAAATACCTGCAGCTTGACGCCCCAGCAAAAACCAAAGCGTGTCCTCATTCGGCTCAAGCTGCAACTGCACAAAGTGGGTGAACCCCATGTACCAACCATCCCACTTCGAGCACCACTTGTTGAATTCTGGTCTCAAATTCTCCTTGCTGATCATCCGCTTGAGATATATCGGCAGCTTTTTCTTGCCTTGTAGCACCTTCAAGAATTGCTGCACCGGTACAAATTGCCCGATCGTGTGGCAGCACTGGGAAAAGTCTTTGTCCCCCATCACACACGTGTCCATCGCCAGAAGCAGCAAAATCCGAGCAACCATCTCGCCAATTTCGCCAACTCCACCGGTGTCCAATGCTTCATCCAAAAGGAGGTTCTTGAGTTGCGGCAGGATATACTTTGCCAAACCATGTTTCAGTTCATACCACACTTTCATCGCTCCTAAGGCGAGCACTGGGTCCGAAGCGTAGCTGGTGACGTAACCTTCTCGCTTGAAATTCACATAGGCGAGAATCGCCATGAAGTCGGCAGTCGCCCGAGATGCCAGAGCCGACGTTGAATGCGGGCGCACGCCCAGACGGCAAAGCATGGAGGCGACACCAAGCATGGTATCCTTGTTGTACGCATTTTGCGAAGGGGGAATCCCCAGTAGCAGCTTGTTCGCCGCAAGATTGATCACATCTTCTCTATCCGCAGGATTGGGGCAAGTGCTGTACCACATCGGACGCCCCATGCGGCACAACGCGTGCCAAGCTTGACTCGCATCCCCGGTAACGATTCTCTTGTACATAGCTATCTTAGCACGTTCTTGCTGTTTCTTCTTCTCTTCGTCTTTTTCAGCTCCCACCGCAACCTGACTTTCCTCTTCCATTTCTTCATCTTCTGCTCCCGCATCTAGTATTTCCTCTTTCATTTCTTCATCTACATCTTGGATGTCCTCTTTCATTTCTTCATCTTCGCCGGCTTGTTTTTCTTCACAGTATTGATCCCAATGTGCGTCCATTGTCTCAGCTAACACAACTGGCGCAAACGATGCCAACTCTCCATCGAAAAGCCGAGATGATGGGTCCAACAACAGCGGAGGCGCCAGGTCCGAGATCCTGGAGTTCGTATCAATCAGCACGCCGAAAATGCATCCACGATGGCCGATATCTTTGTTCACGGATCTGAGAGCATTTCGCAACATTCGGAAGTCATTCTTCTTGCCTCCCTTCTCAGTCAGCAGGCTTCTCGCTTCATCGATCACCAGAACCACGATTCTGCCATTTGGATTCTTCTCGGTGGAGGTATCCCCCTCCAGCGTGTCTGTTTCATCCGAAAGTTTCGCCTTTACAGAGGTGTCTGCTGCCTTTTCGGTAAACAGCTTCAGCCATTCCTTCTGAACGTCCGCCCAATGCTTGTTCGCGTAGACGTAAATTGTCTTCAATCGACTGGCGATGTCTTCCACTTCGGAGCCTTCTTGAAACAGCCAACCACGAAGCTCGCTCGTAGCCTTGGGAAACCCCGTCGACTCGTGCACACGGGCACACATGTACAGGACTTTCATGTTCAAGGCGCTCTTTTGAGCCTCAATCGCGAGTTCACGCACCATCCGACTCTTGCCGAAGCCAGAACTCTGCACGACCGCCACACATGGCGCCTTGTACTTTGTGGGGGTGTAGGCCTTCCAGCAGTCCCGCAGATACTGTGCGAGGTCGAGGTGGGCTTCGCCGAGGTACCGGCCCTTGGTGAACGCCTCCGCGATTCGCTCCATTTCATTTTCATCCAACTTGGGCGTGCCGGAGCGGGCTTCAGGGACAAACTTTGCCAGGAGGTCTTTCACCGTCTTGGCCGCAATAGTTTGTGCAAGAGGTCGAGACACGCGTGTACGCCCGTATGCTTCACTGATCTTCACCCATATGAATCCATGTATCTGGTTCTGGGAGGCCTCGAGTTGGAGTGTGGCTTTGTTGGAATAGTCGACCAGTATCCACGCATCGAGAAGATTTTTCTTCGGCGATGCGTCTGCTCCAAGCTTCCCGCTCATCTGAGCAAAGACACTGTCGTCCACGAACGCGGCCAAAGCCTGGGGATCCAACTGGCTGGACATGTCCATCTGCAGCAGCACAGCAGTACACAGTCAGCAATGCGGCAGTAGTATCATGACGACGTTGGCAAGGGCGCGGGCATGCCTGCTAGTCCCGGTGGGCGGTGGCGCTACAGGACAAGGCTTGGAGGGGAAATGTGGAAATGGCCGGTTGGATTTTTCTTCCCTCAGTTTTGTACCAGAAACACGGTACCGCATCTACGTGATATACAGTGCGCGCCGAAATTATAACCGCACCCCAAAAATTATTTTTTTAAACCAATGATTGTGCTTTCGGCGCCAAACCGCTGCTTATGATTCGTCTAAAATCGATAGAAAACAGATGCAACAATCAGAATCGAAAAAGCTGTAACCGTTTTTTTGCAATGGACGAAAAACCGACTTTGGGTCGGGTCAAAATTACAGCCGCACCCGGTAAGCTATCGGTAAGATTGGTAACAAACTCGTGGAGAGCTGTTTCAAGCGTAATAAATGAACTAACTCCATTGAACAGCTCGAATAACGCCTACCGGTACAGTAAAGTGCGTCGATAAGGAACGCCTGGTATACATTGAAAGAAAAAGGTATATTGATAATTAAAGGTTTGACTCGTCACATGCAGACAGCAAATGCACTGATTTACTGCAATATGTAGTTCATGTCGGACTTCGCGACCAGAGTCTCGGCTTGAGCCCACGCAGCCAACTCAGCATAGGTAGCACCCGGTAGATCACGACGGCGATGACAGATTAGCAGCGACTGAAGCTTGGTCAGACGTAGCCACCTCTGGAACGGTCTGGAAGTGGCGGTCACCATGGGAGTTGTGAGCAGCAGAGCGAAAGTTGGTTAATGAGGCATGCAGACATGTACCTGGCGGATTCCCGCGCTCACAGCGATCTCATGCTCATGATTCCCTCTCGCGACCTTTAGGTTCCATTTCCCCCGACTTGGGAGCCGCTCCATCCAGCCGCTCTTGAGGCTCGGTTTCGGAACTGTGATTGGCGGAATGTTAAACGGGACCGAATGATTGGTAGAATCATATAACTAATTCAGTACAATTGGCACACAATGGGTACAAGCGAGGATTCATGTCTTGTCGTAGAATATAAAATGTCGCCCGTTCCTTATCGACGCACTTCACTGTAGTAAGCTGCTCAAATAAGGTTAAGCTGACGCGGTTGATAAGATTCAATGGAGACACGCACTATCTTGAATTTGTATAGAAGAGTAGTGTGGAGAGGTCTATACTCGTAAGTTGAGGCTGTCAGCTGACTAGTGTCTTCATTGGCGTCTATTCAACATGGTAGCGATGCTGGGCTTGCTCAGTTCAGCAACATGTACCAGAAAACTCGATCGATTTTTTTCCGGGTCAATACAAATCCTTTATACTTGATGTTTGTATTGGAAAGCACCGCCAAACCCAGTCACAAATTTCAATCAAGTCTAGTCCCGTACAGTGCGTAGTTTGGTAAATACATGGCTACGTATCAAAAGTAGAGTATTTCTTCTTGAAAATAATGCCCGAGTTTTGCTTCCAGAATCCTCCTAGTGTTGTCTCGGAAGTCCGGCCAAATTGCCACCAAGTGTTTAGTGCGCTTTATGGTATTAATAAATGTGCGAACAAATAACTTCGGCGATGCGGTACATACCATAGGTAAGATACGACCACACGGGCCGCATCGGCCCCAGCCGGGCGGCGTCCTGCCCGTGTCGTCCAGCTCCAAGCTCGAGAACATCCGCGCCGGCAAGAAGATCGTCACGCGCGAAGGACGCATGGAGCCCGTGCCGACGCGCGCGCTCGAGACGAGCGAGATCCCGGGCATCGTGGCGGACTACCGCTCGGCCGCGGAGAACGCCATCAGCGCGGGCTTCGACGGCGTCGAGCTGCACGCCGCCAACGGCTACTTGCTGGAGCAGTTCCTGCACGACGGCATCAACGACCGCACCGACCAGTACGGCGGCAGCGTCGAGAACCGCGCGCGCTTCCTGTTCGAGGCACTGGAGGCCATCCTCGAGAGTCTGGACTCGTCCAAGGTGGGCATCCGACTGTCCCCGTTCGGCGGCAGCTTCGGCGACAAGGACTCGGACCCCGTCGCCACCTACACGTACGTGCTGAACAGGCTCAACAACTACGACCTGGCCTACGCGCACCTGATCGAGCCGCGTGGCTACCACGTGCGTGACCCGCTGGCACCCGAGAAGGGCTCGGCGCGGCAGTTCCGCGAGACGTACAAGGGCGTGCTCCTCGCCGCGTCGGGCTTCGACCGGCAGTCGGCCGTGCAGATCGTGGAGGAGGGCGCGGCCGACGCCGTGGCCATCGGCCGCCACTTCATCTCGAACCCGGACCTGGTGCGGCGCTTCCAACTCAACAAGCCCGTGAACGACTACGACACGGACACGTTCTACCTCGGCGACGCGCGCGGGTACACGGACTATAATACCCGTTCCTGCAGGACGAGTAGGTAGAGCAGTAAAGACGACGTAGACAGCAAAAGACGTGCTACTTCCGTAAGACTGCAAGGTGAAGCGTACTGGAGGTGGCTGCGTACTCTCAAGTAAAACAAATTGTTGGTAGTTAAAACTACCGGTAGTTGCTGCAGGCACCAGGCACGTACTGTTACTGCCTCCGTGTGGGCTTGGGCGTCTTGTTGGATCACTTGGCGCGTTTAGTGGGACGGCTTCTTCATCCTCTTGGTTTTCACGTGCTCGTTTCTTGGATGTTTCCGTCTCGCCACCTTGATCGCCTAGTGGCCCTCACCACTGCCACCAACGTCACTCTCAGCGTCACTCTTCTTCCTTGTCACCCGGCGCGTACGCTAGTGCTTTACGGGCGTTCTGCAACAACTTGTCGCGCGTCGCGGTAAGCGACAACTTTGCATACGAACTAACGTCCTTGTTTCGTTTTTCATCTTCATCGCGATAGTCCAGGTCGCCCTCCACAAGCCCCAGCGGGTCATACTGAGACTCCACCATGTTTGATAGCATGGAAGCCACGCCGTCGCTCAGGAACGGGTAGGTGACCCTGTTGAGTAAACGGAGGCAGATCGTGAAAACAGGATCCTCCTCCGAGACACTCGACACACTTGAGACGCCAGGATTGCTCTCGATCTTCGCCCGCTTCTTCGCCTGACTCCCGATCGTCTGACTCTCCTCCTTCACCTCAGAGGCGTTGCCTTTCTTCTTGGGCTTAAGATTGTCTTTCATTGTCGTGGCATAGATGAACTTGCCGTCACTCTTCCGACCGCGCACATTCATGTAGATGCGAATGGTATCACGGACATCCGTGGAGCTCAGCGGGTTCGGATCCCCACCAATTTCACCGGTAGATTTCCCCGCTGACGAGTTCCCATCACTGTTCTTTCCGAACACAAACCAGGGGCATAGTTTCTCCGTCGCTGCCCTGGAAAACCCACCATCGACTGGGGAACGATTCTTCACTTGAATCAACATCATCAACACCTCATGCTCCTCTTGTTCACCCCTCGTAGTCTCCCCACCGACTGGCCTGCTGTTGGATCTCTTCTTAAACATCGGGATCAACAAATCGGCTCCATACTGGTTACGGGGGAAAATACCTGCAGCCTGACGTCCCAGCAAAAACCAAAGCGTGTCCTCATTCGGCTCGAGCTGCAACTGCACAAAGTGGGTGAACCCCACGTACCAACCATCCCACTTCGAGCACCACTCGTTGAATTCTGGTCTCTTATCTTCCGCGTTGTACATCCCCTTACAATATATCGACATCTCCTCGTGGCCTGTTAGCACGTTCAAGAAATCCTGCACCGGTACAAATTGCCCGATCGTATGGTAGCACTGGGAAAAATCTTTGTCCCCCATAACACACTTGTCCATCGCTAGAAGCAGCAGAATGCGAGCAACCATCTCGCCAATTTCGCCAACTCCACCAGTGTCCAACGCTTCATCCAAAAGGAAGTTCTTGAGTTGCGGCAGGATATACTTTGCCAGACCATATTTCAGTTCATACCACACTTTCATCGCTCCTAAGGCGAGCACTGGGTCCGAAGCGTAGCTGGTGACGTAACCCTCTCGTTTGAAGTTCACATACGCGAGAATCGCCATGAAGTCAGCGGGGGCCCGAGATGCCAAAGCCGACGTCGAATGCGGTCGAACACCCAGTCGACAAAGCATGGAGGCGACACCAAACATGGTATCCTTGTTGTACGCATTTTGCGAAGGGGGAATCCCCAGTAGCAGTTTATTCGCCGCGAGATCAATCACGCGAACTTTATGAGCTGGATCGGGGTAAGTGCTGTACCACATCGGGCGGCCCATGCGCCTCAACGCGTGCCAAGCTTGACTCGCATCCCCGGTAACGATTCTCTTGTACATAGCTATCTTAGCACGTTCTTGCTGTTTCTTCTTCTCTTCGTCTTTTTCAGCTCCCACCGCAACCTGAGTTTCCTCTTCCATTTCTTCATCTTCTGCTCCCGCATCTAGTATTTCCTCTTTCATTTCTTCATCTACATCTTGGATGTCCTCTTTCATTTCTTCATCTTCGCCGGCTTGTTTTTCTTCACAGTATTGATCCCAGTGTGCGTCCATTGTCTCAGCTAACACAACTGGCGCAAACGATGCCAACTCTCCATCGAAAAGCCGAGATGATGGGTCCAACAACAGCGGAGGCGCCAGGTCCGAGATCCTGGAGTTCGTATCAATCAGCACGCCGAAAATGCATCCACGATGGCCGATATCTTTGTTCACGGATCTGAGAGCATTTCGCAACATTCGGAAGTCATTCTTCTTGCCTCCCTTCTCAGCCAGCAGACTTCTCGCTTCATCGATCACCAGAACCACGATTCTGCCATTTGGATTCTTCTCGGTGGAGGTATCCCCCTCCAGCGTGTCTGTTTCATCCGAAAGTTTCGCCTTTACAGAGGTGTCCGCTGCCTGTTCGGTAAACAGCTTCAGCCATTCCTTCTGAACGTCCGCCCAATGCTTGTTCGCGTAGACGTAAATTGTCTTCAATCGACTGGCGATGTCTTCCACTTCGGAGCCTTCTTGAAACAGCCAACCACGAAGCTCGCTCGTAGCCTTGGGAAACCCCGTCGACTCGTGCACACGGGCACACATGTACAGCACTTTCATGTTCAAGGCGCTCTTTTGAGCCTCAATCGCGAGTTCACGCACCATCCGACTCTTGCCGAAGCCAGAACTCTGCACGACCGCCACACATGGCGCCTTGTACTTTGTGGGGGTGTAGGCCTTCCAGCAGTCCCGCAGATACTGTGCGAGGTCGAGGTGGGCTTCGCCGAGGTACCGGCCCTTGGTGAACGCCTCCGCGATTCGCTTCATTTCATTTTCATCCAACTTGGGCGTGCCGGAGCGGGCTTCAGGGACAAACTTTGCCAGGAGGTCTTTCACCGTCTTGGCCGCAATAGTTTGTGCAAGAGGTCGAGACACGCGTGTACGCCCGTATGCTTCTCTGATCTTCACCTGTATCAATCCATGTATCTGGATCTGGGAGGCCTCGAGTTGGAGTGTGGCTTCGTTGGGATAGTTGTCCAGCATCCACGCATCGAGAAGATTTTTCTTCGGCGATGCGTCTGCTCCAAGCTTCCCGCTCATCTGAGCAAAGACACTGTCGTCCACGAACGCGGCCAAAGCCTGGGGATCCAACTGGCTGGACATGTCCATCTGCAGCAGCACAGCAGTACACAGTCAGCAATGCGGCAGTAGTATCATGACGACGTTGGCAAGGGCGCGGGCATGCCTGCTAGTCCCGGTGGGCGGTGGCGCTACAGGACAAGGCTTGGAGGGGAAATGTGGAAATGGCCGGTTGGATTTTTCTTCCCTCAGTTTTGTACCAGAAACACGGTACCGCATCTACGTGATATACAGTGCGCGCCGAAATTATAACCGCACCCCAAAAATTATTTTTTTAAACCAATGATTGTGCTTTCGGCGCCAAACCGCTGCTTATGATTCGTCTAAAAACGATAGAAAACAGATGCAACAATCAGAATCGAAAAAGCTGTAACCGTTTTTTTGCAATGGACGAAAAACCGACTTTGGGTCGGGTCAAAATTATAGCCGCACCCGGTAAGCTATCGGTAAGATTGGTGGAGAGCTGTTTCAAGCGTAATAAATGAACTAACTCCATTGAACAGCTCGAATAACGCCTACCGGTACAGTAAAGTGCGTCGATAAGGAACGCCTGATATACATTGAAAGAAAAAGGTATATTGATAATTAAAGGTTTGACTCGTCACATGCAGACAGCAAATGCACTGATTTACTGCACTATGTAGTTCATGTCGGACTTCGCGACCAGAGTCTCGGCTTGAGCCCACGCAGCCAACTCAGCATAGGTAGCACCCGGTAGATCATGACGGCGATGACAGATTAGCAGCGACTGAAGCTTGGTCAGACGTAGCCGCCTCTGGAACGGTCTGGAAGTGGCGGTCACCATGGGAGTTGTGAGCAGCAGAGCGAAAGTTGGTTAATGAGGCATGCAGACATGTACCTGGCGCGATTCCCGCGCTCACAGCGATCCTCATGCTCATGATTCCCTCTCGCGACCTTTAGGTTCCATTTCCCCCGACTTGGGAGCCGCTCCATCCAGCCGCTCTTGAGGCTCGGTTTCGGAACTGTGATTGGCGGAATGTTAAACGGGACCGAATGATTGGTAGAATCATATAACTAATTCAGTAGAATTGGCACACAATGGGTACAAGCGAGGATTCATGTCTTGTCGTAGAATATAAAATGTCGCCCGTTCCTTATCGACGCACTTCACTGTAGTAAGCTGCTCAAATAAGGTTAAGCTGACGCGGTTGATAAGATTCAATGGAGACACGCACTATCTTGAATTTGTATAGAAGAGTGGTGTTTGACAGTGTGGAGAGGTCTATACTCGTAAGTTGAGGCTGTCAGCTGACTAGTGTCTTCATTGGCGTCTATTCAACATGGTAGCGATGCTGGGCTTGCTCAGTTCAGCAACATGTACCAGAAAACTCGATCGATTTTTTTCCGGGTCAATACAAATCCTTTATACTTGATGTTTGTATTGGAAAGCACCGCCAAACCCAGTCACAAATTTCAATCAAGTCTAGTCAGTCCCGTACAGTGCGTAGTTTGGTAAATACATGGCTACGTATCAAAAGTAGAGTATTTCTTCTTGAAAATAATGCCCGAGTTTTGCTTCCAGAATCCTCCTAGTGTTGTCTCGGAAGTCCGGCCAAATTGCCACCAAGTGTTTAGTGCGCTTTATGGTATTAATAAATGTGCGAACAATAACTTCGGCGATGCGGTACATACCATAGGTAAGATACGACCACACGGGCCGCATCGGCCCCAGCCGGGCGGCGTCCTGCCCGTGTCGTCCAGCTCCAAGCTCGAGAACATCCGCGCCGGCAAGAA
>NW_009258115.1:887306-1300322 GCF_000149755.1 Phytophthora sojae
CAAATTGTTGCCATGACAACGACGTGGACCAAACCTGCTGCTGAAGATGCAAAGTCCTCCAGCGCCGCAAAACTTGTAGGCTCGAAAACGATATTGTTCGCAAATAAAACACTGCACCCGTCAATATCCTCGCGTACGGCTGGGCTCATCGCTCTGAGGTCGGCCTCGTGAATCGTGACCTTGGATAAATTCGGGAAATCCACGCGTGCGCCACGAATCAGCAGTTTTGACATGTTTGCCAAGTTTTCCTGGAACTCAATCCCGATGCATCTCCCAACACAAGTCTCCAATGCCACTTGTGCAACCACGTTGCCGATCCCAGATCCAAAGTCAACAAAAGTTTCGGCGATTGTAAGCGTTGGAATGACTGCCAGTATTGCTGAAACCCCAGTTGGCGAAATCTCACCAGCATGACAATCCGGCGCATGGACGGGTTGACGCAAGGCCGAGGCATACAAACTTGACACAGCGTCATGAACGTTGCCAACATTATCGGGAGCGCTCAACTTGTAGCCACCACTAAGCGCGTCCGTGCCGATTTTTGATCCCGAAATCTCCTTGGGAAAGAATCTAAGCTCACGCCGTGTGTCCTCTTCAGCGTCTTTAGACGAATCTGCAGCTGTCGCTGTGTCTTCCCGCAGTATGGCATCCCCAACCAGACAGTCCGCCAGTTAATTCGGCGGCCTGCATCAACCTGCTCCTTTGCCAGCCGATAAAGCAGCAAGTCCTCTTCGTCCGAGAAGTCTGCCATCGGGTTGCCACGAGATCTAGAAATCTATAATGCCATACATACCATAAGATATTTGGTCTCATACTTCTTCGCCTGATAACCTACCGACCTTTCACAAAGGTCCCATCCCCATCAATGTACTCAACACCAGGTTCAAGACGCTCCTACCGCCAGCAAGGCAACTAAGCCCGGCTATCGATGCCGCTGCTATAAACGCTCTCGTGACACTGCCCAGCCAACGCGGAAGCACCCCTATTAGCCTCATCGACCGCGCCGAATGCCACCGTCACGTTCGTGACCATGCCAGCGGAGACGCCCCCGATCACGTCCAACACGGCCACGGTCGCCGCGGAAGCCTCCGAGACCATGCTGTTGACGGCACACACGGCGGCGCTGCGGCCGCCGTTGTGCTTGCTGCCCGAGTCGCCCGCCACCATCGCGTCCGCGTCCGTGTCCATGTCGGCGGAGACGCCGCTGACCACGTCCACCAAGGCCACGGTCACCTCCATCGTGTCCGAGACCCTGCTGTCGATGTCGCTGGCGACGCCGCTGACGCTACTACCGGCGGCAACCTGCGTGCGGACTGCCGCTGTCGTTGCGCTCGCTGCCCGAGCCGAATGGCACCGTCGCGTTCGTGACCATGCCAGAGGAGACGCCCCCGATCACATCCAACACGGCCACGGTCGCCGCGGAAGCCTCCGAGACCATGCTGTTGACGGCACACACGGCGGCGCTGCGGCCGCCGTTGTGCTTGCTGCCCGAGTCGCCCGCCACCATCGCGTCCGCGTCCGTGTCCATGTCGGCGGAGACGCCGCTGACCACGTCCACCAAGGCCACGGTCACCTCCATCGTGTCCGAGACCCTGCTGTCGATGTCGCTGGCGACGCCGCTGACGCTACTACCGGCGGCAACCTGCGTGCGGACTGCCGCTGTCGTTGCGCTCGCTGCCCGAGCCGAATGCCACCGTCGCGTTCGTGACCATGCCACCGTCGCGTTCGTGACCATGCCAGAGGAGACGCCCCCGATCACATCCAACACGGCCACGGTCGCCGCGGAAGCCTCCGAGACCATGCTGTTGACGGCACACACGGCGGCGCTGCGGCCGCCGTTGTGCTTGCTGCCCGAGTCGCCCGCCACCATCGCGTCCGCGTCCGTGTCCGTGTCCATGTCGGCGGAGACGCCGCTGACCACGTCCACCAAGGCCACGGTCACCTCCATCGTGTCCGAGACCCTGCTGTCGATGTCGCTGGCGACGCCGCTGACGCTACTACCGGCGGCAACCTGCGTGCGGACTGCCGCTGTCGTTGCGCTCGCTGCCCGAGCCGAATGGCACCGTCGCGTTCGTGACCATGCCACCGTCGCGTTCGTGACCATGCCAGAGGAGACGCCCCCGATCACATCCAACACGGCCACGGTCGCCGCGGAAGCCTCCGAGACCATGCTGTTGACGGCACACACGGCGGCGCTGCGGCCGCCGTTGTGCTTGCTGCCCGAGTCGCCCGCCACCATCGCATCCGTGTCGCCGACGGCGGAGACGTTTCCGACCAGGTCCATCAAGACCATGATTGGGGGAATGCCGATGGTAGGGCGTTTCGGCGAGGGAGAACGGGTAGAGCGGTCGCGATACATAATGTCACATAAATAGACTATTGGTATTTGAAGTGGTTTACACAACATGTAAAGGCTCGCCTTTTTGGTGCCCATTTTGCTTTGGTTGATCTTTTCAAGCTTTCCCGCGCTGACATTTTTTTCCATGTCTTCGCTTTGACCAATCAAAACCTGTCTCCGAAAAATCGATGACAGTGATTGGCTGCCAAAGTTCAACAAGAAGTGTGATTGGTGGAATTAGTTCAAATCGATCCACTGTTGTTTGGTCGGCTTGATCGGCTTGCTCCGAATCAAAATGACCTTCTCGCATCGGAGCTCATTTCCGATTTTGCAAGCTCGATCCCAAGTGTCCCTGGCTGACCACGCTCCGTTCTTCCGGTTTCCACGCCTCGAACGACGGTGGTACACATGTGCTGGCCGTACCCATCGTTTACGGCGCGTGGCTGCCCGTGATACTATGCACGCTGCGGTCAAGTCCAGCCTGCCAGTTCGCCCCTCACTCTCCAAGTCCAGCGTCGTTGGAGTCGTCACACGCTCAGCGCCGGTGAGTCGACGCATCTGCTGCTGCTGACCGCCTGTGCTACTTGACGCGCTGACCTCGGGACGCACCGGGCATGAAGTTGGACTCGCTGTCCGTCGTGTACCCACCCGACGACCACGTCCCGCACAACCGCCGCAACAGCGCATTTGTTGTCGATAACGCAGTGCTACTAGAACTGGCGCTGGGATGGTGTCGTTTGTCCCGTAGCCCCCAACTCTCCTCACGGCATTGCCGCCGGGTGTGGCTGTCAACCACGTTCAGCTGCGAGACGCCGAGATTCCGCTACAGGACCCCGAGATGGAGCGTCGGAGGCGGCACTGGACGACTGCCCACTAGACCTGCAGGTGGACGGCGTTCTCCCGCCCTTTTTCGCTTCCAGCGATCCTCATCGACGGACAACCGCACGTAGATGCCTCAGGAGGGAGCGGGGTGCCACCGGCGACAAAGATCAAGAGAGGCTACCGCTAGAAATGGAGCGTTCGAGTCCCATCGGGGGTCAAGATGGAGCCTGAAGTCGCCATGACGACGACGTCGCAAGCGCCCAATTTGCCCAGCGACAGGGACACGCAGGCGGCATTGGCACTTGGCAGCAGTGTATCTACGATGGGCGTCACCACTGTCGCCGTGTACCGTAGTTCGGACCGTCACTATGGGGTTTGCATGGGTCAACGTAACTGTGGAGACGATGCCGAAGCCGCTACTGCACTTACATTTGGTAGCAATACTGGAGTAAATCTAAGTACCGTATGTTACCGTTGAACGCTTTGAGTACTCGTACTATTCATGACTCTGTGTAATTACACTGTATTCATCCCGCACTCGATATCCGATGCATTTTGCACGGTACCTTGTCAGCACAGCTACGCTGCATTCCGCATGGCGGGCATTGAACCTGCACCGGTGGGTTCAAACTCCACCATACTAACATCACATACAACGATGAGTCGAACCACCCCATACAAAGCCTAGTACGTTCGGTCCCTTTGAACACTTCGAACATGGCCATACAAATAACAATATATTCGGTCCAATGGCTCAAGCGAGACCGATGCATGCAAACCAGTTAGAGATCTTTGCCGTGAAGGAGCCACTGGTACGCTAGCTGAGCTCGTCCACCACCACATACCCAATGCCACGAAAGCGGAAGCAGCGGTCGAGCACCTGCGAGCCCACAGCTAAGCGACAACAATCACGACGCTCGGGTCGTATCTCACCTTCAGCTCCCACCGGTCTAGGTACGATCCGTTGCTTACCTAGCGCTCGAGCAAGGTATCATATTGACGCGTATCCACCGGCATACAGACCTCGCGGATGACCATGCGATGTTTGGATCTGTTTGGCGAGTTCTAAGTGCGGCTGGTTGGAGTTCAAAGCGTCCAACAGGGAGAAGCTTGAGTGATCTGTACCGCTATATCCGTCCCGGTGGTGACTCGAATGGAACAGAGGGTATCGACTATTATCTGGGTGAACGAGCGCTTTTGGAGCACTATCGGCGGACATTGGTAGTGGAGGATGGTGATACGGATGGTGCCCTGTCCAGGCGACCCGATGACGAAATTGATGTCGACCAAAACAACGTTAATATATGTGGGGCTGGCGATGTTGGTCTCAACGCGGCAGATGATGTACGTGGTAGTAGCGGCGGAGTTCCTGGAGCGAGTGCAAACGACGTTGATTGTGAGAAAGCCGCGCTTCCGGGAGTAAGCTGTCACGAATCGGTGTTTGATGGTGCTGCCAGCACCTCTCAGGATTATGATGGTGCTGCCTCTGCTGTATCTACACCGCCAACATCAGCGCGCGTCGTACCCGTACATGCAGCAGCTACGCGAGACCATTTACTCCAGCTAGATCACCACGCACCCACCGCATCGTCTGGTACATGTGCGCAATGTGCAGTCTGCAATATGGAGTGTTCAACCGAGCGCAGTTGTACCTGGTGCAAAAAATTTCTCCATCACTTCTGCTCTCATGATGTCTGCGTTTCGTTGAATATCCCAGACCCTAATGGTGGATTCGCCAAGGATTTCGGTGATAGCAGCTATTGCAGCACGCTTTGCAACACAAACGCTACAAAAATGAACTTGGTGGACCAAGGGAGAAGTGATGAACGACCCAATGCCCTACTTGACCTCCCCGCGAGTGTTTTGACGCCAAGTGTGGCTCCGTCGGAACCTGCAGAGACCAACGCCGCCACACATCCTGCTACAAATTGCTCGGGGGCAGCAAAACCTAAGCGAAAAAAGCGCGGTCCTGCCGAACAATCAGCTCCAAAGGCACCCCGAAGCGAAAACCAAGGTGCGCAACGGAAAACGAAAAGCAAGAAGGCACCTACCAAGGCCAGCAAACCCAAGGCTGTGGCAATGAAAGAAGAGTTGATTCGCCGAGCACATGCGGCTGCCGAAAGATTTGTTGATGCTAGCGTAGCATGTTCACCGGCTGATGAGGAGTGGATGCCGCTCAGTTTGTAACGCGACGTTGGCGCAGCATTTTTGATTGGTGTGGTGACTCGCTACAGCCTGGCAAGCGAAAAAAATGCTGACAATGTTAGCGTTCCTCACGACAAATTTCAGGTTCAATGGACGTGTACTGCTTTTCAAATAAAAGATCACGTTCACCACGTTTCCGAAGCCATCATCACCCGTGGTATCCGCCAGTTTGCCAACATGGAAAAAAGACAAACTTCAATTTGAAGAGTCTTGGACGTCCCTGTGCAACATGGTCCCCAAACTATCAAACATTCCTGCACTGACAGATGAATTTGAGGAGATGGACGAGCGTGGTTATCGTGAGTGGTTTGCGTTTCGCGGGCGGAAAGAATTGCAGCGCCCTTTGTGCTCTGGTGAAGTCGAAGAGATAGCATCAATGACATTTTCACCCACAGCATCGCTTGGCCAACCGTCAGGGCTATTTACACATCCGGATGGGATCCTCTGGTACATGACTCTGTTCGACAAGGGTGAGATGAGAAATTACTGGGTGGACGACGAGGAAGCAACTATTTTTTCCTGGAGCGCGTACTACTAGTTTGAAGTCAATTATGACATGGCGAAGATTCCTGTACATCCGTAAGAATTTGAGTTTTCGTTCCAAGGTGTCTACCTCCGACATCAAGCGCGGTCCTGTAGCTAGAATACGACCACTCATGAGCATTCTGAAATCGCGATGCCTGCGCCATGTCGAAGTCGGTCGAAACGTGGCTGTTGATGAGGCCACAATTGCCTGCCGATCCCAGTACGCCCGCCACATTATAGTCTTCAACCCACAAAAACCCACCGGAAAGTATCATTTCAAGTTATACGTGTGTTGCTGTTCTACCTCGTGGTACGCGGTGAGTTTCAAGTTGCACTGCTCCAGTGAACTTGATGATCGGCTGGACGGTGTAATTTCACGCTCAGAAGTGCAGAAATTCGCTGATCTAACCGCGAAGTCGTCTGAAATCCGCTCTCACGTCATGGCGGTTACTTCATCTTTGAAAGGATCCAGTCGCATTGTAAACACAGACAACTTCTACACTTCCTGTTTGCTGTTGAAGACTTTACGATCGATTGGTCTCTATGGTCGTGGCACTGTACGCACATCTAGCAAGCATTTCCCTCATTTTACGATGATTCGTAAGGAGGACGCGAAGCCGCGAGGCTACATGAAGCAAGGTGTATGCTTAGAGAAGCATATTGTCGCAGCTAGTTGGGTGGATGGCTCAATTGTCAATGTCGTGTCTAATGCCGATGCTTCGACCACATCAACTGTGCATCGTCGTATAAATGAATCGGGTGTGGCTTTCACTGCTCCTACTTGCGTCGGCGAGTATAATTCAGCGATGCAAGGTGTTGATCGGCTCGACCAACTGCGTGCACGATTTTCTCTAGCCGATGGCCACTCATTTCAGAAGTGGCATAAAAAACTAGCGATGGTCATGCTTGATATAGCCAGGTGCAATGCCTACATTTGCGATAGTTTGGCGCGTGGTGAGAGCGAGGAGTCTCGTTCGACGGGAGGTACAGCCCAAACGAGGTCAAGAGCCCGCGATAGTCATCGCGCATTTGTGGCATCACTGGTTCGAGAACTGTTCAATGGGGACTGGAAGAAATCTCTGGATAGGGAACATGGAATGGTGTATGCTGCGAAGCCGACAACGACAACAATGCCGATGACGACCCAAACCGCGGCGTCGACAGATGTATCCGAGTCTTTGGGCGATCACGCACAAACGTGTGTTGCAAGAGCGTCCTCGGAGGTGCTTCAGGGAAGGAGTCGCTCAATGCGGAAATGCACTGTGTGCAAGTTCGAGGGCAGAGATCCTACCGAGAAAACCGACTACTGCGAGACCCATCGAGTTGCGTTGTGCAAGCGCACATACCCTGTTGACCCTACGAAGCAGCATCTGTGCCAACAGCAAACTTGGAGTTGCTGGCAGAAATACCATTTGTTTTACTTGCCGAAGCAAGTGTACACTGTCGACGGCAACTTGCGACGAACCTCTCCGATTTATGTAGCTAACCGCCCATTTCTGAAGGCCCGCCAAGATCAAAAGAAGGCTAACGCAGCCACCAAGGCGTAACCTCACATCATTTTTTCAAGATAGTCAAAGTCAACTAACCATTTATACTTCACTGCACTAAGTCACACCTATTCCATCTGCCCCCGCTAGTCTTGATGCCGTAAATGCGGATTTAGCTCGTGGCTGACAACATACTGCTTTACCACTGGTGCACCATAGCGGCAAGCTAACCACACTCCACTGCGTATAATCCGACAGGATGCTATTAGAAATTCCACGCGCCTCAAAGCCGAACAATAACTCCCAACTGTGTATATGTCAGCGAAGACGCCTCAGACCACATCCAGCACGGCCACGTTCGCCACCACCACATCTGAGGTCATGCTGCTGACGGCGCTGCCACGGCCGCTGCCCTCGCTGCCCGAGTCGCCCGCTACCATTGCGTCCGACTCCATGCTGACGAAGTTGCCTCCGATCTCCTCCCGTACGGACACGATCTCTACAAAGGACGTCATGCTGTTGATGCCGCTGACGGTACTGCTGGCACCTCTACAACGGTCTCCTTCCGCACTGTCGATGCATTTGCGCACGCGGTCTGGTCACCGGTCACATCCTTGCCAACCTCCGTGCCAGTGGAGGCACCCACGACCACCTCCAGCACGACAACGGTCACGCCCAAGCGTCCGTGGTCATGATGTTGCCGGCGCACACACGGCGCTGCGACCGCCGTTATGCTTGCTGCCCGAGTCCCCCGCCACCATCGCGTCCGTGTCCGTGTCCATGTCGGCGGAGACGCCCCTGACCGCGTCCTCCAAGGCCACGGTCACCTCCATCGTGTCCGAGACCCTGCTGCCGATGTCGCTGGCGGCACTGCGGCCGCTACTTCCGGCGGCGACCTGTGTGCGGCTGCCGCTGGCGTTGTGCTCGACGATCGCACCCGTGCCCCTGGGGACACAATAGTGTTGATAGATATACTACAGAAGACACAATAGCGTGGGGTTTTACCTATCCCTCTTAGCTGTATGATTGGTCATAAACGGCGAGGAAACTGCCGTGGCTCAGAAAATTGCTGTTTCAGTTATCTTGCTACTACATCACCATTAAAAAGATACTTGATGTATCATTCTGGGAACGATAGGGTTAAGCTATCTATCGTTTTTTTGGGAGCCCCGGAGGTTGCTGGGGTCGACAAATTGTTTCAGATAATTCATCATAGGAAGATTTCTCTTCGCCAATGGCTGATCGGCTCTCGTCGACGAACGCAGCCAAAGTGTCGGAGTTCAACTCGCTGGATATGTCCACCTGCAAAGCAGCACAGCAGTACACAGTCAGCAAAGTGGCAGTAGTATCATGGCGGCGGTGGCGAGAATGGGGGCATGCCTGCTACCGTCTTACCCCGTACCAGACGCCCAGGCATTGAAATAAAATAGAACGCCTACTAGGCGGTCTATCCGAATACAACGCCTAGGCGTTCTAATAGTGTGAAAAACTAAAACTCTGAGGCCCTGGTGTCCATAACGTATATATCGCCGCGATACTCTACTTTCACATCGTTCGTATTGCGTCAAAAACGCAGTAGGAAAACGTCGAGAAATCCTGCAGTTGTCGAGTACTACAAGCAGCGCGCGACGCCCGGCGGCCTCATCATCGCCGAGGCCACCAACATCACGCCCACGGACCGCGGATCCTGGGGCTCCCCTGACATCTTCGCGCCCCAGCAGATCGAGGCTTGGCGCCACGTGACCAAGGCCGTGCACGGCAAGATGTTCCTGCAGTTGTCGGACTACCGCACGGCCGCGGAGAACGCCATCAGCGCCGGCTTCGACGGCGTCGAGCTGCACGCCGCCAACGGCTACTTGCTGGAGCAGTTCCTGCACGACGGCATCAACGACCGCGCCGACCAGTACGGCGGCAGCGTCGAGAACCGCGCGCGCTTCCTGTTCGAGGCACTGGAGGCCATCCTCGAGAGTCTGGACTCGTCCAAGGTGGGCATCCGACTGTCCCCGTTCGGCGGCAGCTTCGGCGACAAGGACTCGGACCCCGTCGCCACCTACACGTACGTGCTGAACAGGCTCAACAACTACGACCTGGCCTACGCGCACCTGATCGAGCCGCGTGGCTACCACGTGCGTGACCCGCTGGCACCCGAGAAGGGCTCGGCGCGGCAGTTCCGCGAGACGTACAAGGGCGTGCTCCTCGCCGCGTCGGGCTTCGACCGGCAGTCGGCCGTGCAGATCGTGGAGGAGGGCGCGGCCGACGCCGTGGCCATCGGCCGCCACTTCATCTCGAACCCGGACCTGGTGCGGCGCTTCCAACTCAACAAGCCCGTGAACGACTACGACACGGACACGTTCTACCTCGGCGACGCGCGCGGGTACACGGACTATAATACCCGTTCCTGCAGGACGAGTAGGTAGAGCAGTAAAGACGACGTAGACAGCAAAAGACGTGCTACTTCCGTAAGACTGCAAGGTGAAGCGTACTGGAGGTGGCTGCGTACTCTCAAGTAAAACAAATTGTTGGTAGTTAAAACTACCGGTAGTTGCTGCAGGCACCAGGCACGTACTGTTACTGCCTCCGTGTGGGCTTGGGCGTCTTGTTGGATCACTTGGCGCGTTTAGTGGGACGGCTTCTTCATCCTCTTGGTTTTCACGTGCTCGTTTCTTGGATGTTTCCGTCTCGCCACCTTGATCGCCTAGTGGCCCTCACCACTGCCACCAACGTCACTCTCAGCGTCACTCTTCTTCCTTGTCACCCGGCGCGTACGCTAGTGCTTTACGGGCGTTCTGCAACAACTTGTCGCGCGTCGCGGTAAGCGACAACTTCGCATACGAACTAACGTCCTTGTTTCGTTTTTCATCTTCATCGCGATAGTCCAGGTCGCCCTCCACAAGCCCCAGCGGGTCATACTGAGACTCCACCATGTCTGATAGCATGGAAGCCACGCCGTCGCTCAGGAACGGGTAGGTGGCCCTGTTGAGTAAACGGAGGCAGATCGTGAAAACAGGCTCCTCCTCCGAGACACTCGACACACTTGAGACGCCAGGATTGCTCTCGATCTTCTTCGCCTGACTCCCGATCGTCTGACTCTCCTCCTTCACCTCAGAGGCGTTGCCTTTCTTCTTGGGCTTAAGATTGTCTTTCATTGTCGTGGCATAGATGAACTTGCCGTCACGCGTTCTACTGCGCACATTCATGTAGATGCGAATGGTATCACGGACATCCGTGGAGCTCAGCGGGTTCGGATCCCCACCAATTTCACCGGTAGATTTCCCCGCTGACGAGTTCCCATCACTGTTCTTTCCGAACACAAACCAGGGGCATAGTTTCTCCGTCGCTGCCCTGGAAAACCCACCATCGACTGGGGAACGATTCTTCACTTGAATCAACATCATCAACACCTCATGCTCCTCTTGTTCACCCCTCGTAGTCTCCCCACCGACTGGCCTGCTGTTGGATCTCTTCTTAAACATCGGGATCAACAAATCGGCTCCATACTGGTTACGGGGGAAAATACCTGCAGCCTGACGTCCCAGCAAAAACCAAAGCGTGTCCTCATTCGGCTCGAGCTGCAACTGCACAAAGTGGGTGAACCCCACGTACCAACCATCCCACTTCGAGCACCACTCGTTGAATTCTGGTCTCTTATCTTCCGCGTTGTACATCCCCTTACAATATATCGACATCTCCTCGTGGCCTGTTAGCACGTTCAAGAAATCCTGCACCGGTACAAATTGCCCGATCGTATGGTAGCACTGGGAAAAATCTTTGTCCCCCATAACACACTTGTCCATCGCTAGAAGCAGCAGAATGCGAGCAACCATCTCGCCAATTTCGCCAACTCCACCAGTGTCCAACGCTTCATCCAAAAGGAGGTTCTTGAGTTGCGGCAGGATATACTTTGCCAGACCATATTTCAGTTCATACCACACTTTCATCGCTCCTAAGGCGAGCACTGGGTCCGAAGCGTAGCTGGTGACGTAACCCTCTCGTTTGAAGTTCACATACGCGAGAATCGCCATGAAGTCAGCGGGGGCCCGAGATGCCAAAGCCGACGTCGAATGCGGTCGAACACCCAGTCGACAAAGCATGGAGGCGACACCAAACATGGTATCCTTGTTGTACGCATTTTGCGAAGGGGGAATCCCCAGTAGCAGTTTATTCGCCGCGAGATCAATCACGCGAACTTTATGAGCTGGATCGGGGTAAGTGCTGTACCACATCGGGCGGCCCATGCGCCTCAACGCCTCCCAGGCCTGACCGTCACTTCCAGTTACGACGGTCTTGTACATGGCTATCTTAGCACGTTCTTGCTGTTTCGTTTTCTCTTCGTCTTCAGCTCCCACCGCAACTTGGGTTCCCTCGTTTATCTCTTCATCTTCAAAGTAGTCATCCCAGTGTGCGTCCATCGTATCAGCTAGTACAAGCGGCGCGAACGATGCCAAACTACCTCCAGATTTCCGAGAAGATGGGTCCAACAACAGAGGCGGCGTCAGGTCCGAGATCTGCGAGTTCGTATCAATCAGCACGCCGAAAATGCCTCCTTCGGGGCCGATATCTTCGTTAGCGGATTTAAGAGCATTTCGCAACATACGAAAATCGTTCTTCTTGCCATCCACCTCAGCCAGCAGACTTCTCGCTTCATCGATCACCAGAACCACCATTTTGCCATCTGGATCCTTCACGGTGGAGGTACCCGTAGTTTGGATAAAGGTGTCCGGTACGGATGCTGAATCGGACGCCTTTATCATTTCTGTTTCTTTCAAAAGCTTGGCCGCACACGGAACTGTCAGTTGCATTGTCGATAAACAGCTCCAGCCATTCCGTCTGAACGTCCGCCCAATGATCTTTCGCATAGCAGTAAATCGCCTTCAATCGCCTGGCGACCTCTTGCACTGAGGAGGCGGCAGGGTCAAACAGCCAATCACGAAGCTTACTCGTAGCCTCCGGAAACCCCGTCGATCGGTGCACACGCGCGCACATGTACAAAACTTTCAGGTTCAAGTTCGGTTCTCGTTCTGCCTTGAGCGCAAGCTCACGCACTGTCCGACTCTTGCCGAAGCCGGAACTCTGCACAACCGCCACACATGGCGCCTTGTACTTTGCAGGGTTGTACTCTTTCCAGCAGTCCCGCAGGTATTCTGCGAGGTCGTCTTGGGCCTTGCCGACGTACGTGACTTTAGTGAACGCATCCGAGAGTCGAATCATTTCGTCTTCACCCAGCTTGGTGATGAGGGGGTTGTCTTCCGGAACAAACTTTGCCAGGAGGTCTTTCACCGTCTTGACCGTAATGGTTTCCGCAAGATCGACCGTCACGTCTGGGTACTCGTATACGATTCTGATCTGCATCCCTTAAATTCTTGCTGAGAGACCCGGAGTCCCGCGTCGCGATATTTTTTCAAATACTCATCGATGCGAAGAGGCTTCTTCTCCAGTGCTCCCTCGTTGCCTTCCTTCGCGTCCCCCAGTTTCGCGCTCAACTGAGTGAAGACGCTGTCGTCCACGAATGCGGCTATCTCCTCGACTCCAGGCTGGAGATCCGACTGGCTCGCCATGTCCAGCAGAGCGGCAGTGTTGCGGTTTGGCGAGAGAGTGCGACTTCTCTTTAATGTAGACCACATATTCGCTTTAATTGGACATAATCACTATGTAGTTTCTGTTTTTATTGGACAAAAGTATTTAGGCGCACATCTCGCCAGGTTTATTATAATAACACATATTGTACTTTTTGGCACTTCAAACTGTATTTGTGCTTTGCAATGATTTTGGCAATATGAGGCGAGATTTGCTGTATTATTACGACCACCTGCTAGATTTACGATAAATCGAGGTGCATAAATGGGTGGAGGCCTAGAATTACGCTAAAAGCGCCACAATTGCACTTTCAAAAGTGCAATTGTGGCTGTGCAGCTGCAATTCTGTCGGTTTTTATCCACAAGCACCTACACACACGGCAATTATGCATAAGAGGGTGGATGTGCTGGGGATCATGGACGGTGGTGTACTGGGCCAATGCATGGCTGCTGACAGGCCCTCCCAAGTCGATATATATATGAGGAGGTGGATTTATGCATAATTTTAGCAGGCCGTGTATCTTCTTTCACACATATTTAGGAGCAGGCTTTGCCATATTTAGCGTCTAAAATGGTCGGCAAAATAACTGCAAAGCACAATAACTCGTACGACTTATCGAGCACGACTATAAATCGTACTCGAGTACGAATTGCTGTAAGTCGTGGATGGTCAATCACTTGTGTCGAGCATTCGTAAGACAGTTTGACGACAAATCAAATGTAGCAATTTCATTGGTTAATATTGTATTATGTAGTTTTGAGTGTTGCTGCATCTCGGCTCGTAAATTGGACTGATTCATCTGTGTGCGCATTTTGCCCCCTTTACTAGAGGCAGCGCACTTGAAAAATGTCCGGGCTTTTGATCCTGACGCCATGCACTAACCTCCTGCTAGAAGATTTAAATATACTTGCCAGGAATGGAATGTAAGGACATCATAGCACAGTTATCATACGACCGTTTGTTCCCGTAGTGGAGCAATGTTTCTTCGCTTTACTGGGGTGAACGACTGTTGTCGTTCACCACTGTTGTCGTGAACGACTGTTGTCGTTCACCCCACCACGCCAACTCTCCTTTCTACAGTAAAGTACTAACACTACATAGAAGATGGAGATTCGGATAGAGGGCGCATACGCAAACCAGTCTACGCTGTAGCATCGACAAAAAGCGTGGCTGCAGGCAGTGGCTTAGTTGCAGGAGATACCGAGTAACTCGCCGATGCCGAAGGTCGAGCCCAGCAGCGATATGGCGCGCGCCGAGCGCCCGCGCAGCAGTGTGGAGCTCCTCCGCACCTCAGCGTCGTAGGTACAATATCTAGGTGTTATCGCCGTTGCAGAGTACGTGGTTGCATTTTGTTGCTGGACTGTAATGATTAGGTAAGAGGGGGTCGGAGGATCTCGGGAAGCCCACTGGCAACACCGTTCCCTGGCTGCCTCGCCTTCAGAACTACTATGATGTACGCTCAAGCATAAAAATTACTACATTAAAATGTACATGTAGTACCGTTACGAGCTATTTGTCCCTCTTAGTCTACGTCTACAAACTTCATCGTAACTCCGTGCCCTTCAACGGCTGCACCTCTGAGTGGAACAGCTCCACGGACTGCATGCACGCGTTCGTGCAGTCATTATGCCGATATTTAAGCTTGCTGCCAGCGGCCAACTACAGGCACATCGCTTCGTGTGTGAACAGGAGGCTACTTACCCTACCGCATCATGCAACTGCATCGTTTCGGCGCTCAACGTTGCCACCGCGTCCGCGGCAACGATGCCGCTGTCGTGGCGAGCAGACCTGAACATTTTTGGCCAATTGTATGGCGCAAACTAGTGTCCGACAAACTGTCTTATGTTTTGACAGACAATATGCAATGTAGCCACTGGTATACAACAACCAAGATGTAGTCAAAACACGTTGATCGGAAAACGTAAGACGCTTTGTCTTATGATAGGCATTCTGGGGCTAAGTATCGTCTTACGAAAGAGTATGAATCAGCACTAGGAGCATCTCCACCGGTCGTGAGTAAAACTAAATTTTACCCCTTTTCTGTCAATATTTAATCATAGTTTTAGTTTTGTACAGCTCCACCGGTTTGAGTAAATGCTGAGCAAATTGCTCCATTTTTTACGCAGATCAAAGTTTTGCACAAGTTTGCCAACGGAGGAGGCTTTGAGTAAAAGGTTGAGTACATGTAAATGTCGACCGACCAGTAGTAGGGCCAAGTCAAGCGTTCTAAGCAGCGCAAGCGTCACAGACCGCAGTGTCGCCCTTGCTACGTCATCCCTGGGTCTTCCTCAACGTGCTGTCGGGCCCTTTATAGGGCTATACAGCTGTGCGCCGTCGCCATGGCTGGCGCCGAACCAAGAGCTTTAACGCGCTTGCTGCGAGTCTCAATTGCCGGTGGAGCTGCGCACTGTCTTTAGCACGGTTGTGCCGTTGTAGGCACGGATCTTAGGGCAATTTGCTTTTAGTTTTACTCAGCACCGGTGGAGATGCCCTAATAAGTAGTGCGCATATGGAGGAATTAAGTAATTCAAGTAGATTGAAGCATTTTTGTAAAAGTCTAAGTAGGTGAATGCATCAACTTGCAAGTAGATTGCCACAGTCAAAAATAACGTTTTATCAGAACTTGAAAACGCGATAAGAATTAAGGACAGGGTAAGATATGAAGATGATGGAGGACGAGCAAACGGAACATCAGCGATAACAAAATAAGTAGGTGCCTCATTATTGAAAACATCATGGTGCCAACTGCATCTCATTGTAGCGACGCAGGACCTCCTCAAACCCGTGGCATCCACGTCCAGAAGTGAACGGAAAGCATTTATCACCTTTTGTCGTCAAATCCCCAAACCCAAACGCTGGGATGATGTTGTCATCGTCAAAAGCTTCCAACACGCGGCCGATCACAGAGATGACGCTCTACAAAAATGATAAAATGTAAGAAAACGAACGAAAAAGTTTAGGATGCTACACTATCTACCTGGTACAGGTTCATAAATACGCCATTGGGATCAATTTCATGCAGGCATCTGCCACCAAGACTCTTCTCTCCTGTCCACTACATTGTATCGCTAAAACAAAATAAAGACATCAGCCTCGTCCACGACGTAAAAAGTCGAGTAGCACAGAGGAGTTTACTTGGTTGGACTTGGTAAAGTACAACAACGACGATTGTACACTTCGCGTTAAAAAAGATCTCTCAAGTAAAAAATAAGATTATGCAAGAACTGACTCCGAGGACGACTCCAGCCCAGCCTTACTGATGATTTAATAAATACACAAACAACAAATGTTTTTTTAATATGTTGTAGGAGCAAAAAGCCACTTCAAAATGCAAGCACGGACCGCAGATCTTGCTGCACTTCAGCTGCAACAAAGGGACAGAGTGAGCAACTTGCTTTGTGACGGAATGGTACAGCTAGCTGCACGTCTACATTTAGTTGTGGTCACTGACCGAGCGTCTCGTAGCGGTCGGGGATGGGGCGGAAGCTCGAGCGCTTGGCCTGCGAGACGGCGGGGATTGAGGACAGCGTGGGCGCCTCCTGGCTGCTGGATGCACATAATGGAACCTGCACCGGATCCGAGCACCTTGTGCCTACGAAGGATAAAATGAAGACTGAATTGATGGAGCGTTAGCTGCTCACTGCCTGAGCTCCTACCAACACTCACGGGTTCCTACCCGTTCCCATACAACGACCTGCTTTTCTCTGCTTCTTAGCTTTCGTCTCAACTGCCATGACCAAGTCTCAGATATGCATTCCAACACGGCCCTCCTCGAAGAGCACTCTTCGCCTATTCCACGCTTCCAACACCGGCCAGCAACAGCAACGCCTTGAGTCTCTTCTTGTCAAGAGGCTTAGTGAACGTGTCGGCAGGGTTCTGCTCACCCTTCACCTTGTGCAGCTCAATAGAGCGTGTTCGCTACGCAGCTGGAGATGGATATCTGCAGGGAGTTGGTGCATCTCCATCTCCAGCTTGTTCGCTACAACAGAGCGCATCTAGGTAAAATTAGCCAATCACAGTGCGACTCGCTCTCCTTCTCATTACTTTGCTGTTCTTCGTCGGCCGGGACACTGTGCCCGAGACACCGGACGCGTGGCAAGATGGACCAAGCTGCCGATGACGCTCCGAGAGCTGCGCCTCCGTTCCCGTCAGCCAGTGGCGACCTCGTGCTGGCTGCTGCCAGTTTGGACATACCTGCCTCTGATGTTGCTCTTGCCCAGACTGTGTATGCGACACCGGCCACTACTCAAACGGAGCTGGATGCCCGCACTTCCTCGCTGGCGCTGCCGCATTCAGAGACACCCAGCCAGCTTTTTGCGCTCGGAGTTGTAGCTGCGTCAGCCCGCAACCAAGACTCACATCGCCGCGTTGGGAATCAGAAGAAGAAGGCCAATACTGGTGAAACGTCTATCGCTACGAAGCAACCCTCCTTTGCGTGGACGACTGCAGCAGCTGATGCCCTGCTGCGGGCTCGTTTTGACACGGCTGCAACTTTCTTCTCAAAGCTATGCTGCCGTACTTTGGCAGCAGCAAACAGAACACCTTGATCTCGTAGTAAACCAGCAATACGTAGGAAAGTTGGCTTGGTGCAGCGAAGATTGTCTTCAAACCAACTTGCATACGCGGCTGACTGTAGCATGGGCTCAAAGCGCAGTGAGGTCACGGTACGAATCTGTTCCTTAGGGCCTTGCGGCGCATCGTCGGATTCTCCTGATAGGAGGACTGCAACCTGTGCGACAGCTGAGCATGTAGCAACCAGTACAGCTTCCTCTTCGTTCATTGTGGGTGCGGCTGAACTGCCTCAATCTCCAGCTACTTTCTCCTTCTCCAGCTCCCAGAGCTGGAGAAGGAGACGGGGTAATTCTCCAGTTGTCACGTTGTGAACTAAACTATTTTGACCAATCAAAAGACAAGGAATAGAGTTGATGAGAGGTCATCTCCATCTCCAGCTACCTAGCGAACACGCTCATAGCTCCTTTCTGCACTTGCACCCGCACATAGTGCCAACGTAGCTCAATGTGCCGCGTGCGGCGGCTGTAGGTCGGGCTTGTAGCCATCACGTGAGCTGCTTGGTTGTCCACTCCAATCCGTAGCCGGATAGTGTGATGAGGCAGGATCTCCTGCAAGATATTACGCTCTGCAACCGCCTCCATACTTGCTTCACAAGCCGCTACATACTCGGCCTCTGCCGTGGACAAGGCAATGATCGATTGTCGTCGCGACATCCACGCAATGGCACCGCCAGCTAGGGTAAACACAAACCCCGTAGTGCTCTTGCGTTGCTCAGGATCATTTGCCCAATCACTATCGCAATATCCTTCCAGCACCACTTCACTCGAAACTATCTGCCCTCTCGAGTAGGTGATCCCATAGTCGCGTGTGCCAGCTAGATATCTCAGCACCCGCTTCAAAGTGCCCACATGCTTTGGGGTCGGCTTTGCAACAAAGCGACTCAGCTGTCCTACCGCAAAAGCCAAATCCGGTCTCGTACTGGTGGCCAAGTACATGAGCATCCCGACTGCCTCACGGTAAGGGAAGCTTGTATCCGCCACCACTTCATCACTGCTCGGTGCCAGGCGCACATTCACTTCCATGGGATTCCCAACAGCATGAGCCTCACTGTAGCCAAACTTATTCAAAATCTCATTTGCGTACTTCTCCTGTCGAATCGTAACCCGCTCCGTGGTCTGCTCGACCTCAACGCCCAAGTACTGCGCCAGCTGCCCTTGGTCCTTGATCCCATACGCTTCGTTCAGTTCCTTGAACAAGCGCTCCTTGTACGGCTCGTCGCTTGACGCTACGAGAATATCGTCGACGTAGACTGGCACGTACGCAATCGTCTCACCCTCGAAACGATAGTACAGACACGGCTCCGTCAGAGATCGCAGGTACCCGTGATCCAGAAACCACTGGTTCAGTTCCGTATTCCACTCGTGACCTGACTGCAGCAGTCCATACAATGCTTTCAGTACCACGTACACATGCCCATTCACTTTGCAGGGATAGCCATCGATCGATCGTAGGTACTGCCGAATACTCAGACGAGCATTCAAGTATGCGGTGTTTATATCTCCACCAAACACACTCAGTCCCAGCTCCGCTGTTATCGCCAGCAGCAGTCGGAACGACGACATCCTAGCAACGGGGGCGAACGTCTCACGAAAGTCAATCCCGGGCCGCTGGTAATTGCCCAGTGCAACAATGCGATCCTTGAAGCGGATCACATATCCTTGGTGGTCCGTCTTCAAGTCATACACCCACATCGTATTCACCAGCAGTGCATCCTCAGGCATCTCTTCGCCAGGAATCTCCATGATAACACCTTTGGCTTTCAGCGCTGCAATCTCCTCCATTTCGCCCATCAGAAAGAACTCTCGCCACTTAAAACGCATCATCTCACGGTGGTTCCGAGGAATCTTCACATTACTTGCTCTTATGGGTCGTCCATTCTCGTCCAGAGTACGCGAGGTATTGAGCGCAGCGTTCATCACATAGTCCTTCAAGTAGCTGGGACGGCGACGCTCGTCGTACTCGCGAAGACCGGTGCGTGTCTTCTTCACATCTGTCTTTGCTGCATCTCGCTCGACGCGCACCTCTTCCGACGGAGTTTCGTCACGATGCGACCGCTTCCCGATATTCATCGGCAGGGTCGGTGGGAACATCACACTAGCGTCAATAATCTCGCCAGCTGCTGCATGACCACTCGAATGCACCCTCTTGATCGATTCGGTCTCACCGAAGTCCTCTTGCAGTGACTGAGTGCGCGACAGGCTTGCATCTCCCTCGTGCTCGTCCGGAACCAAGACACTTGCCACAGTAACATCATCACCATTGAGAATTTCATCATCTTCCTCTTCCTCAGCATCACTATGCGCTCCTCCTACCAGCGATGACCCACACGTTCCGGTTACCGACACGGCGTCGTCACCCCCAGCAGCACCGTCGTCTTCTTCAGCAGCGTCCTCACCGCTGTCAGTGACTTTCTCATCATCGTTCGCAGGAGTCGCAAGCGTACGAATTCCACACTTGCCTCCATCGAGGCGCTCGCCAGTGCCGCCAGTCTCGTCAGTACCACCACTGTTATCCTGCTGCTCTTCATTCACTGACTCTCCATCAACAACAGCTTGGCTTTCATCTCCCGCCTCGAGAATAACATTCTCGTCAACAGCGTCCTCAAAAGTAGACTGCATTTCACCGCTTTGCTCTAGTCCCGCCACTACTGTACTCGCCCGTGTAGCCATGTTCGTATTTGAAGTCTGATCGGCATCACCAATATCACTTCCGTCGGTGTCACTGGCGTCGGTCACCGTGCGTCTGACGAAGTGCAGCGACTCCAAGTCCTCGTCATCCACGTCCACTTCGTAGCGATCACGGTACATGACGTCCTCAGCCACTCTCAGATCAGGAACAAACTTAGCAGTGTGGTCGTCAGGAAAATAGACCTTACATCCGATCACGTCTTCTGCATACCCGAGCACAAAGCCAATTCTAGCGTTATTGTGGTGCTTCTTCCGCTGAGGAGACACCGGCACGTGTACATAAGCCAGTGCACCAAACTTCCGGATATGGTGCACGTCCGGCTGAATCCCAAACATCATCTCGTAAGGAACACCGCCTGTGCCCTTATTGTATACACGATTCTTCACGTACACCGCGTTTCGCAGTGCTTCCGGCCATAGGCTCCGGGGGAAGCCTGCTTGCGCCATCGTCGCCTTCGCCATGCCCTCCAGCGACTGATGAGTCCGCTCGCACAAGTTGAGCTGTGAGGATTTAGGGCCGACTTTCACATGTTCAATCCCTTGCGAATCGTACCAGGTTGTCATTTCATCGTTGAAAAACTCCCCGCCCTTATCCGTCAGCACTTGCTGCACTTTGTACAACGCACCCCTAACATTACGACCCACCTGCCGCTCGGCCCAGAGAACATACTCCTTCATGAGTCTGTTGATCACAGGACTTTGCTTGTCACTAAGCAGGTGTACCGTGACGAAGCGAGAGTATCCGTCCATAATGATCAGCACGGCCTCATACCGTGTACCGCAGTCTTTACTGGGGATTAGGAGGTCAGCGTACACAACCTGGTTCGGCTCCTTGGTTGCCCGATCCAAATTCTTCCTGTACGTCTTCCTCTTCTGTTTGCCCAGATGACATGCATCGCATGTGTCCTCTTTCCACTGAGTCAGCAGCATCCCACGCCCTAGACCTTTGTCCACCATGGTCTTCATATATTGTGGACAAGTGTGGCACAGACGCTCGTGCCAAAGTGCCAGTAAGCCGACTCCCTCTGCAGCAGTGTAGTTGCACAGAGCACGATCCTGAGGGGTGAATTGCTCTCGCTCACCAGGGCCAATCACCTGGAACCCCCAAGTAGATTCCTGCGGAGTAGCGACAGCCACTGCTCTCCACGACGAAGCTTCGAGTTGCAATGTCATAGTCAAACTAAAATCATTGAGCGTACGCCTCCCGGTGAAAACAGTCCATACTCAGCTCCAGGGATGAAAAACACATCGTCCAGAACCATTACAACTTGTTCACCACCGACTTCTGTGGCCAATGCCACCATTCCTACGCCCGCAATGCGTGAAGCAATAGTTGGAGTCACTCCACGGACAGTCCGTATGCCCGCCGTGTCAGCCGTGAACGACACAAAGTCCGAGCGATTCCCCGTCACATGTGAGTTTGACGCAGTGTCGAAGAACCACCACCCACTGCCGTAGTCCGCAGCACCTTGATCACTGTCCACCAGTAGTACCTCAGTACCTTCTGCACCGTGATCACTAAGTAGTTCCTCCTCACCATGTGGTTCTACGTGCTCGTCATGTGCATTTCGTAGCTCCTCGTGCATCCCTGGCTGCTCCTCCGCCACTAACCCCGTCACAACACCAGGATCCGCATCATCCTGCGTCGAACTCGATGAAACACCACTCTCCTGGCGCAGGGTACAATTTCCCCGCGGTTTTCGCTTCTGCTCAAAGTCATCAGCACCGCTTTGCTTCTTTGTCCTCTCCGGGCAATTTGCCTTGCGATGTTTATCACTCCCGCAGACATAACATAGCCGCGTCTTCTTTGACTCACTAGTCCTGCTCTGCTCACCTCCTTTGCCACTTCCATCTCGTTGCCCACCATGGCCCCCTTGCTTTTCACTACGCTTGCCTCTGAACTCTTTCTGTCGATCGGCCGCAGCAAGAATCAATTCTCGAACCCGCTTCGGTGTGTACACGCTCGGGTCCACGCCGTAGTAAATGGAAGACTTCAACCGCTCAAACTCAATCTGGTACGGCAAACTCTCAAGCAGCATATCCACCATTGTATTATCGGCAATAACATGCGGCAAGTCCGCCAACTCGGTCTTGAGGTTGAACATCCTGCAAAGATGGAGGTTCGTGTCTCCTCCAGGCGTCAGCTTCATGCTCCACATCTCGTTCTCCACGCGACGAATCGTGTAGGCCTTGATGGCTTCATTCTGCTTGCCCTCGTACAGGTTGCAGAGCTCCGCCCACATCTCCGATCCGGTCTCCTTGTCGCGTATCTGCTGAAGAACGTCCGGCGGCACGGACGTACCCACCATGCGCATGATCTTGAGCTGCGCTGCGTCGAAAGCCTCCAGCCTCTCCGCACTCGCAGTCGCGAGAATCGCCCTGGTCAGGTCTCCGACCGCGATCTCCTTGAGCTTGTTCTCCTTGAACACGTTCATCATGGCCCACTTGTACGTCTGCCAATCCTTGCCGCTCCAGTTCTTCGGCACCCCTTCGTTCGTGTACTTCAGGGGCTTCGACATCCCCGAGTAGCTGCCGCCGGCAGCGTGCTTTGGGCTCATAACCCTAATGGAACCTGCACCGGATCCGAGCACCTTGTGCCTACGAAGGATAAAATGAAGACTGAATTGATGGAGCGTTAGCTGCTCACTGCCTGAGCTCCTACCAACACTCACGGGTTCCTACCCGTTCCCATACAACGACCTGCTTTTCTCTGCTTCTCAGCTTTCGTTTCAACTGCCATGACCAGGTCTCAGATATGCATTCCAACAGCACAGCCCATGGGCGACTCTAGACTTGAGCGAGAATTTCGCTGACTGCCTCTGGTTGCAGTTGGCAAAGACGGCGGAAGCTATTCTGTACCCAGCTAATATGTGGGTACAGTATATGGGTACAGAAGACTCGAAATAGTGACCGTAAAGTTATGAGTATACCGCCTTCTGCCGACCGATGGAAGTTCGAACGCGGGTAGAATCTACATGTAGTTACCGGGTAGATTCGCCGTGTCATAAGGTCACGTTCACGATGCCACAAGCCTACAGAATACAGTATCGACTCCAACAACTCAATTTTGAGCTGACCGCGTCACGACAAGCCAAAAAGGCTCTCGTTGTTCGTTACATGGCACATACGGTACCATTTTGCATTCGAAGTTGCTCCGACTTGTAAGCTTAGCCTACGAGTACAATTCCAGCAGACTGGAGGGGCGGTGGAGTTTACACCGCCTTGGCAGTGAGTCAAGGCTTGACCTCGGCCGCGTCAACAGCCCACAGTGCCGATTGCACCCGCCTCCGTGTCAAATCGCGCAAACGAATCCGTTGAAGTTCAATGCACCAAACAGACCTCGGCGAGGCCTGTCGTCGCCGCTGAAGCGGATATGCTGGAGCTATCCTGTCAACAAACAGCTCTTCACGTCGCTGACATCGCGATTCGGCCGTGTCATCTCCGACTCTCGACGCGTTCGTACTTGCAGACTTCAAGGCTTGAATCAAGCACTGCCCCCCTCGCGTTTGAACTGCATGTTTGGCATGCAGCGGGCAAAGATTAAAATTCGATCAAAGATCTGAGCTCATCGTGGCGAAACTGACCTCCACGTGACGAAACCAAAAGAGCGTAAAAAATAATGTACAGTAATGGACTGGCAAAGCATACGCTCGAAGGCTGCAAGAGTTTTTGAGCTAAAGGAATGGAATCTGCGCAATGCGCCGCCTCATGCTCTTGCCGAGTTACACATCGCCTTCACGATCCCGCATAGATTCGGGCGGCATATTTCCTGCATCTGAGACTACGGCACCGGCACTGCTTCGTCTCTCTCACGACCAAATAGTGGCGCTGCTCGACTCGGAGCTGCATGCTTCATGACCTCCGTTCATCGTCCCGAGATTCGATTTTGCGCTCTCAGCAGCGATGGGACCGTCTCAACCTCAAAGCGGGGGATCCCGGCGGTCCAGCTCTCTTGCTCAAGGTTGCTACGCTCGGCAAGCGAACCAGACGGGGAGCTTGATGCTGCCTCTCTCAGCGCCAACGCCGGCCGCAGGACAATGGAACGCCCCGCCTACCGAGCTCATTCCTCAATCTTCCCCGCAATGGTCAAGGTCACCGTCTCCCTCGCTGCTGCCGTCGCGGCCGTCGCCGTCCACTCGGTCTCCGCCGAGGTGAGCCAGGTCCACCTGGGCATCTCGAGCCCCGCGGCCAACTGCGCCAACGGCATCGCCGTGTCCTTCGCCACTGACGACGCCAAGTCGTACCCGGTCTCCGCTTCGGCCGACGGCGCCTCCACCGTCAAGGCGGACAGCGCCTTCATCAACTACTCGGTGTCCGAGCCCGAGTACAACTACACGTACGCGTCCCCTTACCTGCACACGGCGCTGCTGTGCGACCTGGCCGAGATCACCAAGTACACGTACACTATCGGCGACTCGGAGTTCACGGGCTCGTTCGTGTCGCTGCTGCGCCCTGGCTCAGACAAGGAGGAGACCATCATTGGCGTCATCGGAGACCCTGGCGACACGACCTCGTCCGAGACGACGCTGGCCGAGCAGGCCAAGACGTTCGAGGGCAAGCACATCCAGGCCCTTGTGGTGGCCGGCGACTACGCGTACGCCAACGGCCAGCACCTGCAATGGGACAACTGGTTCAGGGAGCAGCAGAACTTGACGTCCGTCTACCCGCTCACGGGCATCAACGGCAACCACGAGACCATCACGTCGTCGGGCCACCTGAACCTGCCTCCGTACCCGGAGGACATGGAGCTGGAGGCCGAGAACTACCTGGCCTACATCAACCGCATCTACTCGCCCATCTCGGAGGAGGCCAAGACGGCCCTGCGCACCTGGTACTCGATGGACATCGGCCTGATCCACTGCGTCTTCCTGGACGACTACACGGGCTCCAACGGCACCGACACGACCGTCGTGGGCACGGACAAGTGGCTGGCCGACCGCAACGCGCAGCTCGAGTGGGTCAAGAAGGACCTGGCCGAAGTGGACCGCAGTGTCACCCCCTGGGTCGTCGTGGTCAAGCACAACCCGTTCTACAACACGTGGAGCAACCACCAGTGCCAGTGCTCGTCCACGATCTTCGAGATCGACGCGGCCGACGTCGAGAACTGCTGGAACGGCACCTACTACTCGGGCACCGTGTACTCGGAGCCCGGCTGCGGCATGATGGCCAAGCTGGAGGACGTCTTCTCATCGAACAAGGTGGACGTCGTGCTCACGGGCCACGTGCACGCGTACGAGCGCACGGCCAAGATCTACAAGAACAAGGAGGACGCCACCAACGGCGTCTACTACATCACCACCGGTTCGGGCGGCAACTACGAGGGCCACGCCGGCCCGCGCCTCGACGAGTCCGAGATCCCGAGCTGGTCGCTCGCGGCCAACAACGTCACGTTCGGCGGCTCCCGCGTGATCGCCACGCGCGAGTCCTTCCGCTTCCTCTGGTTCGCCAACGATATCAGCACGGCCGAGGCCGTGCCCACCGACGGCTTCACCATCTTCGCCAACGGGTCGGCCATCACCACGTGGCCCCAGACCAGCAACTCGACCACCAACTCCACGAGCTCGACGGCGTCGCAGACCACGGAGCCTGAAGTGACGTTGGAGGCGGAGGTGCCGGGCGGCCACTGCTAAGTCGGCCTCATACCAACCACCCTACAACTTTGCAGCCGAGCCTTAGTAAATTCGTCGTCGAATGACCCCAAACGCGTTAAATCCATCAACCTACTAAACGTTGAAGCGTCCACTACAATCCTTTGTCACCCCGAGTTAATTAAAATCCGTTCAGAGCGACGGGTCATTTGCGAAATTCTCGTCATGGGGTGCGCGTCGAGTACCGAGGTGCCCGCGGCAGGGCAGCAGTACCAGAAGAAGGTTGGGTTCCAGCCCATTCCAGACCGATACGAGACCATCGGTGCGTTCCTATCTCTTTAGTGAATTGAGGAGAAACCTTTAATTGACTCTCTGGTGGTGGCTGAACGAGCAGAAGAAGTGCAGAGCGACCTCAGGTAAGTGCTGGGAGCATGCATGGGCTGAGAATTCATCATGAATGGGCTGTATGTAATCTAGCCTTGCAATCATAACAGGAAGGCAGGCTTGGAGTCGTCCAACTTGATCTTGGGGGTGAGCTGCTGAACATGCTACTGCTTTATTGCATGGAGTTGACTTATTCTTGCGTTGTTCTGCTTCACAGATCGACTTCACCGAGTCCAACACGGTAAGAAAAACGTGGAGGGAACTGGAAGGTATCGATGTGGCTGATCGACTGAGTTGTAGTGGACCGGAAAGAGCAGCTTTGGAGGCCGTTGTCTGCACCATATCGACCCGACTGGAGCGACTCAAAACCCGTACCAGGTAGGGAATGTCATTTTATCAGTGACGGCGTCCTGTATTCATTTTTCTTCCCTGTGTATTTGATCAATCTGTCAGAGCGTGATCAGCGCTATCGGCCGCACTCTCGAAGCCTTCGATGATGACAACATCATCCCAGCGTTCGGGTTTGGTGACTCCACGACGCTGGCCCAGTGCTGCTTCCCGTTCTCTAAAGGCCGCGGGTGTCAAGGCTTTGACGAAGTGCTCAAGCGCTACAATGAGATCACGCCGCAGCTTATACTCTACGGCCCCACGAGCTTCGCGCCGGTGATTCAAGAGGCGATCAAAGCTGTGAAGGAGGACCCTGGCTACCACATTCTGGTGATTATCGCTGACGGACAAGTGAACGAGCCCACAGCAACTCGCAACGCGATCGTCGAGGCCTCCAAGTACCCGATATGTGAGTCAACTTGTCCATGATTCATGCCACTGAGAGACTTACGTCGGTTTGACTCATCTTTGTAGCTATCATCATGGTGGGCGTGGGCGACGGTCCCTGGGAGATGATGGAGGAGTTCGACGACCAGCTCCCGGCCCGCCGCTTTGACAACTTCCAGTTCGTCGAGTACAACAAAGTGCTCAAGCGCAACATGAGAAACCCTGAAGCTGGTTTTGCCATGCAGGCTCTCATGGAGATTCCAGGTGAGTCCTCAATTCCTACGATATTGCACCAGTGTATCGAGTCTAACATAGCTTACTTCACAGAGCAATACCAGACAATCCGAAAACTAGGGATGCTAAACCACTAGTCAAGAACTACACCAAGCCTGCAACTGCGACTTTTGGAAGACGAAAAACTCCTAAGCATTTCCATCAAAACTAATGTTTGTTTTTATGATACACCAAATAGATACTATGGTTCGCAACGCGCACACGCCAGGTAAGACTCCCTCGCCCTAATGCAGTTGAAGCTTTCTCTTTGCCGGTTGGCGAGGGATGTCCATGGGCTGTGTGGCGTCTTGTGTCTTCTTCTGGGGACTATTCGTTCTCTTCGGGTTCACCGCTTTCGTGGGCGTGGTAAACGCCGAGTACACCTTCTTGGCCGATTCCTCCACTTCGGGTATTGTCTGGTGTCGGGGGAAATCCGTGGGCTGCATGGAGGTGGCAGTCTTCTTGGCTGATTTCGTGGGGGTGACTAACTTCTCCTTGGACTTCTCGACCTTCTCGTCAGCTTGGACCTGCGCCTTCCGTTGGGCAACATCCGTAGACTGCTGAGAGTTGATCATCTTCTTCTTGATCGTCAACTTCTCGGGGCTGGGGGAATCTGCGCGGGTGGCAGTTGGCATCGTCTTCTTCTGCTTCACGGCTCGCATTTCGGCTTCTAGCTTCGTCGCGTCTTCGAGCCGCGTCGCCCACATGTCCCGGTTCCGCTCCACATTGGCTAGACAGCCTTCCAGCCCCGCCAACATGCCACTCATTGCACGCCACAGGGGGAAAGCGCACGAGTCTACAAACGCCAAGTTCACGCGCGCGAACTCGGCCGAGTCAGGTTGATCAGCCATGAAAGTTGTGGCTGTCATGCCTAGCTCCACCTCCTCCGCGTGCTGCTCGTTGAACTCCTCAAGAAGCCTCGTAGTCCAGCGAAAGTGTTGCTCGCAGGTTTGAGTCGGTCCCGAGATGTCCGCGGAGTGCACCACCGCGTCCGCCAGCAACTCACGCAGACATTCATCATCAGTACGACTGCCTCGGACCTGCGCTTCATGGAGCTTGGCGACGATACTCGCGTGCCGGTGCATGTCAGTGGCCAAGATCGCTCGGATAATGCGCTTGCGGACGGCTCGCCGACTGCCCGCAGTATCGCTCGAGCCGTCCTCTAGCCCTGCCAGTACATCGTTGCCGGGCTTTCGCATCGTCTCGAAACAAGCCGCAGCGTGCATGTTCTCCAGTACCGAGTGATCGTTATACCGCCGAGCAAGACGCGAGCTGGACCGGACGTGGAAGTCGTTGGTGCGAGCGTCGTGGCCCATGTCGTGGCAGAAAGCTGCTACGAACACTGCGAGTCGCTCGCGTGGAGCGAGGATCAGCTCGCCACATCGTTTCTGCCTGGTCCGTTCAATCGCTTGAGCTTTCGTAGTCGGCCCCACTCCGAGCGCCGTCGACGCGGGGATCAGCGACGGCGCCAGCTTCTTACTCTGCGCCGTGAGCATGAGGAACGTCATGTGCAGCGTGGCGAACGCATGGTACGTGTTGTGATACGGCACATCGAGGTATTGGGCCTGCACACTGTGCAGGAAGCGCCGCAGCGTGGCCTCGGGGAGAGCGAACCCGTCCATGAGGTCGTGCAGCTCGAACATATCCACTGCGAGATCAACGAGCTGCGCCGGAGAGAACTGCCACGGATCGAGATCCCATTGCAGCACGGGACTCTGCGTCCCCTGGCCAGTAGCGAGTCCAATGCTGCCAGGAAGAGAGGTCATGATCCCAGACCCGCCACTGCTGCCCAAGAAACACCCTTCGTGGTATGAAGTAGCAGAGACAACTGCTGCAACATGGTCCAGGTCGCTTACGACTGAGGGAAGACGTGATCGAGGGCGGCGACGACGACGGATTGGAGACGAGTTGGTGTACTGCGATAGGAACGTCCTCGTCACGTGGCCCTCGGTTTCGCTGTCGCTGCTGTCGCTGTCTTCGTAGGACGGAGTCTCAAACACGAGCTCCCACGCGCGGCGTTCAACCAGAGCAGCGAGCTCAACACAAATGGCGCGTAATACTTGTTCGTCTTCAGCGTCGAAGCCCTCCGTCTCGCCGTGCGCGTTGACCTTGTTGACGGCGTAAAACACTCCGATAACAGGTCGATCGTCGATATCATCGTCCGTACTGCTGCTCGTACTGAAGCTGCTACTACACCGACGTCCCGATCTCCCAGAAGCTCCTGAAGACGCAAACGGAGCGGTAGAGGACGATGCTGACAGCGAGGGCTGAGCTTTGATCGGGACGCACAGCAGACTCGACGTCTGCATGTTCATCAGACGGTCATATTCACTATCGAACTCAGGATGAATACGCGCCTCACGAACCAGACGCACGGCAGCTCCAGTGGCAGCAACGCGACCTTGCAGCTTCTGGCCGATGGGAAGGCCATACCCTCGCCAGTTAGCGCCCACGCGCGCGTACAACGAACGACTCGGTGCATCCACGAGGAACAGAGCGCCGTGGGACGCTCGCAGAGCCTTACATGCTGCAGCCTCAACGAAAGAGAACACAGCTCCAGCTTGCTCACCGGGCATCGTCCCTGTAGCAGCAGGAAGACGCAATGAGAGCAGAGCGGCGCTCTTCCGCTGGGCCGTGCGAGCTGCATCAAGTCGCTGGGTGTTTCGCAACGCAGACGCGACCTGGCGAGCGATTCCTTTGGCGAGATCCTCATCATGTCGATCGAAGTACATTTTGTCCATAGCAGCAGTAGGTTGGGTGTCTTTCGGGGAGCCCGAGTACTTGTCCATGAGCTCCAATACAGCCAGCACCACACCTGATGAAGGATCCTTCACAGGGACAGCGAGAATCGGCTTCGAGTGCTTCTCACGAGACAGCGACGCTGCACTGACACCCCGTAAATTAACCACATTGCCGCTACGCGCTGCTGCAGCCACACTTGAACTGCCCGACGGCAGCGGGACTCGGTATTCGCCCTGTGTTGCGTTACCCGGGGAGTACAGCTCACGCGTCAGTGGATCCCTCAGATACACGTTGCACTCTGCGATACGAAACCACAACTTCTGAACAATTGTCCGCGCGGTCTTGAGCAGCAATGCCGTCGGCTTGGGGGAGTGCTCAAGCTCACGGAACAGCAGGTCTGATAGCTCCAGCAGCGCTTGGGCCTTGTTTTGCGCCTTGTTCGCAGCATCTTCGAGAGCCAAACGCTGCAGGGAACTCCCCACGTGACGACACACTACAGTGCACAGCTCCACGTCGCTCTGGCGGAAGGCCCCGCGGGCTTTACGCTTGACCTTTTGCGTTCCATAAAACACCACAACGCTGTTGACTCGGTGGTCCTTGCACTGATCAAACATCGGTACACACAGCACGTCGCCATCGAACAGAGGCTCAGCTGTTGACGCAGCGCGGCCGATGACGCCATGACCCATCAGTACCGTCGACACTTTCGTCCTGGACCGATCACTAGCTAGCCGAGCCCACAGCGTGTCTGCCTTGCGGTCGTACGCGTACACGGTCCACCCTTCGACGCCCAGCGCTCGTTGCAGGAAGTCAAGCAGCAGCAACGGAACCTCCTCCTGCCCACTAGCTCCGTCGAACGTGCGACGAAATATACTCGAAATGGGTTCCACAGTGCGGTCACTACTGCCATTCAGGTTGTCCACGAACGCTTCAATGGGCGCTGCAGCTCGCAACAACGCTCCAACGAAGCCGCTAAACGCTCGCAGCGGTTCACTCGTCGACTTGAACGACCTGAACGCCAACGAACTGTCCGACTCGCAGTCTCCGAGCCAAGCGGCGACGTCTCTTACGTCGTGGCGTGAGTTAAATACTTCGACAACTGCTCGCACGCGGTCGCCGCAGTCCACCAGCGGCAAGCACAGATACGACTGAGTCATCAACATATCAAATCCAGCCCACCGTCAGCCCCAATCAACAGAACGGTCTGATATACTACAGTCATGTATGTACCTGTAAGAGTTTGCATCCGGTAGGGGCTTCAACCTGTGCGTTGACACACGCACTAGCGCTGGAGTAGAACGTCGGATGGTGGGCTGTTCCCCTTGCCTGTCGTCTTGCAGCTGTCGAGCCCGACGTCCTCGCCGTTTTCTCCACGACCTGTCGGACGCGTCGACCGTCGAACTCAATGACCGAACAGGACCCCGCGGTGGTGGCCGCCGGTAGAATCTCAAAGCTCAGCACGCAGTGCTCGGCGTCCAGCAGCGACAGAAACTGCTCCCGCACCGCCAGCAGCGTGTCCAGCGGGCAGTCCTTGGACGCCGGCGCCGAGATGCAGCCGACGCACGCGTCCACGAGCGTCTGCTGCGCCGACGAGAACCGTCGCGCGTGCTTGAGCAGAAGCTCCTGCGATAACCTGGCGAGACAAGACATGAACGCAACACACAGTTGAGTGAGTGAGTGAGTGAGCGCTGGACGATTGCAATTGCGACTCGACTCGGTTCCATTCAGCGCGAAAGTTCAGAAACACCGACCGGCGGGTGACGCGCACGTGGGTGCGCAGCAGGTTCCAGCGGCGCAGTGCGCGCTCTCGACGTCGAGCTGCATCGCCGCTGGAAGAACTAGGAGGAGGAGGAGCCGTTCCGTTCATGGCACCGCGCGCGCTGCTGTTGTTGGGCGGCGTACGATTCCGCGACGAGGTGGCGACGGACGCGGCGCGGCCGGAGCCGGCCACCCGCTTGCCCATTGCTGCGCCGTTGCAGGCGGGCGTCGAGGTCATTGGTCGTGCTCGTCCTGCTGCTCCTCGTTCTCGTCCTCGTCCTCGAGGCCGGTACTGAAAGTCGCTCGGTCGGGCCAAGTGCCGCTCGGTTCTTTTCGGTCAAGTGGCTCGGTCGCTCGCTCGCTCGGTCTCCTCCGCCGTGTGCAGCGATGATTTGGGATGGGGTATGGGCGGCGCGAGATGGGGCGCAGTGTGCGAGTGCCTGGGGCTGCAGGCCGACTGCTGGCGTTAAACACTTGGTTCAGCTTGCGAGGCGGGGTTGAAGCGAGGCCCCCCTCGGCCGCCTCCGGTTTGTCTCGGATTCCCGCGCACGGACTATGCAGCGCCGCGATCATCCATCGGCAGGCGATGCAGCCGTCGGGCCGCAGCAACAATCGCTAAAACACGAGAGAGCTCCCTCCCAGCCGAGATCAAGTCCACCATTGCGTGCTTTGAAGCGCTGAAAGTCGGCACCAAAAAAGCTTACGCCGGGTGCCAACCCCTTCATCGGGGATAGCGCTGCATGTAGCTCCTCATTGTATGCATTGGGGGGCACTGGCGATGGCGTTTTTCTCACGGCCCCTCTCTCACGTTCTGAGCGGAGTCCCAAGCTCGACAGGGTGGCACTTGGAACTGTTGTCATCGTTTCGGGACCCGGCGGCGTCAATCAACAATCGGCTGGAAGTTTGGGTTGGTTGACTAATTGAGCCGACAAGATGCCGCCAAGCCACCGCCAGCTGAGCAAATGCATTGTCACGGAGAGGTGGTGGGCTGCAAGGTGCAGAGCCTTCCACGCCCCAAGCCACTGGGACACTTCGCCGCCTTGGACCAGATGCCGGGGAAGTTGACCTCGATGCAGAAGAGCACCCGACTCACCCAGCCCTACGCGCAGCGAAACCTTCAAATTTGACGGTAAGTTGACGATACAGCCCGCGGATTGGCTGTCGAAGAGGCAAATATCAGGTTCAGAGCGCAACATTCCGTGTCGACGAACGGCTTCAACTTGGCTTGACCTGTACGGTACATGTATCGAGTCGATCACCAAGGCCGCCACTCATCCACCCCATCGCGCCGTTGCTCCTGGCTTAAACCCTGCCTACAGTTAATTTTTCGACGCACCTGGGGTCAAATCCCCATCTGATGGGGCTCTGTCGCTGCGGAAGGGGCTCTTCGTCCAGCCGGCCTGGAGCAGCGGGTCCCAATGACGTCTCACAAACACTAGCGGTCGCAGCGCCGTCTCAACGATGCAACACGATGCAGAACGGGGCGATTCAGTCGCTTTATATTTCAGGGAGGGCTACTGCCCGCGATCATGGTCGCGATTGACTGCAGGGTGATGGCTGCGGCGTCCTCGAGTCCGCGCGGTACAGCTAGGCTTGCTAGAGGAGGTTCAACTTGCACATGCAGTTGTACTGCGCCGGCACCTCCATCATGATCTGCAGCGTGAAGAGGAGATCCAATGGGTCGAGCTCGCACGGCGCCGCCGTGGGCTCCGCGTTGTCGTCCTGGATCCGGTGCACGAACACCTTCTGCTCCTCCGTAGCAGTGTGCCGCACCTTCTGGAAGCTCACGAAGTTAAAGTTGTCGAACTGTCGCTGAGGGAGCTGGTCGTCCAGCACCTTCATGTTGTCCTGCCACAACAAAAGGTTCAAACCCTGTGAGTCAGGTAGATACGGGCTTGAACGCCTCCGCAACGTGGTCACTCACCCAAGGACCATCTCCCATTCCGATGACAATAATTGCTGGGCAAAACATGACAAGAAACATTGCCCTGGTTAGTTGGTCACCTTGGCCTTCACAACACGGTACGCATCACCTACAGAGCGGAAGTGCAGACGCGTCTACGATTGCCTGCGCGGTATCCGCAAGGCTCTCGTTCGCCAACTGACTGCTCACGAGCACGATCAGCATGTGGAACCCCGTGACCTCGCGAGCGACAGCAGTCGCGTGTCGAATCACCGGACCGAGGTTCACAGGCTTGTCTCCGAGCGCAATGGTCGGCGTCAGATCATGGTAGCGCTGCCAGATCTCGTTGAAGCTTTTGCATCCGCCCATCGGGTTCTCAGGGGTGAAACTAAACAGCGCATTCTCCGGTGTCTTCGAGTCGCCAAAGCCGGACACCTGAATGCTCCTGTCGTCGTCAAACTCAACGAGTACGCGGCCAAGGCGTGTGAGAGCTTCCTGTTCACCGGGATACAGAAGGATCTTAGTAATAAATGAGTAGCAATGTGGGATTAATGTTGTGGACGGACCTGGTACGGATTCAAGACTTCGCCGCTAGGATCCAAAGCGTGCAGGCTTTTTCCGTCGAAGCTTTGCTCTCCGTTCGTCTATAGAGTATTACCCGCATTACATTAATGTCTTCCTGTCGATACGCAGAAATTGCGCCAAGCTTATACCAGGTTTGCTGCCGTGTAGTCAATCTACACAGTCCGTCAGAAGGTGAAGACATTCCTTCAAACCAGTGTGAATATACGATACGTACTGCGAACATCATGTTCGACGACTCCAGGTTCATACTCCTGCGTACGCACGCGTCGGTAGTATCAAGGTTAGCAATTCTTCGCTGTAGCTACGGCGGAATTCGTTTCCAACCTTAGCGATTCTTGAATAGCTCCTGAATTTGTGGACAGCAAGTGGAGTTGTTAGTGGATTAAATGCATCCCAGGTGGTCAAACTGCATAACTCGTCGGTACCGAAGTCGCGGAAGCGGTCCGAGATGGCGCGCGAGAGCGCCGGCTTTCGCGGCGGTACGTGTTCGCTGTTGCTCATGAGGAGACAAATGACACAATGCTGGGCGCTCAATTGTATCTGTGTCGTGCAGACGAAACGGTACGACGGCAGAGCGACCACGTTCCTAAAGTGACAACCCTCCCCATAACAGCAGTAAATATAATAAATCGTATATGACACCCATCCCATTGTTACTATGTGATCAAACTAGGGTGCCTTCGGTTAGACTTGAACTGTTACCGAGTCAGCGCTGCGACATATGTCACCCACGACAACAACGCCATAAGCAAATTCATACTAAGCATTGGTACTATTAAGCAAATATTAAAGACTAGACTAGCTTTGAGCAGGAGAACACCCTTGTGATGATGCCTAATGGTTCGCCCTCGTGAAGTCCATGTCCTCTCTCTCTTCACTTACGCTCCGTAAATCTTGTGCATCTTCGTCTTCGGGATCGCTCCAGACATCTTCACGGCATCGAAGCGTTGGCGGTAGCTCTCCCATTCGCGCGGAAGCGTGAGTCCCTTGTTGTCCTCCAGATACTCAATGCACAGCTCCATCTTGGCTCCGTCTCGACAATCCAAATCGCGGAACTCGTCGCGCGGATACCACATGCCGAAATCACGATTATCACTTCGAAAACTGTCGATCTTGCTGTTACACCGCCGCGCGTAGCTCGTGTGCGTGAACAGGAAGTTCATCTCCTCCATGGTGTCCACCACCCGCTCGATCTGTCCATAGCCCGACGTGATAAAATCTCTGCAGAGTGGTGAGTCAGCCCGCAGCTTCAGTCCACGCGCCTTCAGCGCTTCTGTCAGCGCAACATAGCGCTGGCTGCACTGCTGCAGCTCCTCTTTGTCCGTCTTCTTACAGCCAACACCTCCAACATACGACGCAAAGCCCGGAGCCAGACTTTCAAGGTAGACCTTCGTCTCCTCCTCCTTCTTGTGCAGCGTGGCGTGGAGCCTCTTCTTCCTCGTGTCCCGCTTGGCAATGTCCCTGACCCAGTCCATCTTGGAGCCGCAGGTGCGGATCATGTGGCTCTCCAGCGTGACGCGGTCGAAGAGCGTGTAGTGCTTGCGCACCTCGCACGGGATGAAGCGGAAGTCCTTGTCCCGCACGCCGTAGTGGAGCTTGGCCACCTCCTTCGTGGTGCGCGGCATGTAATCGGACCGCTCGGACTCGCACTCGCGACAGAGGCCGTGCAGGATCACGGGGTTGTCGTTCTCACACTTGCAGCAGTACTTGGCTAGCTCCGGCTCGCACTGGTCGTAGCGGTCGCCCGTGAGCATCTGCAGCTTGGTGAGCGTCTGGTTGCCCAGGAACTTGAGCACGTTCTCGAACACGCCCTCGTCCACGATGCTGAAGCGGTAGCAGCGCGGCTTCTTGGCCTCCGCAATGTCGTGCGCCTGCTTCTCGGCGCACTTGTTCTGGTGGCGCGTCATCCCGCGCGTGGTGAACGTCCGGCCGCAGAACTCGCAGGCGGCAGTGGCTGCTGGGGCCTTTGCAGGCGGAGCTTCTTGCTCTGCGGCGTTGTCCGCCGCGTTCTCGTCGTGCACGCGCTTGGGCATCGTGAATGGCTTCCACCTCCACTTGTGCAGCTTGAAGCGGTTCTTGCAATGGCTGATGCCGAAGAAAAAAAGATGCGAGTATTGAGAAGATCATAAAACGGTGATAAAGAATATGTGAGGTAATAATGGAATAGTTGTGGTTGACTTATGATATAGAATTTACCTATGTTTTGGGATGCTGACGCATAATTATCCACTTCAACATGCCAGTTCGGCCACTATTTTCTTGGCAGCATTTTAAACTATTAAACTATAGCAAGCCGGCACCTGCATTCAGTTCAAAGCAGTCCCATACATCATTGATTTGTTTTCGGCCGGCCGTCACGATGCTGAGAGCGCTGCAGCAAGTGCCATTGATGTCGAATAGCTGCACGAAGTTTCGAGGCAAAGAGAAGGAAACGCGAAAAGCAACGCATCCGGCAGCATGCACGAACGTGACCCAGGTCCCCATGAAGCACAGGCTATGAAAACCCCACGCTGGGTTGTACAAGCTCGGAACTCAGCTTGTGCCAGCTTACGTCGCTCATCGGTCGAACTGTCATGTGGTTCCTTCTTTTTTTAAGAAAAAACCAGTAAATACTACGCACCGCTTTTCGCGCACGGTTCCTCCAAAATGTGACCACGCAAGGAAGGCAGCCTCACGCAGAACCCGTGTTATTACAGACTGGCAGGACAAGACCCACCATCAGCATGGAGCCCGCAACGAATTGAAGACTAAGTTTCAACGAATTCTTACGATTTGGAAATTTTGGCGGCGCCAATAAAAGTTCCTACAAATGCGCGGCTCCTATCCTGGAAATGGCCCGTTGTAAGGGCTTCGAACTCCAAGGCAGCTCAATCAGGAGGCGACTGCTTCACGCAGCGATACAATGGTTTGTGCCTTCTTTCCGAAATGAGGAAGAGGAGATCGCCTCGCCAGGCGCAGCATGTAGCGAGCTTCAAGCACCTGCTTCAACGTAAAACCGTTGCCCCAAGTTGAACTCGTGGTGCGCGACCACCGAAAAGCAACTTGTTAAACCGCTGCGATTGGTCGCCGTCGACAGCCGTCATTGCGGATAGGGTCTAGATGGCGACATATATAGCCCCTGTATGCGTCTCAACGGCGAGATTAGGACGGACCCTAGGGGTCCCGATCGATAAAATGCAAATGTCCTCGAAGCTCATTTTCAAATCGACCTCTCGACAGCAACGCCAGAAATCACCTTTGCCATGACCAAGCTCAACGACCCCACGGCGGACGTCCCCATGATGGAAGTCGAGCGCCAAAGCAAACTCCAATGGAACGTGCAGCCGTCCGAGTTCTCTAGACTCTGTTCCAACCCCATCCGCAAAATCGTGGACAACATCAAGAAACCCGCCACGTCGAACAAGACCCTGATCCCGCTGTCGCTCGGTAACTTGAGCAATGTTCTACCGAGTGGGGATACTGTGAAGGTAGTGGGTTCTAACTTTCGTTGTGGTTTCGTAGGCGACCCGACGGTGTTTGGTAACCTACACTGCCCCGATGTCCTGGTCAACGCCATCGTCCGGAACACTCGGTACGTTCACTGCAAGGACGCGTATTAAATTCTCCGGAGACGGGGGTACTCACTCATGCGTTTACTCGTTGTCGGCTGTAGATCCATGCAGCACAATGGCTACATCCACTCTGCTGGTTCTGAGGTTGCCCGTGCGGCAATTGCCCAACACTTCGGCAATGTGAGGGCGCCTCTGACCATGGAGGACATCATCATCGCCAGCGGATGCTCGGGTGCTATCGAGATTGCTCTGCGCGGTCTGTTGAACCCTGGTGACAACATCCTCCTCCCGAAGCCTGGGTTCCCTCTGTATCAAGCTCTGTGCGAGGCGCACAAGATCGAGTGCAGATTCTACAACCTCAAGGTGAGCGAGCAGACTACTCTGTTCAAGTCGATGATGCTCTGAATTTTGTACTCACGACGTGTATTGCTGTTGGATGTATAGCCCGAAAACAACTGGGAGGTCGACCTCGAGCACATGCAGTCGCTTGTTGACGACAACACCAAGGCCATCCTGGTCAACAACCCCTCCAACCCTTGCGGCAGCGTGTACTCCAAGGTAGATGATTATCTTGTTCCGTTAAGTGTTGAGAGTTTCACACTCACCAATCTCTTGTTCTGTGCAGCCTCACCTGGAGAAGATCCTCGCGCTGGCTGATGAGAACAAGATCCCCATCATCGCGGTAAGGATCACATTTTTGTCATATTCCTGCTTGGAGTTGGCTCTAATGGCATTCGTAATTTCAGGATGAAATTTACGGCGACATGGTGTTCGGAAGCAACGTGTTCTACCCTATGGCGACTCTGACGAAGACCGTGCCCGTGGTGGCCGTGGGTGGCTTGGCCAAGCAGTTCCTGATCCCTGGCTGGCGAGTGGGCTGGGTCATGGTGCACGACCGCAGCAACATCCTGAAGGACGTACGGACGGCGTACTTCAAGCTGTCGCAGAACATCCTCGGAGCGAACTCTCTCGTCCAGGTACAATACCGCCCCCTTTCGATCTCTGTTGCTTTGATACGAAATTTACCGTTCATTTCTGTATCAACAGAGTGCCATACCCGATGTGTTGACTCCGGTTCCCGGAAGTGCCGAGGCGCAATCGCTGGTGGACTTCAAGAAGCGATACTTCGCCACGCTGGAGGACAACGCCAAGTTCACCATCGACACCCTGATGCAGATCCCGGGCCTTGATGTCGTGGTGCCTCAGGGCGCGATGTACGCTATGGTACGTGGAAACCGCAACCATTAACACTATTATCTCGCCCACGCAATGCTAACTCCCAGTCTCTTCTCAGGTGAAAGTCAACACGAACGTTCTGACGAAGATCAAGGACGACTTCGACCTCACCCAGAAGCTGCTGGACGAAGAGTCCGTGTTCGTGCTGCCCGGCCAGTGCTTCGGAATGACCAACTACTTCCGCATCGTGTTCTCGGCCCCGCACGAAGTATTGGCGGACGCTTACACCCGTCTGGCCAACTTCTGCCATCGCCACCAGTGAGCAACGCCAGTTTACAAGCTTGTCTACCATCTACGACCTAAATGTTTCTAGTGAATAACTAATGCTTGAATCTACATACATTGCCATCAGTCACGTCCAAAGCTTCGAGGTACAGGTAACACTGCCGAAGAATTGATATTACTAAGCTTACACAAAACATTCTTCCTGAAGTGCACACCTCCATTCTAACTTACTGCACACACTTTAGATTTGACCACTACCTCCGCCAGCTTCTAACGCTTTCTCGGTCTCAACACGTTGTTCTTGACCCTCCTTCTTCTCTTGCTCCTCCGCCGTTGCCTCATCATCGTTCTGCTGCACATCTTCAGCTTCAGGCATCTCGTCGTTTTCTTCCGTACGCATGATCTTCTGCTCAGGTTCCTTCGGAGCATGTGCGCGGCGGAGCTCCTTGACCTTATTCGTAAGTGCCTGCACACGACGCAATAATCCCAAATCTTCTCGAAGTGCGGTCGTGTCCACATGCTGCAACATTCACACACAAATAATAAAAAAATAATCCAAATCCTCCGACATCCTTCCACTCTCTCACTCACCTCCTCCTCCAGCGACTTCAACAGCTCCTTGTACTCCTCCACGTCCACTTCGCCCACCTTCGTCTCTTTCTGCTCGCCCTTCTGGCTTGCATCTCCCCCCTCCGCTACTGGCGGCAGGTTCTCCAGCAGGCCTTCAATCTGCTCGTAAAGTTGCTGGTGCTCCAGAGCAACATACTCATTGTACGAGCGTTTCTTAAGGTGCTTCTCCAGCGCTTGCTGCACCTTCTCCACGTCCTTCACATGCACGAATCCATGCCCCCAGGGGTACACGACCGTGCAGAAGCCGTCCTCGCCCCTGTAACCCCTGAGATACCCCGCGCCCACGGGGGTGGCCACCAGATCGTCCATCCTCATGCCGTTCACGACGTGCTCCTTCCTCAGCACGAAGCCGTGCACCGGCTCGGCGATCCAGCAACGTAAGCAGTCGGCCACCTTCTCCTTGAGTTGCAGGGCGAGCAACGGTCTCTCGTGGCCCTCGCCGCCTTTGGACGCCTGCAACTTGGTCAGCACCGGCCGCAGCGTGGCCTCCAATTGGCTCTTAATCTTCGGGGCCACGGGCATCTTGAGCGCCTGCGCCACGGTGGCCAGCAGCTTGTCGCACTTGCAGCTGGGCACGAGCGCCGCCGCCTGCAGCAGGTGCAGACAGCGCGCGTCCTGCTGCTCGTACGCGTGGCTCACGGGCCGCAGCAGCGGCAGTAGCAGGCTCGAGTGTGTGGGCACGGAGAAGACGAGCGTGTTGGCGTCGCGCGCCTTGCGGAAGTGCGTCTCGCGCGTCGAGAAGACCGGCAGCGACGGCTCCGGCGCCGCCGTGGTCGTCACAACCTGCGCCGAGCTGAACATCTTGGAAAATGAATGGGGTATAGTGAGGGCGAGAGAAGATTTGCACTCAAGTGGGGTGTCAGGAAGAGTAACCTGTACTTGAAAAAAGGTGTTGTCGTAAGTTAATACATGGTTAAAACATTATGACCCGGAAAAAAAGTGTTTTACAGCAACTACAAGCTGTAAAATACCTTAAAAGATACCCTGAACTTTACTGCAATGTGAGCCGTGTGTATAGTTTCTCATTCAAACCCGTGTCATGTCTGCTACCTCCTGGAGGCTAAATCTCTTGCCGTACGCCTCCCGAATTGATATAGCGAAGTTTCTGCTGTAGCTCGAGCTTGGATTCTTGCACCTTCTCGAATCGTGATCGGCATTTTTCCCATTTGCGCGGGAGCACAAGCCCCTTGGCGTCTTTCAAGTACTCGGCGCACAGTTCCATTGCTGCTTCATCCGAACACTTCCTGAATCGACGTAAAGCGAAAGACCTCTCTCCATCGCTCTCATGGGGGAAGTATTTGATCTTGTCATCACGGCGTTGGGCAAAGTCGGTGTTAGCGATCAGAAACTCAAGCTCTTCGGCGTTCTCAATAACGCACTCAATGGTTCCAACACCGTGTGCAATAAACGCACGGCTTGACGGTTCTTCTCGCCGAAGCTGAAAGCCACGCTCTTTGAATGCCGCTGTCACCAGTGCAAACCGCTTGCTGCATTCTTCTAAATCGGCCTTGCTACTCCGATTAAACCCGTCCGGCGTCACGTAGGGCTCGAATCCAGGCGCCAGCGAGACGAAAAACATTTTCCAGTCTTCGCGTGCCTGATGTTGCTGCACCAGAACTCTTCTAATCCCCCCATTAAGCTGCGCAATGACTCGAAGCCACCCCACTTTTGACCCACACGTTCGCAGCATGAAATTCTCCAAGTGCACCCGCGCGTACATTCCACTCGGCGTGCCGTCCTCTCCAGCTATGGGGGACAAGGTCGAGAAATCTTGGACCCCGTAGACCATTCTTGCCATTGCCGCGGTAGTATTGGGATTGTAGCTCTTGTGCTTGGACTCACACTCGCGACAAAGGTTGTAGAAGATAGCAGGCTTGTTATTCTCGCAGCGGCAGCAAAACCTTGCTATTGCTGGCTCGCAGTTGGGGTAGTTGTCTCCGGTGATGCCTTGCAGTTTTGTGAGGGTCTGGTTGCTCAAGAAGCTGAGGATGTGCTCGAAGATCTTGTCATTTAGGATGACGAAGCTGTACGCGCAAGACGCCAATTCCCCTCCTTGTTGCTGTCTTGGTTTCTTTTGGTCTTGGGAAGTGGTGACTTTGCCCTTATGCTTCATGTTTGAAAGTGGGGCCTCCAAGAATAAGGTCTTGCGTGGGTACAAATCAGGTGAATGCCACCCTTGGCTTTGACAGATTTTGGGCACATGAACCTGTGTGGATGTAGAGCGTCTTCGTCCGAGACCAATGTTTTATCGACCCGTGATCGGCACTTCCTGTGGTAAACCCATTGCCATTTTCCACACTACCGATGTTTTTGTTTTAATAAAATATATTTGCTCTGCTACTGTGTACTCCTAAATACTGCTAAAGTATGACAGGCAGCAAGTTGCTACCTGGCATGCGATTTGGCAACATCTACGCTAGACGTATCCTATACCAGAACTTGTACAGGTCGGCAATGTCGTCTCTTACCTCTCGAGATTTAACGGCTGACAGGAATTTGGGAGCTCTCCGCGGGTGGACCTCTTTCGCGAAGAACTCCTTAAACAAGGGAGTCAGTAGCTTGTTCCACATCTCGTTCTCCATCGTGACTGCGGGGACTTTGACACGCTTCAACTTGCTGGTCAGTTTTGCACCAGAGTCCAGCTTCGTGTCCTGTGAATGCGTGGCGCTCCTGTCGATTTCTCCAGTCTTGGGGGCACCTCTGAGCCGTCTCGTAGCTTGGACGTGTTTCGGCTCTGGGCTGGTCAACGTTGCATTGGTGCTTGAAACGAGAACAATGGCCACCAGCAGCAGAATATATATGTGTCGATGCATCGGGAGTCGATAGTTGCGGGGTTTTGGCTTGTTGTGATTTGGAAAGTGGGTAACGACTGATCTGTGAAGGAGAAATGTCCACCCTCGCCAGGATCAAACCGGAGAGGCTGTGCATCCAGTCATTTACCAAATCATGCGTACAGTATCAATAGGTACGGTATTTCTCAGATGCGAGCGTTTGTTGATGCGCCACGTTCCCACGTTGTTGTGGCACTGATTAAAGCAACATTGAAATGTTGGCGTTGCGTAACATTGAGCGCAACAATGGTGCCTCTGCCTAACATTGCACAATGTTACGGTATCTCTCGTAGCAGAATATTTGGTTTACCAATGTGACAATAGTGGACAGCTCGACAGCTCGACAGCTCGACAGCTCGACAGCTCGACAGCTCGACAGCTCGACAGCTCGACAGCTCGACAGCTCGACAGCACGACAGCTCGACAGCTCGACAGCACGACAGCACGACAGCGAAGCACGCTGTATCACTCGGGGCGTGCGCCAACAGCTTCCGCCGCTAACGCGGCAAGCGCGTCATGGTGTACGCGCCGAGTCGGCGCCGCCGACACATGCAGCAGGAGAATGGGCTCTACGGGATCTACGCGCAGCTCTACCTGGGTGCCACGTGTTGTCTATTCCTAGTTGGCAGGACACTCGCGTTGGCTTTCGCCTGCGGACTTAGCGACGGCACTTCCGGGGGGGCCGCCCCTCTCTCGCTTCGCTCGGGCGGCCTGCCCCACCCCCTCGTGCCTTACGCTAAGTTCTCGGCTCGGCCATCCGCGGTGTCTAGGAAAAAAAATATCGGGTTGCAGCGCTCGCCTTCGCTCGCTCGCGCAGACCCGCCCCCGCCTGATCGGCGGGTGTTGACGATCGGTGAACGCGCTCAGCGAGGCTCGCGCTCGCGTTCGCTCGCCCTCCCCCTTTAACCTAACTGCGCTGTTGGCTAGAGGCGCATTACAAGCGCTTACGCCTGCTTAGAAGGTTAGCGCATTCGATTGCAACACGCATCGCACCTGGCGCAACGCAACGCACTGGGAAGGCGTTTGCTCCCGCATACGTAGTACACACATGCATATAAGCACCGCAGTAGGACATGCACACATTAGAATAAGGTTGAGCGGGTGACCGCTGCAGACGGTCGCACGACGCGGAGGCGGAGCGAGCGCGCGGGCGCTTGCTTCCCACCCGGTAGATTCTGAAATGGCTCCAAACATGAAATTTCACGTCTGGAAAATTTACATTGCGTCAATGTTAGCGATCACGCAACATTGGACCCCATCAATGTTATTGATCCCACACATTGAGGCTGATTTTTAATGTTGCTTTAATGACTCTCCGTTGTTGTGGAGGATGCATCTTCGGTTGACCACATTTTGTTGATGGCCGGATTATTGTGTCCAAGATAATCAACCACCTTGTCGATCGGAAATCTGAGTTTTGGGATGGGAGAACTGTATATCCATCAAATTAATAAACCGTTGGTTCTGCATTGCTCGCGGGGAAGATGCGTTGTTGCCGTGTCTATTACTAGTATAGCTTGTCCGGATTCCATGGTCGTGGAACAACGTACACATATGAATTCAAACCTAATTGACAGAAGACTTCAGCGGTGAGCCGAATCAATCGCTAACTGCATGCCGCGGCACGACGTGCTATTCACCATTGTATTGCAAAAGCAGGATAAAATTCAGCATTAGGTGAATCTACCATCCATGGTATCCTCTGAACAATATATCTCAAAAGTATCTGTATACAGTCAAACCTGTTTATATGAGGCCCTGTTGGTGACCATCTACTACAATCACTTATATAAAATGGACTCAGTTAAAAAAATTATGTGGTGCACGTAAAGAAAGCGTGCATAGTTTGCTGCCGCTTTGCCTTCACCGTAGTCTCTCGAACCAAAGCGGTCACGGTCTGTAAAGCTCTTCGTTCTCTGTCAGTCTGCTCTCCGCATTGCAGCAGAAATGCAGCCAGCTCCATGCAGTGTCTCAGAGCAATGGCAGGTTGAGCTGCGGGTTCCTGTTCCTCCTCTTCCTCCTGCTCGTTCTGCGAAACTGCATCACTTCCTGCCGCTTCGTCCACTAGCACATCTGGCTCGTGCACAGGAACGTCTTCGTCCACTGCCAGATACTCACTAGCGCTAACAGCGCCCTCCCACCTCGATAGCATCGCCGTTAACTACTCCATCTCGTTGCTGGATACCTCCTCAATGTAATCCGTGTCAGCACGGGTCCTTCCTAGCATCTTTCCTCCCAAAATGCGAGTCTTGACCCAGCAATTTGTAATTGTCGTTGGCGTCACACCCGCCCAAGCATCAATGGAGAATTGGACAGCTTCCAGTACGTTGAGCTTGCGTGTAATGTTAGCTTCAAGTGCATCCAAACACCACCGCACAAAATACTTTCGGTACCGAGCCTTGAACGACCGGATAATACCTGAATAAAAAACACCGTAATAGAGTCGGTTAGTTTAGTTTAGGCTACACCACAATATAGATAAAATATTTACCTGCATCCAGCGGCTGTACGGCGGATGTGATGTTAGGAGGGAGGAAGTGAACAGTCACATGAGTCAGGTTTCGTAGAATCTTGTGGCATGAAGCATTGTCGACTAGAAGTAGGACCTTGCGATTGGCGGCCGCCATTCTCATGTTGAAGAGGTGCAGCCATTCGTCAAAAATGACGGATGTCATCCAGGCGTTCTTGGAGGACTTGTACAATATAGGTTTACCTTTAATCGCCGCTCCCTTTTTAAAGCACCTCGGGTTCTTGGCCGTACCGATGACTATTGGGTCGAGCTTGTCGGAGCCAGTCGCGTTGCAGCAGAAGGCCAAAGTCAAACGTTGCTTCTCCTTTTTCTTGCCCTTGCGAATAGTCGTAGCTAGCGTTCGATTAGGCGCTAAGCGATAGAAAAGCGCCGTTTCGTCGAAGTTGAACACATTCTCGGGTGTAAACTGCGCCACCAACTCTTGTAGCTCTAGCCTCGCATCTCGCACTTCATCAGCTTCTACAGCGCCACCTTCGCCGTGTAGCGTATGGGAGCGGATCCCATTGCGCTTCTTAAAGCTTTGAAGCCAGCCGTTGCTTAGCCGGAGCTGCGTGGCATCGATACCTAAGCGCTCCGCCAGCTCATGCGCCTTCAGCAGGAGCACGTCGTCCGCCATCGCCGTTTTAGCTTCGTTCTGAAAGAAAAATTCCCTCAGTTCCCGCTCGAACTGAGGGAATTTTACTCGGCGCCGCTTGGTCGCACTCAGGTCGACGTGGCTGAAGTAGGAAGAAGGCAGGTTGCGCAGTCGGACGAGTGTGGCACGGCTGACCCGGGCCTTGAAAGTTGCGTAGATCCACTCGGCGAGCATGGCCAGGATTCTGCTTGAGCTTTAGGTGCACTTGGAGCTTTTGTTCTAGCGTCAGACAGGTGCGAGGAGACATGGCGAGCGAAGAAGGCTTGCGGTAGGTGTTGAGTGTTGAGCAGTGGTGCTTTGAAGAGTGTGTGGCCGTGAGCAGTGTGAATCAAATAAACAGGTGAGACCTAATTTGGTCCCCAAAAATGTGACTCATATACCTTGTATGCATATAAACAGAGATCATACAAAAACTAAGTGAAATATTTGGTAGCGACAAAGCCTGCATCAAATAAACGGCATGGCTCAAATAGAGAGGATCATATAAACAGGTTTGACTGTAGTTAGAGAGCATGCATTACATATAATTGCGATTGTGCGCGTGATGCTATCTGAGGTCTCCCTCTACCCAAGTAAATGTACCGAGCTTCCTGCCTTGAATCACCATCCACGTTAGATTCCACTTCATCAAAATGTGATGGACACTTTTCCCATTTCCGGGGAAGCGTAAACCCACGATCATCCTGCAGAAATTGGACGCACAACTCGGCTTTTGTTTTGTCTCGGCAAATCGAAGTAACCTCACTTGCGATCTCTCGCGGAAACCAGCTCCCCCGTTCTTCTCGCATCGCCGCGATTTTATCTTTGCTCAGCCCCGCGTACTCGGGTGTGTACGAGTGGTAAACAGCCTACCGCAATATTTGCACGAGACTGGATCGTCACCGACACCAGTCACGTGCAAATATTGCGGTAGGCTGTCGGATCGTCACCGAGGTTGGTGGTTTCTTCCAGCACTATCGAAATAATACACAATACAAGAATTATAAGGAAAATACACAAAAACTTACACCTGTCTACTTTAATGTAATGTTTCAGATATGTGCACTATACAAATACCAAGTTGCATTACTGGTCAGAGAGAAACAGACGACAGCCTCCGATGTCCGGCCACTTCGACCGCTATGGCGGCGCGCCTCCGCCTCGAGGACAGCGCTACAGCCCCCACGCCTCGCACCAGGAGCACGCGCCTAGCTCTACGCTGCTGCTGCGCGGCCTGGCGCCCTCAGTCGACGATGAAATGGTACAATACCCGGCGTGGAACCTACCGCTTGACTGCAACATATCTATCCGCCATAGACGTGGTAGAGTAGAGTTGTGTAGAACGACGGTAGAGCGAGAGGGAGCCGGCGTAGGACGCCCACGTTACTCACCGTCGTGTGGCTCCCGTGCCTCGCCCAGATCCTCCGCGCGCTGCAGCCCTTCCGACCCTTGCAGGCTCGCACCATGTACAAGGTGCGTGCGTGCAGCCAACTATTGTTGTTGATCATTAATTAATTAATTGGAAATTGTTGGTGAAGACCACGGGAGAACCTCGCGGGTTCGCCTTCGTGGACTTTGACAGGGTGGAGAGCGCCATGGAGGCGATGCGCGCCTTTGGTACGAGCTTTTTGTAGTTAGTTTTGGAGATGGTGCTCACGTTCTGCATACATTTTTGGACATAGAGTCGAGGCCTCTTGTGCTGCAGCACCGAGACGTTACGGTGAGCTACACGGACGGCTATCGTCGGCGCTCCCCGGATGGCGACGTTGGTCGACCGAGAGGTGGAAGTGTGTGGTCTCGGCATGGTGAAGACAGTCAGCGGCCGGGAGAACGGTGGCAACCACGACCGGATTGGATTTGCGATGAGGTGGGATTTTGAGTTGCTGGTGCGTAGGAGGGCAGGGGCTGACTGTAGAGTTTGATGCTGTCGCTGCAGTGCAATGTGACCAATTTCGCGCGTCGAACAAGCTGTTTCCAGTGCAACGCGCCCAGAACCGCTCAGATGAAGGAAGTGCCTGTGACGGCAGCCTTTCGGGCGGAGCAAATACGCAGTCACAGCGACTCGCATTATGGAGACTCTGCTAGAGCTCCATCCTATTCTGCACATAATGACCAGTTCAAGAATGCTCAGAGACGTGATGAGAGTGCTCGAAGTGTTCCGCCGTCTCAAGTGCTAATGGTGCGGCTGCTTCCTCTCGACATTGAAGAAGGAGAGGTATGTTTTGAGGCTACTATTGGAAGCTTGTTTTGTGCTGATGGTGCACTAACGTTGTTACATTATCTTTATCTGCAGCTGCAAGTGGTCTTCGCAGAGTTTGACGGCGTGCAAGATATCCGACTGATTCGAGATCGAGCGACAAATCTGTCTCGGGGTTTTGGCTTTGTCGAGTTCCGCGATATCGAAGTACGACTCACTTGTTTTTCTTGTTAGTGTGGGCATACCGGTATCTAACACGGCGTGGCTAATGTCTGTGTTGATTGTGTGTATTGTTTTACTCTGCTGTTATGTGTAGGCAGCGACAGAAGCTTTGAAAAAATGTGGCGACTTGGTTGTTCAGAATACTCACGTAGAGGTGTCGTATGCGCGCGATACTCTCTCCACTAGGTCACACTATCCTCCGGATTCGTTCCAAGGTGCACCCCGTGGAGGAAGCTCGATGGCAGTGACAGCGTTGGAACAAGCACAGTGGTCACTCTCACAAGGACGCGCAGCTGATGCGGCGAAAACTGATCAGGTGAACGCATGTTGCATTTTTGTTTGCTGAACTGGATCATCACCACGAGTGCAAAAACGTATCTAATGCTCAAGAATGTCACCCTTCCTGCCACGCAAATGCATGGGTGCGATTCTGCCAATTGTGACCACCAGCAGAATCTTGTTGCGGCTGATGTGAGCGTACTTCTGGATAGTGCCGCTGCAGAAGTAATGCCCCACTTCGAAGAGCCCAAGAAAATGTGGCCACTACCGTTTGAGACGGCAGGCGGCAGCTACGTTTATGCCAGCGAGTATGGCCTCTACTGGGATCCTGACAGCATGTTCTACTACGACGCGCAAACAAAGGTATACCACAACTCGTTCACTGGCGTGTACTACCAGTGCGTGAGGCCTACAGATAGCGGTGCTGCGGCGTTTCGAGTGTTCGTGCCACCTGTTCCTGTTGATGCCACTGCGTATCAAGTACAGACGGAGAAGGCGTCGACTGCTAACAAGCCTGCACTAAGTCTGTCACTGAAGAAAGACAAGAAGAAGGCACCCGGAATCTCGTTTGACATCAAGACCACTGCGTTTGCTCCCGCGGCCTCCGCCTTCGAGAAGAAGAACCAAGTTAAGACAGCCAGCGCTGCCGTTAGTGCACCTGCTGTCAGTGTGACGAGCGTGGGAATAAAGCGCAAGAGTGCAGACGACATTGCCAAGTGGTCGCAGCGACAACGCGAAGCCAAAGCTGAAGGTTCCTGCGCAGTGCCCGGTCAGCCTCGTCATGTTAATGACACAGCTACCACGAGTGCTCCATCGCAGCAGAAGACGGTGACCAGTGCTCCGTCCAACGCTGCTGACTCGGTGATTGATGCGTTGACGAGTGTCCCGCAGGAAGTCCCGATTTGCCTGGTAAGACCTGCAGAGAGACCGATTTGTGTTCATTGGCTAACAGTGTGAGCCTATGTCTGTGGTGGTCTAGCTATGCCGGCGAAAGTTCGGGTCCATGGAGATGCTTCACAAGCACGAGAAGCTGTCGAAGCTGCACCTGGCCAACTTGGCCAAGGCAAAAGAGAATAAGCAGCACATCGCGGCCCAGTACCGCGAGCACGAGAAGGAGATGGGACGAGACGCCAAGAGGCAGCGGCAAGAAGAGCGCGTGCCAGCCAACACAGCACCTGGATTTAACCAGTGGAACGCTACTGGTCCTGCGCCGGTTACCAACTCAAACCCGGAGCCTACTGCCAGCTCGCTGGAATTTGGTATCGGCGGTAAAATGCTCAAGATGATGGGATGGAAGAGCGGAGAGGGCCTCGGCAAGCATGGTACAGGCATCACAGCTCCGATCAAGGCAGCTGGACAAGGTGGACGGAGTGATACGGCTGGACTCGGTTCCAAGGCGCCGCTTTCTGCTTCCGTGGATCTGTCGGACGCCACCTCCGACAAAGAACGTCGACAGAGGTTGGCTCGCGCGCGATACGAAGCCGACAATGCCTAGCTAAGCCAACCATTCAATGGATATGTGTGAATGCACAGTAAGATGGCACGAGACATTGGGCGTCACATGTTGCTGGCTTGTCATTGAAAAGTTGGTGCTGAAAACTGGAAGTGCTCGCGCCACTCATTAAAGAGTGAGCGCATGCATCATAGCCAGCCGTGCATTACGGCGTGGGGACAGTAAATTAGAGCAGCTCCTGCACGGCCTTCTTGAGCAGGGACTTCTTGTAGCCCGAGACCTTCTCGTGGACCTCCTTGCCGCCCTTGAAAAAGCGGAACTCCGGGTACGCGCCGACCTCGAGCTCGTCCTTGAGCTGCTCGATCTCCGGGATGGACACGTCCAGCTTGGCGAACGTCACGTCCGGGTGGGCCTCGGCCAGGTCCTCCACGAACGGCAGGATCTGCGAGCACTTGCCGCACCACGGGGCCATGAAGTCGGCCACCATGGGCTTGCCGCTCTTGACGAGGGCGTCGAACTGGGCCTTGTTCTTGACCAGTGTGAGGGCCACCACGTCGTCGTCGTCGGCCTCCTCCTTGACCGTGGAGAAGTACTCGTAGCTGTCCTTGGGCGTGGCCTTGATGGTCTTATCACCGGGCTGCCAGTTGGCGGGGCACACCTCGCCGTGCTCCTCCACGAACTGCAGGGCCTTGATCAGACGCAGGGTCTCGTCCACGCTGCGGCCGATGGGCATGTTGTTGATGGTGATCTGCTGGAGCACTCCCTCCTTGTCCATGATGAAGAGGCCGCGGAGGGCCACGCCGGCCTCCTCCACGAGCACGCCGTACTTGGCGCTGATGACCTTGGTGATGTCCGAGACGATGGGGATGTCCATCTTGCCCAGGCCGCCCTTGTTGCGCGGCAGGCGCGTCCAGGCCAGGTGGCTCTCGGGCGAGTCGCACGACACGGCGATGAGCTGCGTGTTGAGCGCCTTGAACTCGTCCGCGCGGTCGTTGAACGCGATGATCTCGGTGGGGCACACGTACGTGAAGTCCTTGGGGTAGAAGAAGAGCACCACGTACTGGCCGCGGTACGTGTCCAGCGAGATGTCCGTGATGTCGCCGTCCAGCACGGCCTGGGCCGTGAACTGCGGCGCCTGGTGCTGCACGCGCGCGCCCACGGGCGGGTACTGCACGTACGAGTCGTCCTCGTCGTCCTCGACGAAGAAGTCGTCGCCCGTGGCGAACGTGCGGATGGGCGCGCAGCTGCTGGGCACGAGGGCCGAGGAGAGGAAGGGGGCGGCAGCGCGCGGCGCCAGGCGGCGGGCGGACGCGGACAGCGCGCGCGAGGCGGCGACGCGACGGACGATCTGCAGGGCACGCATGGCTTTTGGCTCGAGTCTTTGGAAGTGAGCTCCTCGCCCCACGTTGGTGATGGATGATCCGTTAAACAAAGATTCACTTGAGCTGAGTATACGAAGGATCTGTGGATTTTTGTGTGGGACACTTGAAGTGAAGGGCACTATTCCGAGGGCCCCGACAGAATACAATAATTGCTTTGGTTTGGGCCAGTAATTGCTTAACTTTTGTCTAGGACTTCTTGGAGCCGCCAAAGCCGCCGAAGCCCATCATGGCCATCATTTCAGCATCGGCGTCGGGAACTTCTTCGTCTGCAGCATCGGGTTTCTTGTCTCCAGCGTGTTCACCTTTCTTGTCAGTATTTTGCTCATCTGACGCCGACGTGCCGAGCTTTTTGGCTTTCTTCTGCTCCTTCTTCTGTCTCTTGGCGCGGGCCTCCTCCTCCTCAGCAGCTTTCAGCTTCTTCTCGTAGTCTGTCAGCAGCAATGTGCAATACAATACCTCGTTAGTGTGAGTTGCCCCTAGCACCTCACCCACAGCTAAAGACCGACCTTCCATGGCGTCCAGCTTCTTGGTCATGAGAGGGTCCCACTTGCGCTTCGACGCGCTCTGCAGTCTGTTCTTGACTTGATCCACCGTCGACCGCTCCACGCGCATGCTGAAGCCCAGCTTGCGAAGATCTAGAGACACAGAAAACAATATAAATATCCCTTCCAGACAGGAAGAGCAAGCAGCCAGCCCACGTACGCTTTTTGCCGTTGATGTGGTCGAGGTATGCCACCGAGTCCTTGAGCCCGCACTCGCAGACCTCGCAGTAGTAGCCGCCGCTCTTGCTGGCGTCGTCGGACTTGGTCACCTTGACTGTACCCACGCTGTTCTCCAGCTCCATCTTGCTAGTGCGGGCCTTGAGGAACGCTCGCGCCGAGCCCGCGGGCCCCGCAGCGCCTTCATTCGCCGCCTGGAACTCCTGCTTCGAGGACTTGACCACCTTCTTCATCTGCGTCACAGTATCAAGTGCACTCCAACACTCAGTAACTTGTAGGTATCGCACGTATAGTGCAATGGGAGACGCACCTCCTCCTTCTCCAATTGACCTTCGGCGCGCAGCTTGGCCAGCTTCGCGTAGTGCTCGCGGTCCCATGTCTGCCGCGTCACGTTGGCCACGCCCGCGCCCTTTCTCCCGTTCGACTTGTCCTGCAGCGACACAACACAATGCACACGTGAGTATACACGCTATCAAGCTGTGGAGCCCCACGAGCATCATCCCCAGCAGCTCATTACCGCCATAATTGCCGGCGAAAGTGGCGATTCGAAATTGAATTGGGGTATGCCACATCAAAACCTCTACACGGGTATATCAAATGCGTTATGCCGGTCCCTAGTATCCATCATTTAAGTCTGTTTGGTGGTCTCTGATGAGGGGGAGAGTTTGCGGTCGCGGACGCGCCAGACACAAGGAAGCTAGACCCTCGGAATCGTCCCTGCCGATCGCGATGGTTCTCGCTCACCAGGACGCATGGAGAAGCCACCCCTTCATCAGCAACTGCGCCAAGAAGCCCTTCACGGGCCTGGGCCTGGCCTCCGCCATCTTCGGCGTCTACCTCGTGGTGGACACCATCACCACGCGCTTCTCGTCGCACGGCAAGGAGGGCGGCGCGCACCCGGAGATGGACTACGTGCCGCGCGGCAAGTTCCAGTACGAGCGCAACGAGATCGGCGAGGCCCCGGAGCTCAAGTAATTCGCCATGCATCCATCCTCAGCCGCTTCGCAGACGCCGAGGACGCAGCGCTTCGCTCGTTCATTAGCCGAGTGACTCGAGGAATCCAACAAGACTTCATCGGCTCTAAATAAACGCTATTGCTCGGCTGATTCTTCGCTGGCCCAAAGGAAGTACTAAGGTGTGTGTGTGGTATGTGTGTGGATGGATCCTCACGACGGTGACAGGTAGGGGCTTTGGGCTTTTTGATAAACATGATGGTGATGGTTTGTAGCATAAATACCAGCCAGCTACCTCGGTTGGCCGGTGTTAGGAGACTGAAGGCCTTCTGGTTCTACCTACCGCTCGAAGGAAGTGGCGTCGTCTTGAGGGAACTCCTCGTCCTCGTCCTCGCTCTCGCCCGTCTCGGCGCTCCGGCGCTTGCTGTTGCGGAAGCTGCGGTCCTTCTGCAACTCCAACACCGACACCCGAGTCATCAACTGCGTGATGAGCAGCGTCGTCTCGGCCTTGAGCTCTTCCTGCTCGAGTAGCTGCTGCTGCATCTGCATGTTGCTCTGCGCGAGCTGCTCGATCTGTTTCTGCTGCGACGCCAACAACGCGCGCAGCTCGTGTACCGGCGAGGACGGGGCCCCGCTCAGTCCAGCCGCGTGGTTCGAAGTGGTCGCGCGTTCCCCAGCCCCGCCCGTTGCTTCGCCCGCAGCGAGGATGCTGGACTTCCGGGAGGCAGCTCTGCGACCAGTTGTCGGCGACGTGGTGGGGCTCCCACCGGCGGCGCTGGTGGTAGGGCTCCTTGAACCTCCAAGCGCGGTGTTTCGGCTCGGCCCCGGTGTCGTCGCAGACGGGAACAAGGCAACGGCTGAAGTACGACGGTCGTTGTTGCCCGTAGTGTGTGCGTAGTGTTGCTGCTGAAAACCGGAGGAGTTTAGCAATGAGCCTTCACGGGCCGTTTCGTCGGCTTCCAGCTCATGCTTCAGCGAGCGGGTGTGCGTGATCATGGCGTAGCAGGTGACGCACACGCGCTGCGGAGTAGTGAATCCCTTGGCCTCCATCGATATCTTTTTGTCTGCACTGTGTTGGCTGCAGATGGACTTACCGCAATTGCGGCAGTGGTGGCGGTGCTTGAACATGCCGAAGCTCGCGCGGCAGATCGAGCACTCGCCGTCGTGCTTCCACTCCGGGGGAGGGTCGAAATGGCCACGACTGTGAGATCCTCCGTGTGAAGCACGACGATGCGACCTCCGGAACAGTGGTGGTGAGCCTCGCTGAGACCCACCGGGGATGGTCGAGTGGCGCGTTTGCATTGGCTCCTGCACCGACTGGAACAGTCGACCTCGAGGGTTAACTTGGGCACTAGTAGCACCACCAGCGGTGCTCGTGCTGTCCCTTGAAGATCCATTGTCGTTCTCATCGTTCTCATCCTCGTCATCCGCTTCATCGTAGAACTGGGAGCCGGAGGTCTGACGAAGGTTTTCGTAGCTGGGCATGACCGGCAGCGACATCTGGCGACTGTGGCTCCGAGTCGACGCTCCTTCTTCAGCGTTGCTCATGGCAGCATTGGCGCTCATCGCTGAGACCATGGTCCGCAGCTCGTGCTCGGTGAAGACGCCATCGCTTTGCAGTTGAGCGAGCACTGACGCCGTTCGGACCAAACGCGTCTGTTGCTGCTGACGACTCATTTCTTCCTGATTCTGATTTTGAAATCCTCCGAGGCTGCGACGACTGGCGGTGCGCAGGTGTGCGTCAAACGACGACCGCGAGCTTGTCGGTGTGCGTGGGTCGTCTTGGCTGCAGGTGCTGGTTGAAGAAGGCGACACGAGATGGTCGTGCGGCGAGTCCAGGCCGTCCACGTCGCTGAGCGACTGCTCGCTCATCATGCTAAAACTGTCTTCCGCCTCCAGCACCGACATCCCCGTAGCGTCAAGATCTCCGTCGTCGCCCATATGTAGGAGCCCTATGAAGCCCACGTTGCCCACGTAGGGCTCCGGCACAACCGGATCGCTCCACGCCTTGTCTTCTTCGTCGTCTTCCGGCCTCCTGACCCCGGACGCTTCTCCTTCTTCCTGGCCACTGAGCTCTCGTTTCGGGTCAAAGTTTGCCGTTTCAGCCTCAACGGAGCTACGGTCGTCGTCGTTCTGCTGCTGGAGGATGCTGCTGCGCTCGTGCGCACGGTGCAGCACCTTCAAGCTGTCAGCGTCGAGTCCGCTCTCCTCGGCGAGCTCCAGCGCCGTGACGCCGTCGGGCGTCGGCTCGGTCACGGCCTCCGGGTACGCGCGCACGATCTTGCGCAGACACGAGGCCTGCACGCCCGCGCGGATGGCGATGTGCAGCGGCAGCAGCTCGCCGGCGTTCTTGGCTCGCACGCCGTCCGGATATGCCTGCAGCAGCTTGGCCACGAGCGACAGCGGCACGCGGCGCACGGTGCAGGCCCAGTGGATGGGCAGCATGCCGTGGTCGCCGCGCTGCTCGGCCACGGCGGGGTCTCGCTCCAAGAGGCGCTGCAGTCCCTTCCAGTCCGAGGCCTGCGCCAGGCGGATCGCCTCCGAGTTGCCGGCGGCGCGGGGCTCCATCATGCGCGCAGAGAATGGCTGAGTGAGTGGGTGGCGTGCGGCGTCGAGCGTGGCGGAGGATGGCGCGCAAGAGAGAGAGGAGGAGGTGGAGACTTGGAGACTTGGAGACTTGGGAACGCGCCCGGAACGCCGGACGTCGAGTGGGCAGCGCTGGGAGGCGCGCGCTTCTCTCTAACTTCTTCTGTGAAATATGGGTTCGTTTTCCGGGCATGAAGGACGGAGGTTGGTACGCAAGGAGTGGGCGTGTGCTTCAACCTTGCGGACTTTAGCGGTCTAAGTACGCTCGGTTTGGGACAACAAGATGTGGTCCACGCCTCAAAACATGTCGCCGAAGAGGCAGAAAAAAGGCAGTTCAACGTCGACCTGGACCAAGCACCACAAGTCACAGCTGCGGGCATTGCTGGGCAGCTACTCACACCTGGACAGCGTTCAGAGGGCTCCAGTGCCCGCTGCCCGCGTGCCACTAGCGGCGCCCCGCACTCGTGGCGGCGCGGCGGCTCCGACACCTGCTGGCCCGGAACGCGACGGCAGAATGGTCGGGGAACACCATCGCGAAACGACTTCGACTCGACAACCGCTGCTACATGGCACCACTGTGGGTCCGTGGTCACCACTGACCTACAGGTGCGCGTGCTCGTTGCTCTGGTCCCGAGAAGGTCCGCCCGCAGCATGATCCAGAAGCACAAGAGTCATTTCATACGGAAAGCTTGCCCAGACGCCCGCCTGGCCGTCGTCGTCCTCAACGAGCAACGCAAAACAATGCCGTCCGCTTGAGAAGCTCGCGACAGCAGCGTACTATCATCGTGATAAACGTGGCTGTAGATCGAGAACTGAAGCGCCGTTCTCGCGTCGCTGACGCTGGACGATGGGCCAAGACGCCGAAGAACGCGAGGATTTCTGCCGTGGACGTCTCCTCGTCGGCTGCCGATGGTTATCCGAAGCGCGATATCAACGCGAGGACACCCGTTTGCTGCCATGGGTATCACTCCTGCTTGGCTGAGACCGGAGGTATGTATGGGCTCTCGTGCTCACGACTTACTGCCGCAGTAGATCCGTAGCAAAACCGCAGTATCTGCTTTTGCGACCTCTGGTTGCTCCCCGCACTTGACCGAGACTGCTTTTTTGCTACAGCCTCGAGCTCCGGTAGTCTTCGCAGCCTCGCTCAGTATCCTCTCGTCGTCCGAGATGCGTCGTCAGCACTTCAACATGGATCAGTCAGTATATATTGTACTCATGTACTGAATTTAGAAACTGAGAAGTGTACAAACATTCATTCCGCTGCATCCCTCAGATTGAATTGCTCGGCGCTCGGAGGCGATGCTGCGCCGGGCGATTCAGCGCGCGCGGCTGCACCTGCCGGCGCCCATCGGCCACGACAACGGCGGCGGGGGCGACAGCTTCAGCGACGACGAGGACTCGCCCGTGAGCCCCAGCGTCGCGCACACCACACTGCGCGACGATGAGTCCGTGCGCGACCACTTCCGCAAGCGGCCGGAGGACGTTTCCGGCCTGCATTTGATCGTGGCGGGGGAGGCGGCGAAGGCGCGCAAAGGCCACGTGGCGGAGCTCAGCTCGGACAAGCAGCGCCGCGCTGCGGACGCCTGGGCGCGCTTGCAGGCGCTCTACGGCCTGTTCCGCCAGCTTGAAGCCGCCGCGGACGACGCTGCAGAAGACAGCGACACAGAGAGCGTGGACGCTGAAGAGAAGGAACTTGAGGTTCAGGAGAAGGAGACGCGCCGGCGACGCGGACGCGATGATGGCCTGCGGTCGCTGCTGCAGGAGGCGCGGCTGCCGCCGGGCGTGATCCTGCGCGACTTGAAGACGTTGTCGATGGCCGACGGCAGCGACGACAACGCCATGCCCCAGGGGTTCACAGCCGGCATGTTTGAGGCCCTGGGCAATGCCATGTACAATGAAATGCTCGCGGCTGCGGAGCAGAATCGTATTAGCCCCGACGCGTTCGAGGAGCTGGGCAACTGCCTGTACGCAGAGGCGGCGAGTGTCGCCGTATCTGCCACTGCTTAGGGTCAAGTTGCAGTTTATTATTTGCTCTTCATGTTGCCGTGGTGTCAAGTAATACATCGCAAATGAAAGGCGTAGCGTTGCGCTCGTTTCGAGTCCGTCTAGATGCTGCAAGCTTAAGCCTGGGCCTTGGCTTGCCAGTTGGCCAGCGCCTTGATCCCGTCGTTCTCCACCTGCTGAGCGCCCTGGAAGTCGAGCACTTCACCGTCCGGGCGGATGATCACGAGCGCCGGGATGCCGCTGTTCCGATGAGTGACGCCCACCTCCGCGTCGTCCTTGCCATTGCGGATGCCATACTGCGATTCACATGTCAAGTGACGGTCAGACACCGGCAGAAATACGTCGTTGGAGCGCGGAGGGGAGGTCTACTGGTTACCTTTCGGCGAAGCTCGTTGCGGATTTCGGCGTCGCGGGGCACCATCCACCAGTCGCCGTGCTTGGTTGAGAAGTGCGCCTGCTGGTCCTCCTCGGACATGTCGGAGCTCAGGAAAACCACGTCCAGCTGCTGCTTGGAGGCGTTCGCTTGCGCGTAGAAGTCATTGAGCTTTGGCTGGAACGCGCGGCAGTCCGGGCACCAGTTTGCCTGTTCAGAGCGAGCAGCGAGGTGTCAGAGTTAGCTCTAGAGGGGAGAGGAAGAGATACAGCAACGCACCGCAAAGTACAGAGCAAGCAGGCCCGACTGACCGACGTCAGCGCCGTCGATCGTCTCGCCCTTGGCGTTCACAAGCTTCGTGCCGTGCAGCAACGCGCTCGCCATGTTTCCAGTCGGCAGCTCACGAGAGATGACAACAAGCGGAGTGAGCGGGCCGTGTCTCTGGCAGGATAACCACAGACGATTGGCTGGACTTGAGACCTTCGTCTACAGCTCGACCATTCTCCAAAGGCGAGCAGGCTGCTCAGCAGCAGTGTTGGGTGACGTCTAGCAGATGATCTGCAGTGGTGCGCTCAAGCGCAAGCCCCTCTACCAGCGCCTCGTGGCCTCACACCATAGCCCGTGTACAGACTCAATGCACCATGCTGAATTCTTTACTGCTATAGAGTCCTCTCTCTCGCCTTATACTTTTTACTGCCACTTGGCGAGGGCCTTGATGCCGTCGCGCTCGATCTTGTCGGCGGCGTCAAAGTCCACAACCTCTCCGTCGGGCCGGATGACCACGAGCGTGGGGATGCCGCCCTTGCGCGTGATGGGGCTCAGCACACGCACCTCGGCGCCGGCGCAGACGCCGAACTTGCGCTTGAGCTGCGTGCGCGTCTCGCCCTCGAAGGGCACCATCCACCAGGGGCCCTGCTTGTCCTCGAAGTGCGCGCGCTGATCCTTGGCCGAGGCGTCCGAGCCCACGAAGACCACGTCGATCTGGTCGCGCGCGGCCTTGTAGAAGCTGTTGAGCGCCGGCTGGAACGCGCGGCAGTCCGGGCACCAGTCGGCCGCGAAGTACAGCGCCAGCACCTTGCCGTCCTGGCCCAGCGTCTCGCCCTGCACGGTCTCGCCCTGCGCGTTCGTCAGCGTGATGCCCTGCAGCAGCGCCTTGCTCATTGTCGTCGCGGAGAAGGAGGAGGAGAAGCAGCGGCGGCGTAGGTTGGTCAATGCCATCATCGGTGATCGAAGAGCTCCATGCGCGTCGATTTGAAGGCGCGCTGTGATTGGCCGAGGCACGGAAAATCGGAGTGGCACACACGAATACCGAAACATGGGGTAAATGGTGTGGCCCACACAGAGTTCGTCAGGCCAGCCAATCGCAGCGCTGACAGCCAACTTCAACGTCGCCAGCTGGGAACGCGCCGAGAACGCTGGGCGCAGACGCGCGCCATACTCAGGTCAAGTCAGCGGCCCAACCTACACTTGCGGCACCTTGGCCGGCATAAAGCAGCTCGCGTCTGCATTAGGACGCCCAAGTGAAACTGGCTGCGAACGCGTGAGCGGCCGCCGGAGCCGAGCTGAGTGCTCATACATGCATACATACACGCGCGTTACTGCTCTCAGATCTCCACTACGGGTCCTGCCGAGCTCAGTCCGCGACGACGTCATTCTGTATTGTCCGTTATCCCAAAAATAGAGCGTAACGCGCCGCCATTGGTGCAAAAGCTGCTTAACCTGCGCGCATTGGATGAAATAGCGGGGGCACGCCATCTGAGTCGGTTGCTCGTCCCAGTTCAGTCACCAACAGCATCTCGCTGGGGACACGGCCGACGCAGCACCAAAGGACGCCGCGCGCTCGAGCGCGCCGCCCCGGTCCACGCCCCAAGCCCGGCGGCAGCTCGTCCAGTCGATCCGCGCGCGCATCGGCGCCCTCCCGCTCGAAATCCGCGCGCTGGAGGCCGCGCGACGCATGTAAGTGTGCGTGTCGTCGGTCCTTTCCCTGCCTGGCAGCTGGCGATTGTCCTGCGTGGCGCGTTCCTCGCTCTCTGCGCCAGCGGCCAATGGCGCCGCTCGGCCCGCGTCTGATTCCGCTGCTGTTTGCGTTGTGGTGCGGCTGCAGTGCAGTGCATCAGTGCCATTAGAGTTCAAGCCGCCGACCATGATGAACGAGAGGCGCCGCAAGCTGCAGACCGTCCCGGTGGACCACTACGACGGCCAGGCCATCTACAGCGACAACGAGCTCATCTACGAGCTCGGAGGGTACCTCGGCGGCGGCGCGGCCGGCGTGTGAGTACCAGTATACCTAGAGATGTATTGAAGAGCATTATAGACTGATAGAGGGGCTTGTGTATGTATTGAGCAGAGTCTACGAGGCCTTCTCTACGCGCACCAAGCAGCACGTGGCCATTAAGATACTAAACCCTGTCGGCTACAAGCTGTTTCCCAGCACGTTGCTGGCGCGGTGTATTGTCGCCGTTAAGGGCAAGCCGCTGGTGGTGCTACCCTCCGACGATGCAGAGCTAGGAGATGGTGGAGGAATGGGGACGGACCGACGAGCGTTCGCCGGAGGGAACCACCGCATGCGCTCCAACTTCGGAGCGCCCAGAGTCACGACCGAGCGCATCCGCGTGGAGAACGTTTGGTGGCTGATCCACCCGACGTCCAAGCAGGCCATTGCGGCCTTTGAAGACCCGTACACGGGACATGTCCGGGAGCTTACGTTGCCGCAGTGCATCCAAGTCTGGGGCGAGCAGATGAATCAGAGTGACCGACAACAGACCGACCCTGCCGAGTCGTACCAGGAAGTGCAAGTGAAGAACCAGACGATCAAAGTCCCTCGCATTCCCAAGAAGTTCATCAAGTTTGCGCACACGCGGCGCTCGATCCACCGCGAGATCTCGAACATGTCTGGGCTGGAGTATCACGAGAACGTGCTGCGTCTGGATGAGGCACTGGAGCTCGTTCAGGACAGCAAGTGTACGACGTTCCTGGTACTGGAGCTGGCTGGAGGTGGAGAACTCTTTGATCGTATCAAGCTGGACTGCGGCACCGACGAAGAGACAGCACGTCTGTACTTCCGTCAGCTAATTTCTGGCGTTGCATTCTGCCACAACTCCGGGGTGTGCCACCGCGATCTCAAGCCGGAAAACCTGCTACTCGCGGACAACGAGGAGCACTCGACGCTCAAGATTGCCGACTTTGGACTGTCCGCGATCTTCGCCTTCACGGAGAATGATGCGAGTGGTGGAGCCAATGGAAATGGTATTGACCAGCCAGCTATTCGGCGGTTGCGGTCGGTGGTAGGGTCGCCGCACTACGTAGCCCCGGAAGTTCTGATGGATGCTGGTCAAGGATACGATGGAGCAAAGGCCGATGCGTGGTCCATTGGAATAATCCTGTACGCTATGATCGCGGGCAACTTGCCGTTTGGGAAGGACCTCCTCAAGTGCGTTCGCTACGATCGGTTCCGCAAGTGGTCGTACAATACCAAGTACAGTGACGACGACCCAACCGTCGAGGTCGAGTTCCCAACGTGGTTTTTCCCCGCACATTTCTCGTTGGAGCTGAAGTCGCTGATCGCACAGTTGCTGTACCCTGATGCGTGCATGCGTCTATCGGTTGATGAAGCTCAGCACCACGTGTGGGTTCGTGGTGAAAAGCTCAAGAAACCGAATCCGTCTTCAATCCTGGAAGACGACCAACTCCCCAGTAATGCCGCGCCCCTCAATCCAACCGGTTTACCTCCGCCGTCACCCCACCCGTCTTATAAGAATCGTATGAACGTCGCGGTTAACACCCTACAGGACAGCATCGAGTTGGGACAGCACATGCACCCAAGCCAACTGGGATCTGTTTCGCCGCAGGCGATCACCAGACTTCTCGCCAAGTCGCCCAGCCCCCACGGACACGCATTCCGCTGCCCGCCGTCACCACAACAAGGTCTTCGTGTGAACAAACACCTCGCAGGTGTTGTCGGCTACATGCCCTCGGTGGATGAGACCTCGTCCATGTCGGGCCAAACTCCGCTGAATTCTCCTCGCGATGCGAAGAACAACAGCAGTTTCGACCAGGATCTTGATAACGATGCTTCTGACGCATCGTCGACCACCAAAGAGCTGGACGCTTGTAATATTTCTGAGGCTGGTGCGCTCTTGAAGCAGGAAGCGCTCGTGCGTGAAGCGACCGTGACCACATCAATGTCTCTAGCGGAAACTGTGACTGCTGGAGGGGTTGGTGATATCGAGAGCGAAGCTGTGATCGCCCCCACCCAATTGGTATCACAGGATCCTCAAAGGCACCAGCACCGTTTCGTGTCTCCACCGCTCGTCACCGGATCTCGGGACGCGATGCCCATTCGATTCCGCCGGAACTCACCCCCGGAACTATTTCTTCGTGGCTTTGCGCGTGGACACTTTCGCGAACTCACGAACGGTGATATCGGCAATACCGGTGCATTCGACGGCATCAACATCTTGGGCCGCTCTCCGCCCTTACTCCCGCAATCAATTGCCGTCCCTAACGAACTGCAAAGCCTACCGATCAACCGCACACTGACTGAGCCGCTGATGTTCTCGGTTAAAACGGAGACGGGCGCTAAGTGCACACCGGCTCAAGTGGGCGAGGAAGATCAGCAGACAAAGAGTCAGGTCTCACCTCCATCGTACAGTGACGTCGTGGCTCGCTCCACTCGATTTCTGACGGCACTCCCGGCAGGATTGGTGCTCTCCAACATCGAGACTGCTCTGGAAGCCAACCCCTGCCCCCTTCCGTACGAGTACTCCAAAGTTCCTCAAGCCGTGACCATCGATTGGGACAACTACCAGCTTGAAGTACGGTACGCTGGTCTTTTGACCTGCACCGTGCAGGTGTTCCTCTTCCAGCGCGGTGTCTATCTCGTCGAGTTCCGACGCGGCCATGTGAGTTCACTTCTATTGCTTTTTAACCGTGTTGGTGTGCGTATGATGCTAACGAAGTGCTGTTTTTGGGTGGAACAGGTCGATATTTTCCAGTTCAAGCGCTTCTACGAAAAGATCCGTGCGCAGATCTCGGAAGGAATGGATGGAGGCTCCGAACAACCGTCGCCATCATACCGCAAGCGCAACAACTCGATCTCCGATGTTTTTTTAAGGTGAAAGCATGACGCTCAACTCTTATCAAGATATATTCACTCCAACGTTTCCGTTTTCACCCACAGCCGACGAACGCTGTACGTCCGTTTGCTTCAAAGTGAAGTATCAATTAGGAATATATAATGCTCTATCGCCGCAATATAAAGAGCGTGGTGATCTTCTATCAAGCGACTACATTTTTTCGCTTATTGATAAGCACACAGGATCACTCAAGACGTGAGTTAGGCTATAGTGTATGGTTCATTATCATTACGTTAGTGGTGGTATGAGCTTTGCTTCTTGCTTGCTCGGGGTGGCTTTTTGTGACGATTTTTGAGCGACTTGAGGTAAGGCTCTGCCACTGCCGTCGTCGAAGGCGATTTCCCCAACGAAAGCACGGCTGCCAGACTTCCAGTCGGTTCGACGTAAAGCGGCACAGTGTTCTTCTTCTTCAGCCGAATGTACGGGAGTGAGGCGTTATTCAAGTGCAGACCCCAATGCTTGTGATAGGACACAGGAGATGCTGCTGCCACTTGCTGGTGATTGTCGCGATGCCTGTTCGCCTTACTGGGGTAAAGGTGTTCTCGGAGCTCTTCAAGAAATCCTCCTCGGCCACTTGCAGTCTTGGTAGCTTTAATATCTGGTAGATGGACACGAATACTGTCGCGATCAGAACTTTGCGGCTGTGGACTTCCTGACATTAGAGCTGGTAGGTCCAGGTGGAGATCGTTCGGTAGCGACTCCGAGAGAAGCCTCACGTCCAGTGGGTCCATGACCAGATCATCATTGTTACCGTGCTGACCATCCAAGCGAGGGCTGGCGCCAATCTGCAGGTCTCGCAACGTTTGCAGCTGCATTTTGTCGATTTCTAGGTGCCCAATCCGGTATTCCATCAGCAAAACTTCGCGGATCAACTCGTTGCGCTCCATCAGGGGGATCTGCTCAATCCCTCGACGGAACTCGTCCATGGTCCGCTCATTTCTGGCTAGCTGTTGTATCAGTACTTCTCGCTCTCGAGTGAACGAGGCCAAAAGTTGGTCGTCCACGTTTTTTTTCATCACGTCCGAGATTGTATTTGGATTCCTCCGTGGACTGGTAACCAGTGTGGAGCTTGTCGTGGTCGTTTGGGAATTCTCGCCTTCTTTACCCGATGACTCGGTGGTAGATGAAGCGGTTGTTACAACTGGAGATGCTGGACTTGGTTCATCTTTTGATCCCGTATCTAGCGTTGTTTCGTTGTGTTTAGCCTGCAGTTCCTTCACGTGAAGTCGAACCTGCGGCACAAGCACAACAGTGAGTTTCGATGACACCAGCTTTTGAATAGTAATATTTGGTTTGTACCTGGTGCTCCAGTTTCAACAGTGCGTGATGCAGTCGACCACGCTCTTGGAAAGACTCGGTGATGTACTGTCGAGCTTCACGCAGTTTGGCAGATTTCCAGCCTTCCTCCTCTGAATTGTTGTTGCCAGTGTTGCCATTAACAGCAGAATTTTTACTTTCGACCCAGCGTTGCTCGCTCTCTCCGGGAGACTGCTGACTTTGTTGGTGCTGTTGCAACGCCTTCTTCAATGCCGCGATTTCTTTCTGAAGCTTGGCCACGAGAGTGTTCTGGTTCAGCGTGGCTTGATCGGCCTCAACGATATTTTTCCTTAACGTCGTTTTGATGTTCTTGGCTCGATTTGCATATTTCAAAGTGTTCAATGTTTCCTCCACACTCGATGCAGCCAAGCTCACGTTGGCAATCATCACCGTCCGACAGTTGCCACCGAGCGAATCCTTTAGCAGCCTCGTGAGTTTGCTATCTCGGTACGGCACGAACGATCCTGCCGCAGCTCCTTTCTCACCAAGAGCATTGATGCAGTTGCCCAGTGCCAACAGCGACCGATTAATGTTGGCCCCTTCAAGCAATCTCTGGCCACGGTTTTGCGTCACTGCAGCTCTCTCGCTTCCAGCCAGATCCACCAAAGACAGCTTGCCGAACTTTACTTCTGTGGTCTCGGATCCCTTCTCGTCGGTATCTTCCGGGTCTGCAGTACCATCACCATGACCAATTTTCTCTTGCTGCTCGATATGCACTTGCAACACTGCATGAGATCGCGAGGAGACCGAGTTTGCCGCTGTACTCTCCTGTGATCGGTATTTGTTGCCTCTGCGCAGCAATTTCATCACATCCCGAGCATTATTCGCTTCGACTTCCGAAAGTCCGGCCACAACAGAGCCTCGAACCGGGTCTTCCCGCAAGTCCAGGAACTCGGATGTTGGCATAGACGTCGAAGAAGAGCAAGAAGAACTGGCGGACAGCAGGTCGCGAATGTTCTCGTTGTACACTTCGAGAAAAGACACCGAAACTCGGTACTGCACTTTTCCTGCCGGATCTGCGTGCACGCGCCCAATATTCTTGAACAAGTCTTCGAGCGTTCTCGCCATGATGCCAGGCTCCTCCGGGGTACCGAGCATCGTGTACGTCTTCCCGGCACCTGTGCAACCGTAGGCAAATACTGTCGCGTTGAAGCCATTGAGTACTCCGTGGATCAAAAACTTGGTCGTGTGTTGGTAAACCTTTTGCTGGTCGTCCTGTGGCGAGAAGACGTAGTCATACGCATAGCGCTTTTCCCGACTGCGTGTGCCAGTCTGCCCACTACTGACCGACGGAGATGCAGACGCGTGCCGCGGCTTACGCAGCGGGTCCATTGAATACCGTCGAACGGGGGAGTTGGCACTGAGAATGGACTCCACCAGCCCTCCAGGGCTGCGCGTCAGTACGGCCACCTCTTTATTGCCCAAGACTTTGACGATCTCCTCACGGTCTCGGTCGTGGCTCAGAATTGGTCGGAGCCGCACTGTCACGAGAATATTGGCCTGCCCCGCCCACATCTTCTGTCTGTACGTGTCGCTGTCTGTGTCTTCATCGGTCTGCGCATTGCCGTCGGTCTTTGGGGTCAGGTGCGGCAGGAAGTTCTTGCGCGGGATCGGCCTCGCGTCCGCGACCTCGCGCTCGCCCTTGGAGTACAGCGCGCCGCCCTCGATCCGCGCGTGGCTCGTCATGGGCCGCAGCGCCACGGGCGAGAGCAGAAACAGCGGCGCGCTGTCACTCGTTGACTGTGAGAGGAGGCCCGAGTCTCGCGCCAGCGACATCTGCTGCTCCACTCGCTCGACCTTGTCGAAAGTCAGAGCCCCGCAGCTCGCTGAGCGTCCTGCAGTGTCAATGATGAGCCAGCCATTAGAGAACTGCACCACAGTTTTCTCGACTTCACCCCCGCTTTATATAGCCCCATAGATAAAGATAGATACATGTAGATAACTTCAGCGACCATCACTCTGTGATAGTTGAAGTTGCCTTTTTGGTGGATACGGTCTCAAGTGTATCCGTCGTTGGCACGTGCAATGGTAGGAAGGTGCCGAGGTCTTGGGGCTGCACAAGTGGCGAAATGACAGGCACTAATACTGGTTCGGTGTCCATCGTACGCTGATTTTCTGAGCGGAGAATGAGTCGTAGCGCTCTGGAGACCATGAGCGCGCGAATGGCCATTCCGGGTCTGTATGGATAGTTGCGCGCGGCGTCTGCGCTTCTCGAGTGGTGGCGGCGGCTTTTGTCCACAGGGCCGTCTGCAAATCAGCGGATATGCGAGTGCCGTCCAATGGGTCCGGAGTTGGCATGAGTTTGTTGTTGCTTCACGCTGCCGATGGCGATCCGGTGGCGACTCCACCTGATTGATGAACGACGCGCGAAACCCCGCGATGAAGGCGCCAGCGCGCTGTCCAGTGAGCCCTAGCGTCTGGCGGGCGAAGTACTTAGTACAAGTAGGTGACAAGCTGACCTCGTGGCTGAGAGCGGTTTGCACCAAACTGGCGCCTGCGGCTGCAGCGTCCACCACGGCGCTGGCGACGGCGACGGGTGGCGCGACTAACACGGCAAGTCCCCGACAACTTTCAACTTCGGTCCAGCGGCGATCGTCACGGGATCAAGTTCGGCCAGCCAAACGACAATGGCCTGCTGGGTGATGCTGCACCCCGCTCCAGACTTACGACCGGAGGACGCTGCGCTGGTCGAATATGCAATATGCAATCTACCTACGCATGAAGAAGAGGCAGGCTCGCCTCAGCTTCACTGTTGAACCAAGGAGTTGATGGTGGACTTCAGGCCGTCGTCCGGCCGCCCTCGCTGTACTGTATGTAGCTGGAAATCGGGCCACTGGCGTGGCACGGGACGACAGGCGAGCCCCACAGCCCCGATGATGACAACACGGCTCGGTACACATGCAACCGAGAGATACACGTCGTGAAACGGGGGGCTGCTGGTGCTTAGCGTGCACAATGCGCCGAGCCTCGAGCGTCTGCACGCTGAGAAACGGCATGGCGAACGTTGAAGCGAGCTCGCAGAGGTGGGGCCGCGCCGCCATCATGGCGATGGTCTCCCTCGTGGACAAGGCGTGATGTTTGACAATTTTTGCGGTGCATACTCGGCTCAAGTCAAGTCGGCTCTTCCAAAGCTACACTTCCACATCCCGCGCGCGCGAAAGGCCTTGACCTCGCACGAGTCACCTCGTGATCCGAGCCTTTCCCTATGGCCCCGCGGTCTCTGCACTGGGCAAGGCGGCGACGGCGGGGCCGTCTCCTTTTCGGCCCGATCTCGCAGATGTGTCCGAGGCCCACAATGAAACGACGAGCCTCGGGCAGCGGAGCCCGGCGCTCACGACGTCGCCCCAGCAAGAAACGAGGCGAGCGGCGTGCAGCCATTCGAGCCATGGTTGCAGGTGGGGCTCGAGTCGACTCGACTCGACTCGACTCGACTCGACTGTCGAGCCCTGAGCGGCGCGACTGGCGCAGCCCCCCCCCAGCAGTAACGCTGCAGTCGTGGACGCGGCCGCAAGCAGATGGATGCTATATTTTTCAGCGCGATGGTGGTGGGGCGCGGCGATCACTTGCATTTTTTGCATCAACGTCACTGCTTGGCCCACTTGGCAGGCCCAAATGGATAGGCCATTCATTACCTACGCGCTTGAGTCAACTCGCGTGACCGAGGCATACAAAACGCAGGTCGTCGGGCGCCAACAGCTGTTCCAAACCTGTCACTGGAGTGGGCCGCGCCGTGGCTCTGCGCTGATGGAAATTGTGGTTCTGCGCGCTCGGCCCCCCCACGGCCGGAGATTGTGCGCCGTGCCACCGACGCCTTGCCTTCGTGTCCGGCATGAAAATCCACCGAGGCTCTTGATTGATCCCATGGCAGCAGCAACCTTGGCAGGCGGTGGCTGCAGCCATGGCGGCAACTGCAGGCTCCGGTGGCAATCAAGAACGTCCTGGGCGACGCCCCCCCCCGCTGCGTTTAAGGCGACCAACTGGCACCGAACCAGCAGGCGAGACTGTAGCCGGTTTTGTGGGGGGCGCCGAGGCTCGCTGCTTCCGAGCGCCCAGCTGGACCATGGTTGCCTCGCCGCCAGCGCAACGCGGCCGCAGCCGGCAGCCCAGTCAGCCAAGACTGCAACAGCGGGCGCCGCGAGCAGTCACCGACCGGGCCGGGATCGCAGCGATCCGACCAGATCCCGGCTGCGACTGCGAGCTCCGGCACGCGCCGCAACAGCTTACCGGTATCGAAATCAGCCCGCCCCAGCAGCAACAGCAACAGCAGACTCCGTCCGTCAAACGCGGCTCGGCCGGAAGCCGCCCTGAAGCTGCTCGCCGCCGGGAAGCCGATCTCGTCGCAGAGCGAGTGATTTTTCGCTCTCTCCGCTTGACGCCGAAGAGCCGGCGGCAGGTCCCCCCATGTGGTCAGCGCCGTCGGCGGCTAGGGGTCGGAAACGGCCCCGTCTCTCACGCGGCTCTCTCTGTCGCCTGCCTGCCTGGGGTCGGTCAGTCCAGTCGGCGATTTGCCAGCGCAGGGACAAGTAGGTTGTGCAGGAGCGAGCGCGACGAGAATACACAGACCCAGGAGACACATAGCCACCCACCCGATGAACATGCGCGGCCTGGCAGCGACCGTGACGTCCTGCATCGGCGGCAAGGACGAGAAGTTCGCGGTGCAGGTGCGCCCCGCCGCGCCCGCGAGCGTCTACTTCGTGTACAAGACCATGGGCGAGTTCGACGCGCTCTGGGGGTCGCTGGAAGCCCTCGCGCGCGACGTCAAGCGCCCCGTTAGCAGCAGCAGCCAGGACGAGGAGAAGAAGCCCAGCCTGCTGGCAAAGTGGCTCGCGGGCGTCGTGGACCACTACGCCTTCCGCCAGATCATTCGCGACCTGCGCGCGCAGGAGAAGGAGACCATGAGCACGCTCAACGTGCTGCTGCAGTTCCTCGTGGCGCGCGTGTCCGCGCTCTTCGTGGAGCGCCGCCTGCTGCACTGCGGCTCGTGCCAGATCGGCCGCCAGCTCGTCAAGCTCGTGCGCGACTTCCTGCAGCAGCCCGTGGCGGCCGCCAAGGCCGAGCCGGTCGTCGTCCTCTCGAGCAAGCCCGCCAAGGACGGCCGCAAGCGCTCGTTCGAGGAGATGCGGCCCGAAGACGGCGAGCAGCAGCGCAGGAGCCTGTTCCCCACGCGCAGCGGCGGCGAGCGCGCCGTCAAGACGCAGAAGCTCTGCGGCATGCGCGAGTGGGTTATGCCCCCCGTGGGCAAGCTGGGCATGGTGGCACCCGTGGCGTCCCGTCGGCGCGTGTTCGCCGAGGTGGAGTTTTGAAGAGGTCGAAGAGGAAGCTATTTATCAAGAGGAATATCGGCATAGATCGTAAAGTAGGCCGGCGCAGGCCGCGTATTTAATATAAGCCACGAGAAGCTTTTTCCCAGGACATGTACATGCAAGACGTTGCGTTTTAGGTGGGGATGGTGAGCGCATCAGGCACGGCCATCGGCTGGCCGATAGGATAGCTGGCACACGCTGAGTTGACCAGTTCAGGTCAGCCAGCTGAGAGGAGCAGCCGTGAGCAACGGGCGCGAGCTGTCAGCGGGTGACCGAGCGAGCGGCTCGCAAGCTTGAGGCTCAAGCAGCCGATCCCCGGATGGAATTTCTTTGTTGGACCGGCGGCCGTCGTCGTCATCCTCTCTACGGCATCGGCCAGGATGGGGCCATGTCCGGCTTTGGAAGAGCCGAATGGGATCCTAGGTCTCATATCCGCCGCCGCAGTCACTGTCGTCGATTGACGGCGCGGCGTCGCGCGCCCGAGCGTCGCAGATCTTCTGCGCTGGCAGGCTCCGAGTGGCATTTGCTCGGGTCCCGCCGCGCTCCAACTCTCCGCACTCTGTGCGGCCGAGCTCGCCTGCCCGAGGATACGCTGCGGGCCTGGTCGGCGAGCGCTGCGGCCGCCTCGAGCACCGCTGTCCGAACACCCGCGAGGATACACATGTAGAAATGCCTGCGCTCAGCAAGCTATCAGTCAGTCAGTCATCGGTCTCCGCAGTTCGCTCAGGCTGTCTTGGTCACCCGAGGCCGGTCCACCAACAGGCCAGCCGGCCGCGGCACCGCGGAGTTGAAGTCGAGCAGACGCCGCCCGATCAGATCGGCCGCAATTGAGATTGCCGCGGCAGGAACACGCCCGGCCTGCAGCTGCAGGCTACGCTGTCACAGGGAGGGCGCTCAAGTTCAGCTTTATGACAACTTATACCAGCTCGCTCCACGTCATCGTGCTACAATACCCTACGATCTCAGTTGTTGCCGCCCAGCAGCATGGCACTGATTTTCCCTCTGCTGATTGATTGCCTTGCACTTGCATCGCATGGGTCAACCAACACCTCTGTCATTGCCACCCTGGTTGCACTGCCGCTGTTGGATACCTTCACCCTTGACGTGCCCTCTGCAAACACTCCGACACCACTTGTGTTTGTTGTTGACTCCTCCACTGTCGCACGCTTCGCGCACACACCTCTGCTCGTTGCACTATTGGCGCGCGTAAGACACCAACAGCCCAAGCACAGCTCCCAATATTTTTCGCTGCATCCACAACCCACACACAGGTAGGTGGGTTAATGGCAATCAACACGTTGATTGTTGCACGCTTCCTGCTTCATCCGCCCTTCAGCACAACCGGCTGAAGCTTCTTTCACTCCTGGCCGCCAACCCCCACCCCACTCGATTCGACCCTCGCCGTCACGCTTCTCTCTCGACTGTCCACCTTCACGTTCACACTCATTTGCCTTCGTTTTCACCTTGATCTTCCATGTCTTCTTCTCCTGCGTACGCATACTCCACGCCACCTGAGAACCACCGACTTACTTGCAGTACAGGTTGCGGTCAATGACCGGCGGGATTGGCCGGATTTCCGTGCCGAGCTCCTGCTCGATCCGGTACAGGTTGAAGCGGTCCTCGTACGTGATCATATTGATGGCCAGACCGAGGTGGCCGTACCGGCCGGAGCGACCGATGCGGTGCAGGTACGTCTCTGAGTTCTTGGGGAAGTCGAAATTGATCACGACGTTGACCGTCTGGATGTCGATACCGCGCGTGAACAGGTCCGAGCACACGAGGTGGCGCGTGGCGCCGTTGCGGAACTCGTGGAACACGCGGTTGCGGTGCGCCTGGTTCATCTTGGCGTGGATGTAGAAGCACGAGTAGCCGAGCTCCGTCACCTTCTTGGCCAGCAGCTCGACGCGGTTCACCGAGTTACAGAAGATGATGGACTGGTTGATGTCGAGCTTGGAGAACAGCGTGTTGAGGCAGTGCACCTTCTGTCGCTCCTCCACGAAGGCGTAGAACTGGGAAACACCCTTGAGCGTGAGCTCGTCCATGAGGTTGATCTCGTACGGGTTCTCGACGAAGCGGTCCTTGAAGGCCTTGACCGTGACGGGGAAGGTGGCCGAGAAGAGGCAGATCTGGCGCTGCTTGGCCGTGTGGTTCAGGAGCTGCTCCAGCAGCGGCTGGAACTCGGGGGACAGCAGCTTGTCGGCCTCGTCCATGATGACCGTGGAGCACTGGCTGAGGTCGGCCACGCCCTTGTTGGCCAGGTCCATGACGCGGCCCGGGGTGCCCACTAGAATATGCACCGTCTGGTAGAGACGCATGATGTCGTCCTTGAGACTCGTGCCGCCCGTGGACACCATGCACTCGACGCCCATGTGCTTGCCGATCTCCTTGACGATGGCCGACGTCTGCAGCGCCAGCTCGCGCGTGGGGACGAGGATCAGCACCTGGATGTGCTTCTTGCTCGTGTCCGTCTTCTCGAGACACGGGATGATGAAGGCGGCCGTCTTACCGGTGCCGTTCTTGGCGCGGGCCATGACGTTGCGGCCCGCGAGGATGATGGGGACGGCCTCCTCCTGGATGGGGGACGGCCGCTCGAAGCCCTTCTCGAAGATGCCCATGAGCAGCTCGCGCTTGAGGAAGTAGTCCTCGAACTCGTTGCCCTTGACGTTGGTCACGTCCTCGGTCTGCACGCGCGTGTCCTTCTCCGGCCGCTTGAGGGAGGCCTTCCAGTTCTCCTCGTCGGCGGGTTGCTGCTGCTGTTGCTGGGCCATTGTTGCTGCTTGGGGTGGGCTCTCTCTTAGGGATACAAAGGTACTAAAGTGGCTAAAAAGATAAAAAGATGCAGAGAGCCTGGGGCTTGCTTTGCTGCCGGTAGTGCTTGGGGGTTCGCTCGCTTCTTGCTTCAGGCAGCACGGGACGGCTGCTGCTTACTTGTTGCTTCGGGATCTTCCGGGCGTTTTTCGGTTTTGGAGGCTCCCCCTCCAAAAACACTGAGGTTGCTGCTTGAGGGGAGAGTTGCTGCTTGAGGGGAGAGCGAGGTTGCCGACCTGCCGGTACAAACCGGGTTCTCACACTCAAATACATTTTCGTTGGTGTTTGTTTCCTGGTGCTTGCCCTACCTTGTTGTCTTTCTTCTTGCTATCAACTGTGCATTTCGTGTGCTCTTTTTGATTTTTGGTCTCGCGTCGAGTCGCTTCTTCGTTTCTGCTAGCGCCTAATTCTTCAAGTGTTTCTCGTCTTTCGTCAATTTCCAGCATATCACGCTCACCAGCGTGGTGTGTCGACATGAGAGGACGGACTTGCGTGGCCCTCTCTCGCTTCAATGTTCAGTGTCAGTGCCGTCCCTCATCTTCTACCAGGCACCGCCCGACGAGCGCGATCTCCGACGCTCCATCACCGGAAACTTGAGTTCCGGTGCCATCTCCGGTGGCTCACCACTACGACGGAAGCCAAAGCCCCGCGTGCCGTCCGGGCCAATCGCCTGGCGGTATAGCTGGTTGCTGCCGTTGAGTCCCATGCCAGGGGGTGGCGCCAACACGTTGCCCCCGAGGTTGTTGGTGTTGTGTACAGGTGACTGCGCCATCCGCGGCGACGACAGGTTCAGCTTCGGGCGCGTGCCCGACGATGACGAGCGAGCACGGAAAGCTCCCGGCTGCGGAGGAGCGCCCACCGTTGCTGCGCGGCTGCGCGACTCCCATCGACTCGGCGACGGTGCGAAGTAGTCCTTCTGCCCATTTCCACTTGATGAGCCTCCGCTGAGCCCGGCCAGGCCGCCCATGCCACCACCATTGTTGGCATCGCCCGTCAGATTGGCGGGCGGGCGGAACTCCAGCTTGACCTTGCTTGCGTACTTGCGGCCACTCTTCTTGTTCTTACCCACAGTGAACGACACATAGTCACCCTGTCTGATGTCCACGTTGCCGTCCTCATCCGGAATGAGGCGGAACGAAATACAGGCCGAATCCTGTCGCGTCGGCGTAATGAGCCCGCCTGCGCCACGGATCGAGTAGACCGTACCAGTGTTCACCTTGCCTTCACGGAGGTCGTCCAGGCCTTCACCCACCGATTCCACGTGCACGGGGCGCGTAAGTGCCGAGGCCGACTTGGCGCGCCGACGGTCACCACCAAGCTCCACGGGGAACATTTTCTGCTTCAACTTGTCGCAGTTCGTGCCGTCAAAGAGCACAACCTGCATGCCCGTGCGCCAGTTGTACTGGTCCGACAGCGTCAGCACGGCGTGCTTGGTCATCTCGTCGTCCACGAACTCGATGATAGCGTACGTCTCGCCTGCCGCGATAGGGGGCTTCAGCACCGCGTTGCGTCCCGTGGTCGTGTTCTTCTTCAGCAGACGCAGATACGAGATCTCGCCACATCCCTGGAAAGTTTCACGCAGCGACGCGACCGACGCGTCCTCTGGCAAATTGTACGCAATGGCCGTACGGGCCAACTTGCCGTGGTACGTCTGGTTGGGGGCCAGCGGCTCCTTCCGACACACCATCGTCTCGTCCTCATTCAGCAGCAGCTTGGTCGACAGTTCCAGCGCCTTCTTGATCTGCTCCATGTCAGTCGTGAGCTTCTTCACGCGACCAAACGAAGCCAGCAGGTCCAGCTTAACGTATCCATCCATATTCATGTTCTTCAGCAGGAACAGGTCGCCCAGCAAGTTCTCGTCGCAGAAGTAGTACTCCAACTGGTCACAGATCGTGCGGAGGAAGGTGGCCGGCAGCGGCGCGCCCGTGAGCTCGCCCGACGCATCTCCAATGTGGCCAGCCTCAGTGTTCTCCTCGCTCGAGAGCTGCAGCGACTGGACAGCCTGGCCAATGGCTCCCACGGCCACGTCGTCGCTGGGCGGCGGGGGCACCATAATGTTGAGTGCCGGCGGTGGCGGGCCCTGCGGCAGCGGAGGCTGATGGGGCCGCAAGCTTTGGCCCTGCATCTGCATCTGGTGGTGGCGATGCGTGGCGGCCGCCGCGGCCGACACCGAGGTGTCGTCTGCGAACGAGTTCCAGGCCGATCCTAGCGCCGACGGCTGGATCGGCGCCGAGAACGAGCGGTTGCGGCTAGACGCGTAGTACTGCGAGGCGAGCTGGGCCATGACGTCCATTTCGTCCGAGCGGTCGCCGCTGCGGCGGCCCGGCGAGCGGCCAGCGTTGCGGCTGTAAGGGGGCGATCCGGCCGACGAGAGGAAGCCGTCGGCCGCGAAGGACGGCAGCGGCGGAGGTGGCGGCGGCGGGTTCGCGCCGTGGCCCGAGTCCGGGTTGGTCGACATGTTTTTAAACTTGAACTGGAATAGACACTTGCGGCCTCGGGGGGAATTGGCAGACTGAGCTGAGAGAACGACACAATAGATAAAGATATCAGTGCTCGTGCGCTCCTGTCTTATCACTGTACTTGACTCTGGAGCCACAGATAGAGCCACAGAGTGGAGAGGAATACAGTGGCGTCCGTACCTGTCTCTTTGCTGGGTTTGCCTAGATAAGACAGGAGAAAATAGACACACACAAGAGTGGTGGTTTTACAAAGTGTAGGTTAGTTCTCCACTGAAAGAAAAGATACTCACTCACATCAATCGATCCAAGGCTGTCACGGATTATGACAGTGGCAAAGCGACCGACAGAGGCGCGTCGTACCTTTCTGCTGCTAACACAGCGGCGGCAACAGCGGGCGATTAGGCAAAAGGGCTCCTTCTTTCGGGTCGAAGGGTTTTACTGGGGTCTTGTTCCCTCGCCCCCTCGCTGTCACTTCGAGGAGGGGAAGGGAAGGGAAGGGCGCGCTCTGTCGATGAGGGTAACTGCGGAGTTGGCGGCGGACGGTTGGGGCCCAACGCGTGGCGAGTCTCTCGGCGGAGGCGAAGAGGGGGCGGCGCTGGGGCTGAAGTGGAGCGGTGGTCCGACACTGGGCGCGGCGTTCCTGTGTGTGGGCCGATCTGTCTCCCCCTTCCGCGATCTCCGGCCGCTCCGGTAAAGTGCGAGAGCAACTGCCGAGCAACCTTGGGCGGTCCTGTCGCAGATTGGCGCCTGCTCGGCGACACAAGCACGCTTACGTTGCGGCAGTGTTGCCACAGCGAGAAAGTTTCGTGCAACTCAGCCAGCTTCGTCGTTGGACAGCACAAGCTTCAACACGTGTTTTCTCCGCTGCAGCGCTGTCTCCGGCTAAAATGCAGTCGCCACGCAGCCTCCGCGCTCTATCCGTATAAGCTCCATCGCTCGACCATCCACGCGCCAGTACCCTCTTCACTTGACTTGCGACTGCCGCATTGCCGTAAGGAGCTTCAGCACTTGAATATAAATCTAGGAAACGTGCGGCCGAAATGTCTTTTTTCGACACTTGTTGCCTGCGTCAAGATGGCATTTACAGTACACGTGTTTTTTCGACACTTGTTGCCTGCATCAAGATGGCATTTACAGTACACGTGTAAGGCTGCATGAACTCTGCGTGTAAGTTAGGGAACTCGAGCTTATCGTTGGTGTCGGCCATGGTGCCCGATCACGATGTGATGATGGTCCGCCCTGGGTGGTCAGCCGCATTGTGAAGCCATGTCACCGGTTTCTTTTCTGAAGCAGGGCCGCGGAGTATCATACGCAACGCACTGTGAACAAGGTTTTTTCAAGACGTGATCGATGTTTTGCTAAGTGATCGGCGGCAGCTTTGGCGTATTGCCGGTGGAAGCCGGCTTGCCCGTCCGAGTGCTGCCAGCTTGGCCTGAAGAACCTTCGCTCGTGCCCGGGTTGCTGCCGCCGCTCGGGTTCGAGGCGTTGTTGCTAGCACTATTGCTGTTCCCCGCCTTGGCGTTCTGGGTAGACGAACGAAATATTTACGCGATGCGTCGTCAGAGAGCAACAAGCTTACGAACACGACCATACCATCGTACAAGTACCTGGTCTTTGTAGTTGGAGACGATGTAGTCCAGGTCGACGATGCGCGAGGCGATGACCTTGAGCAGGCTTTGAATGTACTGTGCGACGTCCATGTCCTGCTCACGCAGCACCGGCAGCTTGTCGCCGAGGTTCAACCGACTGTACAGATTGGTAACAGTGAGCACGATCTGGCCGGACTCGCGGCTCCGGTCGTTCGCTACGCGATCGTTGCGCTGCCTGTCTAGGTCTAGACGTAAAGCTTCAGAGCGCAGCGTCTCAAGCTGCTGCTGCTGTCCGTGGATGCTGCTATTCTGCACCAACACGAGGTTCTGCATCTCGACTTTCAATGCCCGGATACGCTGTCGCAGTTGGTCCGTCTCGACCTCGGCGGCGCGCACTTGAGCCTTCAGATCGTTGTTTGTGTCGACGAGTGTTGCATGTCGATTGAGAATATCGCCGATCTCCTCGTACTCGCCGTCGGACGCTTCCACTGCCGCCTCGAGATACAGTCGATATTTCAGCAGTTGGTCCCGTTTGCGCTCCAGAGCCTCGCGTTCACGCCCGTCCTTCTCGAGCTGCATGACGAGTTGTCTCTTTCGAGCCTCGTTGATCTCTCCTAACCGGTGCTCGCTCTTGCACTTAAGCTCAGCTCGTGTCCGCTTCGAGTCGTTTTCCTTGATGAACTTCTCGAAGCGAGTGACCTGCTCTTTCATCTCAACCTGTTTGCGTTCCAGTTCACGCTGTCGGGCTTCACACGCTTCCATGCGCTGGGCGTACTCCTCCTTCATAAAGTCCAATGCATCGTCGATTTCGCGCATCTCTTTCCGCTTCTTGAGCAGCAGTGTGGACTGGGACATCTGTGAGATGCCCGACACCACGGGTTCCATGTCGTTGATCTCGCGCAGCGGGAACTTGCCACTGCGCAGCAGTCGCACAAACGATCAGTAAGTCGCAACGCAAACCAATACCAAAGTCTGCCTTGCATGCATCACACTCACTTGGCAATCCGCGCTTCCGTCAAGAAGACGCCCGATACATCGTCCAGCGTGCTGCCGGCGCCGGGATTTGTGTCCTCCATGCTTGTCTTCTGCCTGTCAAAACCGGGTTGGATTAATCTGAAGTGAAGGACCGCGATCGAAGCTACTTGGTCATGAACTGCTCAGCAGACAGCGAAGTTAGACGCCTTCACCTTTTGTTTTCGGCGACCTACTGACATAGTCGGCAGTTGGCTGTTAAAAATACCAAGAGAACCGACACGCTACCTGCTCGCTCAGATCTACGAGGTCATACTACCACACGACAACCGTAGCTCTACGCAGCTCTCAATATCCCAGCGGCTGCTGCAACAACTTCAACACCTTATTTGCGCGCGTCCATCATGGCTACATTTCCTCCATACTCGCATCTGATTCGCCAAAATGACATCCCCGTTCACTCTTATCATTGGTCAAAAAGTTCAATCGCTCACGCCCAACCAACAGGATGCTCGGCCATTGCCCACCGGAGCTCTTCCACTTAGCTACGTGAAGTGACCGCTATGCAGCTGGACCAGGCCATCTCGCTCTGGCGCGGCCGCGCCGCCGACGCCGCGCTGCTGGGCGCCTCGTCGTCGCTCGCCAAGGACAACACGCGCCTGGTGCTCGTGACCTCGGGCGCGGACGTGCGCGAGGTCTGCGCGCAGACGCGCAAGTGCGTCAACCACTGGACGTTCCGCGCTGGCAGCGCGCACGCGCTCAAGGTGCCCGCGGTGCGCCACCCGCACTCGCGCGCGTTCTTCAGCATCTGCGGGGCGCCCGGCGTGAGCGCCAGCAAGAAGGCGCGCCAGGCGCGTCGCCAGGAGGCCAACAAGACGGCGGCGCTGCCGGCCAACGAGGGACTCGCGGTCTGGCGCGACACGGACCTGGACGTGGCCAAGTGGCGCCGCGCGCCGCTGCAGTCAAGCGCCAAGGCCTTCGCGCTGCTGGCGCACCCACGTCTCAAGGAGGAGGTGCTCGTGGTGTTCCAGGACGGCTCCTTCGCCACGTTCGACGAGGACGCCCACCGCAGTCTGCACAGTGACGAAGCTAAGGACGTCGCCGCTGCGGAGGATGACGATGAGGAGGACGACGACGAGCAGGAGGAGACGGTGGTGTGGGCCTACCTCGAGTCGGACCACGTGAGTCCCATGAAGGGCGGCCTCTTCCTGTCGCTGCTCATGCAGAAGACCAACCAGAAGGGAGAGAAGCAGTACGAGCTGCTGGTGTATCAGGTGGACGTGCCGAACAAGCCAAGAAGCCAGGGAGGTGTGCTGGGAGCGGTGCTGCTCGTGCGGCGCCGTGTCAAGCTCCCGGACGATGTGGAGCTCTCGTCTTGCGCGTTCCACCCGATCACGTTCTCGTACTCGTTCGTGGGACGCTCTGGCACGTGGTACACGCTACGCTTTGCGCGCGACGCGCTCAGTAACGCGGTGACGCTGGTGGCGTCACAGCAGCTCCCGAGCCTGACGTCGGCGGACGCTGACGCGACCGTCCCGGTGCACAAGAAGCGGAAGCTTCAGGGCTCGTCTTCGGGCTACTTGGTGAGCGGCGTGGGAGGTTACGCCTACCTGGTGAGCGTGGCCAAGGACGCTCCGTCGAAGTACACGGGCTGGGACTCCAAGTTCGCCGTGCCGGTGTCGAACGTTGAGGTTAACTTGGCGGCGGAGAAGGACGCGGACAGTGAAGTGGTGGTGGGCCGCAGCACCAAGGACGGCGTCGGCAAGATCGTGCAGCTGTTGAGCGTAGGAACGGGTGATGCTGTGCTTGCCGTCTTCGAGCGTGGCGTCTTCATGATGCACATTCACAACAAGAACTCCACGCTGGCGAGCGTGCTGGGAGCCACGGCGTCAAGTGCCTTGGCCCCCTCCGAAATTGCAGCGACCCCGGCGCTGCCCAACAGCTCCGTGGAATGGGGCAATGTGACAGCTACGAGCAGCGTGAACAACGACACGCTTGATGCGGAGACCTGGAAGACGAACATTTGCAGCGACGACGACCGCGAACGTCAGCTCATTGCGGACCTTTCAGACCCCAAGGTCACTCCTACCGCTGCGGAATTCTCGAGCCGTCTGAACGAGGCGCTAAAGAAGCAAAAGAAGCGCAAGGCCGACAATGCACAGGTCGAGGTGGTCTCGTTCCGGTTGCTGCAGACTGTGACCCGACGCTGCTTGGAGTCGACGGACCTGAAGCTGTGGGGTCCTCTGGAGATCATGCTGCGCACGAACCGGTTGTCAGCTCGCGCCGAGCCGACGCTGCTCCCCACTCTGATGCAGCACAACCAGTTCGCTCTGCTGGAGTGCGCTATCGTGCACCTTATCGATATCGACGAGCGCTCCATCGTGCGTCTGTTGAAGTATTTTATTCGCAAGAGCAGCAACTCAGCTTTCGTCAGATACTCCACCAAGCATATCAAGGCCAAGAACAAAAATGCTGATAAGGTTGACGGCAGCGCAGCCTGCGAGCGGTTCGCTGTCGCGCTGTTGGGGCTTCCGACGAACAGCGTGTTCCTACACCGCGCCATCCGCGAGCTGGAGCTCGAGGAAGTGCTGCTTGTGCTGGCAATCTGCAAAAAGCTGCTGCTGGTGCACACCACAGGCAACGACGCTGGCGACAATGAGGAGACCAAGTCGAAGAAGAGCAAGGCCAAGAAGGACACCAGTCTGGCGGTGATGAAGGAGGAGCGCCGCTTCACTCCGTTGCCTTCAGCCTCGCGTTGCTGCGCGTGGATCTGCGCGCTGCTGGACGCGCACCTGTCGGCGCTGGTCCAGCGCGCGTCACAGAATGCCGAGGTCTCGCGTACCCTGCACCAGCTGGAGGACCTCGTACAGCTGCAGCTCCGTGCGAGCGCGCAGTACGAATTGGTATACGGCGTGCTGACCAACTTCCTGTCCGGCGTGCAGCTGCCGAAAGCTCCCGGAATCCCCGACTACAGCATCGAGGAGCTGCGCCTGTAATCCATCTCACATTGGGAAGCCCTCGATATACAGAATAGACTCGTTCATTGCCTTCTTCGTTGGTTGATTAGCTTTCGACTTTGATACACTCGACGTGGGGTATCACTTAAGGAGCCCAACCAATCGGAACCTCGTTTCCTGTAGTGCCAATACTCACACAGAGGATAAGGTGCTATACTACCTGGGGCCGTACCTGCGAAAGCCCGCTCAATCTGCGAGCTCAAGACCAAGATGGACGTTCGCCAAGTGCCTGTCATCGACATTGGAGCCCTCGTGGTGTACCCCTCCGACGCTGAAGTTGACGCCACTCTGCAGGACACCAACAGTCCTGCACTGCGTGGTATCATCACCAGCGTCCGAGCTGCTGCAAGCGAGTGGGGGTTCTTCTACATCGCCAACGACGGACTACCGCACGAAGAGGTGGAGAAGTTTAAAGACGCGATGAGGTTGTTCTTCCGTCTGCTAGCGGAGACCAAGCGCGCCATCCTACGTCATGCCACCAACCGCGGCTACGTCCAGAGTGAGCTCACCAAGAACAAAACGGACTGAAAGGAGTGCTTCGGCTACGCTGGTGCTGCGGAGGGCGGCCCTCCTACAGACAAGTTCGAGGAGATGAGAACTTGCCGACGGGTTAATGTTAACCAGAATATTTTAATATTTTTGGGTATAATATAACATATTATATTAAGATTTTGCAGTATCAACTGATAAAAACGATATTGCTTGATATTTTCGGTATTAACGAGCTCATCTGGCGATATCAGATACCCTGATAATATTTTGACTGGTAATACTCTAGAAGAAGAAGACCGGTGAAGGCAACTCGACGTGCCACGCAGCAGCGGAGTTCAGATAAGGAACGGTTAGACTTACAGTGTCTTAACTCCAAATTGTTATAGTTCTACTGCACTGAAATTAGTAGGATTCACGTGTGAGGGCTCTTCAGCGGCAGATACTGTATGTGAGCCCAGGTAGCAAGGTATATCATGTTTAGTAGAAACTTCGCAGGCGAAGTTGTGTGCATTAGGCGTAACTGCAGCAACAAGTACAAACAGAACGTATTTATTCATACTTCTTCTCATTTTTCATTTTCACGTGTAATATTGCTGGATTGCCTAAGACTAAGGTCCACTTGGGCTCTGTGTTTGAACGTAATCAGAATTCAAAACAGCTTTTTGATTGGCCAACGTGGTGCGTAATCATTTGATAATATCGAAATTTATTAATATTAAGTGAATGTAAAAATAATAATATATATATCATTTGAGATAACGAAGTATCACCACATATTTACAATATTAATCCTCAGACCGGGGTAATATTCTCAATATAAATACCACCGATTTCGGGGTTAACATTAACCCCTGCTTGCTGAGTGATGTGCCACATTAGATGGCGCCGCAGAAAATACTGTTCATCTCTTCGTAGCCAGTTGTGTCTAAATTTGACCATTGTTGGGCGTAAGCATGGGCCATGATTCGTCCCGAATATATATACTTACCGGTATATTTTTTAATTATGGCGGTGTGCGTGAAAGCAGTGCGTGACGAGTTCAAGCAGAAGTGCTTCTGACATGCCTCGCATTTCCAGTGGTTCTGTACCCAGGGACTGGGACTTTGTTCGGGTTGTGCTCGCTGGTGCACCAGTAGCAAAATTTTCGGGAGCTGGGTTCCCACACGGGTAGATGCTCAGATCCCATCGAGACAACCATACCTTCGTTCCTAGGTCTCTTTCGACATGTAGGCGCCTCGCTCAACAGCCCCCACACAACCTCGAGGCGGAAATCTCGGTGGCTTAGTTTGTCGTCTGGATAGAGGGCCCGGTAAATTAAATACGCATTCACTAGAGTCGTGTCGAACAGCCAGAAGAAGAGCGGCATCCAGGATCGCAGACTGATCAACTGTACGCTGTAGTAGCTTCGCAGTTGATCTGCAATGTCGACGCTGATCCAAACATCCAGCTCTGAAGCACAAACATCCTTCCACTACTTCACACGCGCCGGGCATCGCTTCTTCGCTCCCTGTGAGCTGGCATATTTGTTTGTGTTGCTTGCGATGGTGGTCTGGATCTCAGCCGTCCATAGCAATCAAAAACTCTGAACAGGGAAAAGCTTTTGCCCGGTGAATGGCAGCAGCAGCAGCAGCATGCGGACGAAATGCGGTCTTTAGAGGGCTGTATTTTGTCTCGTCACCAATCACCGGTGCTGCAACACTAGGCGCAGTCGCTACGTAGCTCTCATCTTTCCTGTCCTCTCTCTTTGCTGGTTGCAGAATGTCATCACGAAGCGATCGCCGCGCGACAAACTCTAAGCCGACATCCTCGTCACTCCAGACACCGACATCCTTGTCAAGCTCGACGTTCGCCTCGACCTCAGCGCTCGTCATCACCTCGGCAACCCGATCGTATTGCGTGACGCAATTTGCGTCCCGCTCATTGTTCTGAGTCGCTCTTCGAGCTTCCCACAATGATTTTTTAATACGTTCACACCCGGCTGCGAAGAGATGAGCACTTTACCATATTATTCCTGATCTGAGTAATATAGCAGCCCTTTAGTAACGATTTTACTGCTGTAGTATTCACATGCAGTCAATATCAACTTTATATGCAAAATAGTAATGGTAGTAGCATTTATAGTACTAAGTTGTTGCACTACCAATTACGAATAGTAAATGCGGACTAGTTTTAAAGAAGTACTATAGTACTAAGTACTAAGAGTTGCGGACCTAAGATAAAGAATAGTACGAATTCAACGTACTAAACAGGACTTGATGTTGAAAACAATTCGATGTCGTCACAATTCGTAAGCACGTAGCTGACGCACTTCGAGCTGAGGCCCGTTCTCAACCGGAATTCCTCGCCGCATGCGGCCGCATGAGCCGAAATAAGGACTTGTGATTGGTTAGTGGGGTAGGTGGTCGCATGCGGCCGCATGCAAAAATAGGCGCTCATGCGGCGAAGTCGCCGCACGAGAGTGAGTAGGGGTTGCACGCCGCAGCACCAATCAGAGTGCTCTTATTGACTCACCTGCTGGTACAGTACCCTATCAGACAACAGCCGACAAGGCGTCAATTTGACTCCTTGACTGCCAAAGAAGTCAACCTTGTATTTTAGCTTCTACCCGAGGTGTTCGGGCCGCTGGTGCTAGCGGACGCCAACACAAAGGGTGCCCGCTACTCTATCCGGCCTACATGTACACGATTTCGTGTTATTATTGAGTGCATCGTACAGAACGTGTAATGTTACATCTATTTCGAAGTAGATACATGTTCCAGGTAGTGGAAACTACCTTTAGATGTAGAACACCCACCGCCGGGAAGCGTGAACTACGTCTACCTGCTCTTTAGCAGGCGTAGATCAACATGCACTAGCGTATCGCCCTACGAGTGGAAGTTATGTATCAGCCAATATACATGTAGTCATAACATGGATCGGTTGACGGAGTCGTGTGCGTGAGAGTTAAATGTTATCGTGTACCGTGAGATAAAAACTAATAGCTGCGACTGCTGCCGACAGTTACCAGCACGTGCATACCATATAGGGGCCAAACAATTCGGCTGCAGTGCCTATGGAGATGATTGTTGTTATGCATTCAAGACCTTGCTAACTTTACTTGATTTATGATGATAAACGGCCCATATCCACAGCCAACCATGATGTTTGGGCTTTCAAGCGAGCTAACGTATACCTCCTTGCCCGCACGATATCGGCGAAGGCGTGCTGAGTCGAAAGGCACGGTTAGATGGCATCAGTAGAGCTTTTTATTTGAGTCAACAGAGGTTTAGCACTAAAATAAAATGTGAGTATGTCGAAAAACTTGTTGTGTTTCTGCATATTGCAAACATCTTCAGCAAAAACCTGGCGCAGACAACAATAAGGAAAGCGATACAAAAAGATCTACTACGCTGGTCAACCAGCAGTGTGAAGAAAAACCGCCACCTACAGCGATATGGTGGAGCTACTCAATGAGTGGATCGTCAACTTATGCTACAGAAGCTACTTGTAAGGTAACCCCACCAGTATAATGAAGAAATATAAGTGCGTAATCTTTTGCTGCACAAAGCAAAATAGATTCCTTTAGCGTAGAGCGCGTGTAGCTTTAAAATCGATGGCCGATTTAGAAATTTTTAACGAGTTTCTGTTTTCATTACAGTTTTTGTGAGTTGCCTTGCATTCTTGCTGTTTGGTTTTAATCTACTGGTACGTCGGATACCTATTTAGCATTAATTCACTACAGGCGTACAAGTACTTGTTCATATATTGTTTTCAGTTGGTGTATGAGCTAGCATCGAGAAATACGAGTCTTCGGCAAAACTCATCATACTTCGCGTTGCTGCTTTTGGTATGTTTTGAGTTCGAATTGGCCGATGTCATCTGGAAGCTCATGCGGGTAGGGCGCACAATGCGGCCGCATTGTACAAAACTGTGCGATGCGGTGCGGCCGCATGCGGCCGGTTGAGAACGGGCCTGAGCGGCCAATCGCCATCTCCATGGCGCCAGCGTCAATAGCAAGACCAGGCATTGCATGCAAGGTCTCCATACAGCTCAGAGCTCGCAGCTTTCGGTGGGTCACTTCCCAAATTTGTGAGCTCAAGACCAAGATGGACGTGCGTCAAGTGCCAGTTATCGACATCGGAGCCCTAATGACCCCCGCCACTGATGCTGAAGTGGACTCCGCTCTGCGTGACCTCACGAGCGACGACCTGCGCCAGGTTGTCGACAAGGTGCGCGCCGCCGCGAGTGAGTGGGGGTTCTTCTCCATCGCCAACCACGGACTACCGCAGCAAGAGGTGGACGAGTTCCAGGAGGCCATACGCTCCTTCTTCCGTCTGCCAGTTGAGACCAAGCGCACGATCCTTCGAACGGCCAACAACAACCGTGGCTACGTCGTGGACGAGCTCACCAAGAACAAGACGGACTGGAAGGAGTGCTTCGACTTTGCTGGCGCCCACGAAGACGAACCCCCTACCGACAAGATCGAGCGGCTGGGCGATGATCGCAACCAGTGGCTCGAGGAGGATATTCTACCTGGGTTCCGAGACGAGATGCAGACGTACTACAAGAAGATGGAGTACATCTCGCGTCGCCTGTTGAAGGTATTCGCCGTCGCGTTGAGTGAGGAGCCGGCCTTCTTCGACCAGTTCTACCAGGGGAACCACTCGAGTCTGCTGAGACTGAACCACTACCCGGTGGCCCTCGAACCGGAGAAGACCATGGGCGTCTACCACCACACCGACTTCGGTGCACTCACCGTCCTGCTGCAGGACGACAATGTGGCGTCGCTGCAGGTACTCCACCGCGAGTCGCAGACGTGGGTCAACGTTCCTCCACGCAAGGGCACGTACACGATCAACATCGGCGACATGGTGCAGGTCTGGTCGAACGACAAGTTCATGGCCCCGCTGCACCGCGTGGTGGCTAGCGACAAGGCTGGGCGCTTCTCGGCTCCGTTCTTCTACAACCCGTCCAACCACGTGACGATCGAGCCCATCGTGGTGAAGGAGGGCGAGGTGGCCAACTACCGGCCGTTCAACTGGCGTCAGTTCCAGTTGGCCCGGTACCAGGGCAACTACGCCGACGTAGGCAAGGAGAACCAGATCGGAGACTTCAAGATCCACGGAGCTATTGACGTCGCCAACGCGTAGGTCAGTCAGCAGGTAGATGATCAACCTGAACAATCTTCGTTAATACCTCACCATGCCTTCGCTGTCTATGGGTTTCAACGCCTGTATCTATCCATGTCCAGAGTCTGATAACGTAAAACGATGTGCCCTACGACAGCTCGCTGGTTTCGTGCACCCAATCACCACGCTCACTTCAACAACGTCAATACCCTGGCAAGGGTCTCACTTGATCCAGGGTCCCAGGTTTTACATGTACTCCATGACCTCAATTCATTCCGCAATTTGCACCCTCCACACCAAGATGACCGTGCCTGAAGTCCCCGTAGTCGACATCGGAGCCCTCGTGGGGTTCTCCTCCGACGCCGATGCGAGCATCGCGTTGCGTGACTCCAAGGACGACGCTCTTCGCCTCATCATCGACCAAGTGCGCGCTGCTGCCAGTGAGTGGGGCTTCTTCTACGTGGCCAACCACGGGTTATCTCAAGGCGAGGTGGACCAGTTCCAGGAGACCATGCGCTCCTTCTTCCGTCTTCCAGATGAAGTCAAACGCACGATCCCACGCACTGCTACCAACGCCCGGGGGTTCGTCGAGGGGGAGCTCACCAAGAACAAGACGGACTGGAAGCAGTGCTTCGACTTCTCAGTCCCAAACGAAGACGGCCCGGTGAGTGACAACCATGATCGGATGGGCGACGACCACAACCTGTGGCTCGAGGAGGATGTTCTACCTGGTTTCCGAACCGAAATGAGGGCGTACTACAGCCGAATGGAGTTCATCTCCCGTCGGTTGCTGAAGGTATTCGCAGTTGCACTGGGTGAAGAGCCCGCGTTCTTCGACCAGTTCTTCCTGGACGACCACTCGAGCTTGATGCGCCTCAACTACTACCCGGTGGCTCCCGATCCGGAGAAAACCATGGGCGTTTACCACCACACAGACCCTGGCGCACTTGCAGTGCTGCTGCAGGACGATGAAGTGGCTACACTGCAGGTTTTCCACCGGAAGACCCAGTCGTGGGTGAATGTGCCGCCGCGTAAGGGCACGTACACCATCAACATCGGAGACTTGGTGCAGATCTGGTCGAACGACAAGTTCAAGGCCCCAATTCACCGTGTTCTGGCAACCGACAAGGCTGACCGGTTCTCGGCTCCGTTCTTCTACCTCCCGGCGTACAATGTACAGGTGAAGCCGATTGTGGTGAAGGAAGGGGAAGTGCCCAACTACCGTCCATTTAGCTGGCGCGAGTTCCTCCTGAAGCGGGTCTCGGGCAACTACGCGGACAGCGGGAAAGAGAACCAGATCGGAGACTTCAAGATCCACGACGCTATCGATGTTGCTAATTCGTGAGCGGCGTTAATTAAGGCATATTTGGCGCCTTTGTGCACTATCAGCCAGAAAGAATACCAAACTGCAAACAGACCTTGTCCTCATTCGATCGTAATCTCCACTCGATTTCGCAATTTATGTAAAGTGACAAGTTTAATTAAACTTTTCCCCACTTAAGCTGGTGCGGGCCAAAGCTCGCTGCTTTGATGATCAACGCATATGTAATAATTGTTTCATAAGGGAAAGTCGAGAAGTGTGATCAAGATAAGAGATTAAAGTGAATGGATTGCGATGGGAAACTGAATCTTGTTGGTGTTGGTTGCTGTATGCCAACAAAAAGGCGTTACCGACAATGTTTAGTTACATACTAGACTCTAGTATGACACAGTGATAAACAAAACGATCACTAGCGGTAGACGTTCTATTACTCGGTTACACGTAACGAAACTTAGCGTGCGCGATCTCTCTTTAATCGGCGCGTTTTCACATGTTACTTGTTGGGGACATCGACATTTTTGCAGAATTCTGCTACTTGAAGGAGCTGTAGTAAGACTTATCCATGTTTCATTCTCGCATCCTCTCGTGCAGCTTTCTCTTTTTCTTTTAAGTTCAGCTTAATAAGCTTGTTCATCTCCTCCATGTAGGCTCCGTATTTAGCATGAGTTTGGAGGTACATTGGGCGACTCTGGGCTTGCGCCCAGACAATTCTCTTGCTCACCGCAAACTGTCTCAACTTCTCTAATTGCTCCGGAGTGGGGGTCGTTTCTTCGGAGTCATCTTCATCGTCAACAATCTTGTTGTGGGTCCTCAGAAGTCGCTGGCTTGTAGTTAGTTGTGAGATCCGGTAAAAGATAACACGTCCTAATAGACGTCCTAAGATGTCCTATTGTCCTAAAAAATGCGGTATATTACTTGCAGTTTGCTCATAAACGGTACCAAAAATTAGGACAACACAGCTCGTTTTAGGACGAACGGGCTGGTTAGGAGCTGTCCTAATAGGACAGCCACGATTCACTTACCGAAATCGGTCCTAATAGGACAACAACAATTCACCTAAATGAGGATCTGTCCTATTAGGACACTTAGTCGAGTAATAACCGAGGGCTGTCCTACTAGGACACTTAACTGCCTAGAACTGGCAGTTGTCCTATTAGGACACTTTGTTGACTATAACTGGGAGCTGTCCTATTAGGACAAATGAAATTTTTTGGCAACTCGTTAGCAAGGGCTCTCGTTGAAGCAGGACTGCATTATCAGCGTCTGAACACCGTACTATCCTACTCAAAGTCCGCATAGCCAGCTGGGATGCCTGGCACTACTGGCGGAGCATGCTGCGGAGCCGTCTGGAGTCCCTTCTTGATGTCGTCAATGCGCTGGAGATAGCGGGCTGCTTCTTGCTTGGTGCCTTCAATGAAGGTAAGCAGGCTAGGGTGTGTACCCACTCGCGACGCGAAGTCACGATTGTACTTTTCCAGCGGATTGTTGGTGCGGTTAACGATGTCAACACCGCACCGCACCATTTCATGAACGTTCCAGGTCGTCACATCAAATCGCTGCGTCCAGGTCTTGAGGAAATACTTCCAAAAAGTATTCCATTTTGTTTTCGCGCCGGTCTCGTCGACAATACTCCTCACGTACCTCACACCCTACAATGCAGCCATTTATCAGAATAGGTCAGACACAAAAAATTGGTCACCCCAAAAAATAGTCCGCACCTTTTCAGCGATTTGGTCCTCCGGGATAACCGTGAGAGTGTCGAGCTTTCCTGGGCTGAGAGCGTCCTTGATTTGGTCTTCGGGTAGCCGCAGCTCAAGCATTTTCCGACGGAGGGCCTGTTTCCAGTGGAACAGGCACCCAACGAGGTTCGCAGTCGGAAATTGCTCCAGCACAGCGTTGATAAGGGCGGACTCAAAGTCACACGTGACATGTTCGGGCTCCAGCTGGCGGTTGCTCAGGATCACGAGCTCGTTGAGAACCCGCCAGTACGTATCTTGGGACTTGCCTTGCATCAGTACATAGCAAACAGGCACGTAGAGGTCGACAGAAGGCTCGAAAGCCATCACAATCAGACACTGACTGAACGGCTTAGGAACCACCGCAAATGTTCCGTCAATGAACAGCGTGATCTTCGGGTACCGTAGAATTCGAGCCAAGTCGGGATGGGCCAGTCCGATCAGACGTTGCATTCCGGTGCCCGCGGCGGTGGGGTGGACCACGCTGAACTGAAGAAAGGCCCTCGCATCCATGTCACTCACGCACCGAACAGCTTGGGTCAGAATGGCTTCAAAGACATCACCGCCAGAGCAATCCTTGCGCGTGTGCTTGATGATAGAGACGGCCGGCTTCGCAGGGATGATCTTGAGCGCAATACCTTCTCCGCCGTAGCGAAGCTTGAGATCGTCGTACACCTCTTGCCACAGGACCGCCGGTGGGGTTGACATCTTGGTGATGCTAGAGCGCTGGAGCTCCACTCTCATCTCCTTGTGCACGTCCACCACTTCTGGCTTGGGCTCATCCTTACAGCTGTGCACACTCTTATCGGCGACGACGGCTCCTCCTCGGACAATCAGTCTTGCCTTGCATCCCTCACGAAACTTCTTGCAGCTGTAGTAGATCGTGTTTGTTTCCGGGCATGTGCGCTTAACGCAGAATGAATACCCGCCGTGGTCCATGACAAGAAGGTTGGGCTCTCACACTTAGGCTGCAAAAAGTGAAATTGCTGGCAGCACTGCACTGTGGGGTCTGACATTCGACGAGTGGCTAGGGTGAGCCCGTAATTACGCGTACCAAACATTGTGGTCACCAATAAAACGCGTAATATTCATAAAACTAGGTTTTAGGACAGCTCGTAGAACGTAATTTATTATATTCTGTTACGAAGGATTATACGAGTTTTAGGACATCTCACGGTAATTTTAGAGAGTTTTTTAGGACAATTAGGACACTTTAGGAATCGTTTTAGGACGTGTTATCCGACACCGTGAGATCCTGACCAGGTTGGAGTCCGTGAGGCGATCAAGAAGGTCGCCGCAACCAAAAACCAGCAGTTGAGAGAGCCGCATGAGCACGGCCGTGGGGTGAGGCTTGTGCGCTCGAACGTAAATTGCGAAGTGAGTGGATTAATGCAAGCGTTCATTCCGTCGCACATGTCTTATCTTGGAACTATGTAGAACGGTTGTGTTGATTCGACGAAGCTACCTGTAAATGCAACCTCCTACTTCGAAGTAGTTTTTTATCACTACACGACGGGTTCCTATTCGCATCGAGTTAATGTTCCAAGAAGCCAGCAACAAAATGCGGTGTACGGTTCGTTTGTCCTTCGATTCGAGGTACAATCTAGAAACGACTGCGTAGTTAACATTTATTAAATAAATTTTACCAACTATTTAGAGTTTCACGAACTACAGAATAATCCTGAGCTTCTCCGTGTATACACGGCGTTAGTCATTTTTAACGCCTCTACGTAGTATTCGCCATGGAAGAGTTACATATGAGAATCCCATTATGTGTGTGAGGCGAGCCTGGCAGTAACCTCTTGATTGGTGCCTAGATCGCGCAGCAAATATTGCAGTGCCACGGAGTTCAAGGACCAAGACAATCGACGATGCTGGATACTATGAAGACCAACATAGTTACTCCAAGCTGACCGGCTGCTGGCCTGAATCCTAGTTTGATAAGTTTTGCCTCGAACAAAGATAAACAAAAATGGAATGTGTACATGTACTAAGTGTACACACACGCACACAGGGCGATTCTTTGGTAGATATTCTATTGTTCGCTTACATGTGGCTTTAACGAACCTAGACTTCAGACGATTCGACCCGACATGTTGCTTGTTTTTGACTCAGTACAATCGCAACGACCGCGGGCTTATCCAGGCATCTCACGCATTCTTAATTCTTCCTGGCTTCTTGCTGTTCCTCTTTCTCGCCAGAAAGTTGAAGTACTTCTGGTACCTTTTTTGTTTTTTTGTTTTTGAATTGAGGATCATTATTGTCACTTAGCTAATACGATCGCTAACGACTACTAAAGACCGGGGGCCTCACCTGTGCAAAGCGTCACTAGGGAGGGGGCTCTCTGGACCAGAGTCTGGTGGGAGAGTACTTCTGGTACCTTTGGTACCTGTGAGTCCTCATGAGATCGTGTAGAGCCTTTGCATTGACCTCGGCCCTCGCGATAGCGTCGGTAATTCCCAATTTGGCAGCGTAGCCGTCAGAGGTCATTCCCGCTTTGTACATTTTTTTCAACCTTGGCAGCATCCAGCTTCCTTTCCTCGGACTCGTCGTCTTCGATGTGGTGCGTCCGCAGAAGTCGGTGGCGGATTGTTTCCATGCCAAAAAAAGCGGTTTTCCATGCCAACAATAAAAAGAGGTTTTCCATACCACCGGATTAATTGCATGCCATACAAAAAGCAAATGAAAGTATTTAATTCTTGCCATACAAAATACAAGTGAAAGTGTCCTAGACGGGTTGATGTGTAGCAGGTCCCTAGTTCGCAGCGCCCGAACCCTCACTACGTCTAGCCTCATTACATGCAACCTCGTCCTAAGCAATGAAGAAATCTCAGAAGTTAAGCGACTTCCTGCTTGTTTTTAATTCCCGGGCGGAACAATGTGATGCCCCATCCGATGTGCGTAGTTTATCGCATTGGCGAGCTCCTCGGCTACCATGGTCACCGTTTCACTGCGTTTCTCGTAGTAAACGTCCCAATAGCGAGCCCCACCTTTCATAAAGGGAGGGTCCACTACCCCCACAAAGTCTCGATCTTCGATTTCGCCATCCCGGTTTTTAGTTGGCCATGTGCTGAGCACGCTCCAATTGATAACGCTCGCAGGAGTTTTAATGAGCCGGGAAATGAGAGCATCGACACTGTGCTGGCCAGGTGATGGCTTTTCACGCTCAAGACACTGTTTTTTCTTTCTTGGTCGACCGGATGGGCGTCTCATCAGCAAGCCTCGTAGCATCAGCGAAAAGTCCAAGCCATCAACGAGTTTTAAGCACGCCATAACGTACCCACACAGCCATCCCGTTTGGTAAAACTCTTTACAGTGTTACCTCTTCAATTGACCACATGGAAGAAGCCCAGTCGTGTTCAATAGGAGTTCGCGATAGAATATCCACAGCGTGTAGGGACTGGTACGATAGTTGGATGCTGTTCACGACCTCATCTTTTTTTTGAACTCCCTCCAGGGACTTGGCGTAACGTGATGTCCTTGTGTGTGTGACCTTTTGCCCGTACAGATTTTCATCGTGAATGAGGTAATAATCTGCATTGAAGTAGTAGCGGTTGATGTTGGCGATTTCACGGTTAGACATCCGCTCGTGGCATGGGTAGTGATTGCCAGGTTCACAGAGCCGTTTGGCAGCTTGATACACTTTTTCATCGACGGGACCTAATGCAAATGGCCACAAGAACTCGGTATTTGTATCGCGACCGCAGTGAATCACAATCTTTGGCAAAGTGACGGCCAAGACATGCGATATCGCTGCTCGCAAATGGCCTGCTGCTACCTTTTTGATAGCGCTGTGGTGTGTTTCAATTGGATTCTGGTTTGGTACTATTCCAGCGACGTTGCTGGCGGTGATGAACCACAGGTCCCACGGGTCCGTGAGGTACTGCTCATCAAACCACTTGGCATACCTCCTTTGGCGTTGGTCCCTCCAGTTTTGAGTGACTAATTCAGACAGAGCAAATAACTGCTCACGAGAACGAGCGTTTTCGAGTTGGTCCAGCTGCGGTTTGATAATATCGTGGTAGACTTGTGTGTCTGACAGTAGCCCTTTTTTCTCTCTGGACTTGCGATCCAAGTGAGGCCAACAATTTAACAGCTCGATGTCAGACCATAGTGCGCGAAAGGCACCAGCAATTGCGGCCGAGTGGTCCATCGACCCATACTTATCAGTCAGGTCTCCACCAAAGAAATCCTTCGTGCGGTTCTGGATAACAGAGAATAGCTTTGTATAAGCTAGTGTTGTTTCCGCACGCACGAACAGGAAGGCTATCGGGTAAAACTTGTTTTGGTACTCCTTCTTCTTCTTCGTGTAACGCATGCCACAGGTACCGAATGATATCAGCGTCCAGTTGTTGAAGTCGATCTTGTAGGTACCATCAGTCACCGCCAAGACTCCTTCACGTTGTCCCAAAACCGCAAGAGCAGCGTTGCGAAAAAGCCTCCTCGACGTGAAGATAATACCAAATGAAACATTTTTTTTTCCAACTTGTTCGGTGAAGATGTCAAGAACCAGTAATTCGTTGCGGTAGTTGAAGGGTTTCTTGGCGAATGTTTTGAGGTGCATACCAACCCTGTAAACCATTCCTTTGAAAAAGTCCTCCTTTGTCTTACACATTTTTGGAGATGCCCACTTCAAGATGTCCGCCATCAAAGTGATGTCGAAGTCGCCTCGAGAATGCAGGAGCTGCGATCGATTCTTGAGTTGTCCAACATCCGGTAGAAGGCGCAGCATTTCTTCGTCATTTCGATACTTCATTTCAAGGGTGGTCAAACACCTTGCAGGTCCTTGCCCCCCAAGTAAAAGGTTGTTCACTTCGTCGTCAAGGGGTTTGTGGATGCCAGTCCGTTGCGCATCGAGGGGGGCAACGACGTCACTGTGGATTTCATTCAATGTGGCGGTGTACGTTTTGCTTGAAGCGAAAAATTTGATCTTGGCCGTCGCAGAGCAATTCATGTGAGAAGAGCACTTGTACCACACCGTGTCTCTGTTGTTGTTGAGGCGTTTGTACCGAATGTTCGCCAGTCCATCAATTGCGACACGGGCTTTTTCGCGAGTCTTGAACGGGCCGAGAAAACAGAATCCATCCTCGTCTACGTGGTGAACGCCAGCTGAAGCAGTGTGGGTGTCGTCTGCTACATCGCTATCGTCACTATACCCCACAGATGCAGATTCAACACTGGCGTGGCTGTTATCACATTCACCACTGCTAGAGTTGGATATGCGAAATTCCTGCTGTGCTGCCGTGTCTGAATCGACATCATTCGTATCCTTATCCTCATCATCCTTGTCGTCGAAGTCAGCATCGTCAGGATAGAACTCGGATTCACTACCATCAAAATCGTTGCTGTCATTTGGAGAGTCGGATCCGGATTTACGGGACCTTAAGCGGCTCCTATCGGGGTCCGACAAGTCACCATGGTCTGGTGAACTCGGCAGAAGATGCCGTGTGTGATACCCACTCGTGCTCAGGGTGAAGATGTCCCCATCACGCTTAGTTACTCTGGCCTGGGCTTTGCAATCAACATGCGATGCACAGACCGACACCGTAGTGCGACGAAACAGAGACATCTCTCGAAATGCCGTATTCTCGCGCGACTGCAAGTGGCGGAGTGCTTCTGCTATTGACTTGAAGGTTTTGCTGTGCATGATGATACGCGCACCTTCTTTTGTCGTGCTGATTCGAGGAGCAACGGTGTTGTGTCGGTCGACCACCACCACATCGGCAGGAGTAGGGGCTCTTCGGTACGAATGCGAGTTTCGGGCGGATCTCGTTTGAACAATATCTCCGCTGAAGTCGTGACTCTCGCTGGAGGAGACCTCGTCAGCGCTCCGGTTCATAACTCCCCTCTCTTCCCACCTGATGTTTATCGGATGGCCAGCCAAGACCCCGTCAAGCCACTAGTTAGCGCGATGTGAGATGGAAGCGTGACCACGCTATCGCTGTTAGAGAAAGCGCAAGAAGCTTGACGCGAACCAGCCGCCGCTGTAGATAGAGGGGAAGACGGTTTCATGTCGATGCAGCAATCATGAATTTCATATGTTAGTTACATAACCACTCTGGAACACATGCAGAAATTACGGTTTTTATTACCGGTTTAGTTAGTTACTTGCGAGTGTAACGTTTAAATCAAACGGAAAAAATAAAAACAATTCTTGAAACGAAATTGTAACCCCTACGCTCTAGGTACGATTTAGTCGTCAAAGTGGGTCAAATCAAAAGGAAAGTCGCTCGAACCGTCCTCGAAGAAATCCTCAGCAGGATCATAGGCGTCGTCATCCTCGACACGGTGTGCAAGCCAAGTGTGCCAGTCAGGCATCTCGTAATCTTGATCACCTGTTTCCGATTCGGACGCATAGCCGGTACTGTCGTCATCGCTCCACATGAAATCACTGTCGTCACCACGGTCGGTGTCGCTGTTGGCCTCTTCTTCATCGCCGCCATCTTCCGCTTCTTCAACGTCCGACTCGTCTCCTTCAGCATGGTCCGTGGCAGAACTATCCTCCATTTGCGGCACGTCCGATTCCTCGCTGCTCTCGCTGCTCGTGTCCCCGAAGAGGTCCCCGATGGTCGAGCCGTAGGGTTGGGGCTGGCGAGGTTCATCTTGGTCGTCTTGGCCATCCTGGTCATCTTGATTATCTTGTACATCTTGGTCATCTTGTGCAGATCGAGCTTGCCGTAATTCTCGAATTTCTGTTTCTTGAGCTGAAATTTCACGGTGGAGGTCGTTCATCACCTCGACTGCGTTTTCGTAGGACGTCTGCATGCGCTTGTAGGCAACGTAGAACTCGTCGCGCTCTCGGCGTAGTAGTTGGGATTTCATTGCAAATTGCAGAATGACAAAGTGTATTATGGTGCACACATGCTAGAAGTTTGTCCCAAAATCATGGGCTTTTGGTCGCCAGATATAAATGAGTCTAGCTGTTTCATGCGCAGGTAGAGACTTTCTTGCCAAAACCCATTCAAAACTAGTGGATACAGTGAAGATATTATATTAGTCTTTCCTAAGCACGTGTGCCGTTTCCTGACCAAACCCATTCAACACTAGTGGATACACTGAAGATGTCATACTAGTCTTTCTTAAGCACGTGTACGGTTTCCTGACAGTATATACGCCTGTCAGGAAACACCACAATTTTTGTTGTAGTTGTTGGCTGGCAACGACAGCCTCAGTAACGTTTAGGATAATTCAAAACTTAGAAGAGCTCAAAAATTTTGTAGGAGTACTTGTGGTATGCAATTCACCCGGGTGGAATGCGATTCATCCATGTGGAATGCAATTCCTCCGGCTGGAATGTAATTAATCCTATTGGTATGGAAAACCTCTGAAAATGGCATGGAAAAAATTTTCCGGCAGAAGTCGCTGCTACCTTTGGCCACTGGGCAAGGTCACTTTGGCGAGTTTGGCATGGTTGGAGTCCGTGGTCGCCGATACATCCTCGCTGGCAGCCAAGAAGGTTGCTGCAATCAACGCCAGCACTTAAGAGAGACGCATGGGGTATGAAGTTAGAGCAATCGACAGAAAATTGCGAAGAGAGTGGATCAATGCAAGCCGTGATTCCATCGTGCATGCATTGTTACTATGAATATTACGTGCGCAATTACGTAGTTGTATGTATCCGTTGGAGATACAGTACAGTGTAGCTGGATGGTGTTGATGTGCAAGTCGTTGTCTGATCGCCGTGGTGTGTTGCATCCATCCACGCGGGGGTCACAATTTATAATCACGTCGACTGTGGCCGAAAACGGCGAAAAAAACCTGGGTATAGTAACACATGGGCTATTAATAGAAGGTAGGATCTGTCGGTTTCATTATGAAGTGAACTGTTGTCACTAATTGATAAAGCCATAAAACCCGGGTGTCTAAGTAATGAAACAGTGATTGCGACGGTTAGTATGGAGGATGTCAGAAATAGCTTAAAATGCGAAGTTTTAACTCAACTTGGACATCCTTAGGACCCCTTGTTAAGGCTATTTTACCTGTGAAACCTTATGTCATCGTAAAAAGGGTGGTCTGTAAAAAGTCGGGAGCGCTCTGGACGCACGGTCACAGTGAGATCACGAGCCACGGAGGAAATCGGCAACCGCGGCCCCATCCTGGAGCTGCCGGCGCTGTCGGAGCAGGACAAGCGCGACATGAACTGGGGCGTGGAGCACGTAATCGACTTCATCGCGGCGTCCCTTATCCGCAAGGCCAGCGACGTGCACGACGTTCGTTCGTGGACGAGTGCATCAAGAAGCACTGGCTGCACGAGCCCGATGACATCGCACCCAAGATTACCGCTTAGGTGGAGAACCCGGAGGGCGTACGGAACTTCGAGAAGACCCTCGGTGCGCGCGCGCGGCCACCTGGGCATGGAGATGCCCGCCTGGCGTACTACAACATGACGGTGGACCACTGCAATGCCGTTGGCAAGCCTGTGGACGTGGGCAAGCAGAAGCTCGAGTCCACGGAAAACAACCCGCGCCCGATGCGCGCCGACTGCGTCGAGTCGGCGCAGGGCAAGTACCCGATCGAGTCGGTGACCACCATGAACATAGTCGTCAGGGACGACAAGCTGCTGCTACAGCTTTAAGTGACATTCGGCACCTGCTGCACATGCTTTGCTACGGTTTCTTTGTGAGCTACCAGAACACGAACCGCGGGTAAACTACTACATCGATGGTGTCAACGAGAATATGTTTTACGGCATCTTGCAGACGGAGATGCGTGGGCTGCGCAATGCATTCAAGCTGATTTTGGACGACTGCAACTCGCCATTCACGTTCGCTAGTGTCAACCAAATTGAATATGACTACTGCGCTGAACGAAATGTAGCGTGCATTAATCGGTATCGTGTACTATCATGCCTTCTAAGTAAACGATAACTTACGACAACTACTACTTGGCGTTGCATGTCTGGCTAAAGATTTTATTAAGAAATATGTAAAGCCGTGGGTTAAGATGCAGCGTGACTCTAGAAAGGCTAGTAGTGGAATGAGCATCGCGGAGCCACGAGGTAGTAGTTACCACTATCCAATTAATGATGATGGGAATAACACGCATACTGAAATAATGGATGAATCACAGTGGATCCCATTTGCGTTTGCTATGGCTCAATCGCGCGCTCGATTGCTTGCAACGTGCGAGAACACTGCCTGTGAACCTATGCAAATGATTATTCATGGTGAAGGAGGAAGTGGCAAAAGTTGGCTCATTAGACACATTGTCAAGGACGTACATAATGTGTTCTGTGAGCACTCATCCTCCAGGCGAACGTCGAAACGAGTTCTTCTATTGGCACACCAAGGCACTGCGGATTTTAATATTAAGGGGCAGACGATATGTTCTGCACTGGAGCTTAGTTCCTTCTCACGAAATGCCTTTTCCAGTCCTTATTCTTCGCTTACTATTCAAAAAGGGGGAGCATCAAAACTTAAACGGCTACAAGAGCAATACGCGGACGTACATCTGGTTATTATTGATGAATTTAGCGTTATCTCTGCGATATGGATAGATCAAAGAATGCGCGAGATATGGCCACGAGGTAGTCACCAGCCATTTGGCGGGAGAGATATTATATTCACCAGCGATTTAGCTCAGCGTGATCCGGTAATTCCCTACGCGTTGTCTACGCCGATCTCAAAAATCCTCAACCCTACACAATTATTAGGACGCGAAATCTGGGTAAATATCCCGATTGTATGTGCTCTAACGAGTCAGAACCGAGGTAAAGCAGATCCCTTGTGGTTCGACGCCCTACGACGCCTACGACGCCTACGACGCAAGTGTCCCACTCAGAGTGATGTTGATTTATTCAATTGTAGATATTACAGGGGAAATCAGATGCCTCCTTGGGTCTCTCAAGCTAAGCACATTGCGTATTTGAATGCAGATGTCTTGGAAGCAAACAATCGCAGTTTGGCAAGTGAGCCTAACCCAACAGTTCAAATTCGATCGAAGCATAGTGTAAAGCTAAAGAGGCTAGCACAGCAGCGGAGTATTTCTCCCGAGTCGATCAATGCACTACTTCAACATGCAGAATTAGCCATCTCGGACCGAGATCGAGTTGTAGGGAGACATCTCAACATTGCTGTTGGCGCTCCAGTTTCCCTGACATTTAACATGGAGCAGTCAGCAGGCCTTTGTAACGGAACCACTGGGGTGATCTACGACATAATCTTTGCTAGTGACATGGATCTGCCTATTCTACTTGTCCAAATTTCTGATCTGTATAATGGCCCTTCGTTCTTGCACGATGTCCCAAATATAATACCAGTAGTTCCAAGAAAAGGGAGCTGGGGAAAGAAAGCTAGCGATCTTACAGTATTTCGAGAGGGGATTCCACTGCGTCTTGCATACGCGCTCACCGTCCACAAAGTACAGGGCTTGACATGTAACAAAATTGTTTTCCATTCGACTTCAATTCCTAGCGCGTCTTTCGCGTACGTTGCACTATCCCGAGTTCGAGATCGCGAAGACATCTACTCACGGCTCCGCTTATTACAGCAGCTGAAGACTTCAGCAGAAAAGCAAGCGTGTTTCTCTAACGAAGAAAAGCGAATTCAACAAGCAGCGGATGCGACCAAGCATAAAGCTCAGCTTGTAATCTTATCCATGCAACAAGCAGCTTTAGACCACAATCGATCATTAGAACCACGATGAACTCTTTCGTTATTGCTCCTCCGACATTACTTATCTGCCGTAGCACACCTCTCCGTAACACCCTATCGAAGCATCCATCTCTGCACGCTTTCGTTCTCCCACGTTGTACCATCTCACCTGCTTGTTCTGCCGCACAGCCTCGGAGCGGGACGTGAACAAGCTCTGGGAGTGCTTCAACGACGTGGCCGAGGGCTTTGGCCTCAAACAGGACGAGCTGGTGGAGATCTGCCGCTCCATGCAGCAGACGCTCGAGATCCACGCGCGCAGCGAGATGGACCAACTCAGCGCCGCGCTCTTCACGGCCCGGGTAACATCTCACTTTTCAACTTCCTGTGCTCAAGATACAAGCCATGTCTGATGAGCGACACCCCCAACACGGTCCTGTGTTCTCGTCTCCAAGTCCCAAGCAGCTCCAACGAAGCGAACGCCAACCCGGTGTTAGTCCTGTACCTTCCAAAAAAACGTCGCTGTCAGGCGTCCGTTCTCGCGTCTCTGTCAACCGGCCAGCAGAGTCGTAGCTCTTGTCCGCCCGGTTCAAGAGTAGCCTCAACACTAACGCGATCGAGTCCTCATGTGAAGTCGGCGGCGCCTACACACCTGGAAACCTCGCAACAACCACCGAAGCGACTGCGATCTGACGTTGCTAAGGTGCAGGTGACGCAGCAGAAAGGTGACGATTTAGTGGGCAAGCGGGAGTTCGTTGCCCAGCGGAAGCGTGCGATGCAGGAATTGCGCAGCGAGAGAGCACGGAGGATGAATGCTGCTCTCGAAAAGGAGCTGCTGCGAGCGCGGCGATTTGACGAAGTCCCGGACAAGTTTTATGCTGACAAACTCCTGCGCAGTAGGCGCGACGTCTCCTTCCAACTGATGTGTGAAGGGATAGCCCGTGACTTGGCAGCAGGGAGAACTCCGGAACACATCCCAAGAAGCGATTTTGAGTAGTATAGCGCCTCATTCATAACGCAAACGTATATGAATTACCCATCTGCCCTTAAGACTTTTGGGGCTTGAACTTGCGTGCGTGTGCTGCCTGGCGCACACGAAGAGCGTGCACCTCGCGCCCTGCATATCTGTATCAGTTCAATTAAAGAATTAAATTGTTTTACACGATGCCTTACACATTACGTACGGTGAAGTAGTTTTGCTGCTTTTATCGCGCCAGCATGCGCTCCACGAGCATGCACCTCTCCTGCATTCACGCTAGAATCCCTTTTTTCATCTCCATGATGCTCGCGCGCTGTAGTGATCGACGTAGTCCACATCTGCGCAGAGGCTGCTCATCAGGTTGAGCGCCGCTGCTAAACTCGGAAGCAGGCATGCCGAAAACGAATATATCTATTGTTTGCCGGACACCATAATAAATATTGCATTGCATCCGAGTAGCAGACTGAATAAATAACGCAAGACATAGTGTTGACACAGTAAATTACTGCAATCATGTTACGACTGTACCTACTTACAGGCACTGCTCCACGGTCGCAACATCCCAGTACGAGTTGTTGATCTTGAGGAACAAGATCATCTCTAGCATCATGGGGGAGAGGCGGTGGCGCTCATGGCGCAGCATAGCGCGCGCAATGCTGAAGAGCCTCTCAACCATGTTTGAGGTAGGAGGAATTGCATTAAGCAGCTCGTACGTGCGCTGTGATCATGGAGCTTTCACCCAAGTCGACAAGTTGGGCGAGGATCGAAGGTCTCAGCGGAGCAACGTGGAGTCCGAGCCCGGCCTCGAAGGCGATGTTTGGAGTCTTTGCTCAAGTCGAGAAGCCGAGCGGAGCACCGTGGATCTGAGCGGAGTGGCATGAGCCAGAGCGGAGTTGTCGGAGTCCAGTTGAAGTGCCGGGTGAAGCGTCGCTGGACTTAAGTCCAGACAGTGCTACTGACGGCGAAGTGGGTGGTACCGGCGAGTACACTCATCCGGTGAATCAGCCATGAACCAGCCTACATTGGGTGCGACCGCCCAAGATCGCGGACACTTCAAGCGGATCTCAACGGCCTCCAGCGGCTCCAAGACGACGCCCGCCGACGTGGAGCCGCCGCATTGACCAATACCAAGGATATCGGGCGGATCTTCAAGGGAGCCCGGTAAGCATACTGTCGACGCTCTTCGCGCAGCCAGTCAGTGTGTACCCAGGGGGATATCGCGCCCCCACTTAGTGAGTCCTAGTTTGTGCATGTGTAAACATTTAAACAGAGTTCGTTTTGCCCCGAAGGACGCAAGTGGTGGAGGTCTTTGGCCAGAAGGTGTCTTGGCGATCATCCACACAAATTCAAGCTAACATATCAACGTTGTCAGAGTGCTTCGGTGCGACGGCAGTACAGTTATTTCATATTACTCTTATATCTTAGGGTGTATACCATATTTTCAGATCCATTCTGAGGTTTAGGCAGGGTAATTGTATTGTGTGCTTGGGGACATTGGCGTGCCCCGATGCATTGTGTGATTATTAGTATCGGTTCATTGTGGACATGGTGCGCGGGTAATCCCAGGGTGTGTGTGAGTGCCTTGGATTCGGACTAGGCTCAAACCGAGTCACTAACTTCAGACCGGGTCGTTGCTTGACTCGAAGAGAAGAAAGGAGAAGCTGGTACGAGCCTCGCCCAGGCTCAGAGAAATAAAGGCGAACTCGGCCCAGACCCAGGCCGACCGGGAAAGAAGGGGTGTTGTGGTTCTGAGCCGGAACCAAAGAGAGGAAGTGGAGGTTATATTGTGTGTGGTGTTGTGTTCATTAAGGAAAACCCGGGGCATTTCGGGCTGTGGACACGTGCGGACTGGGACTCGCCAAGTGGGGAGCGAGTTTCGTCTGGGAACACCTCCGGAGACCTTCAACATCGACAGCAGCTGGTGTGGCCGACGCGAGTCTGAGCCCACAGCGTAGCCGTGATCAAAAGAACCGCCAAGGGGATCGCAGAGTGACGAGCACACGCCTCGCCCGACCTGAGCCAAGCGTTCAGCGGCTAAGCCTAGCGAAGCGGAGTGGGAGTGTTCGCTCAGTGGAAGGAGCTGAGCGGAGCTCCTGCAGCGCTAAGCAGGGGCTGAGCCAAGTGGTGCAAGGGCTGAGCGAAGACCAAGGTCGATCGGTCTAGCTACCTGAGCCTTCAAAAAGCACGGGCGCTTCGTCACAGTTGCATCTACGTTGCAGGCCGACGTGAGTGCATGTAGCTCGCGCATGTACTTCGTGCCTACAGCGCTGTGTTGAAGCTCGTTCGGCTCACGCCGATTTTCGCACTCATCGACGAGAAGGCGCATCGCAGTGAGCCCGCGCCAGAGTTCGCGCCTAATGACGAGATGATGGGCCCTTTAAAGATCTCGCGCGTGCAAACTACATTTTGCGCGCGCAGATTTCGCGCGCAGCTCTGGCCTAGCACTACAACGTGCAAGTCTAACATGAATTAGTGGCGAGGACGCCTTCGCGCCAAGCAAGCTTCCAGCGCCGCAATGACGCTCACTTTTCGTTTTGCCGAACACCAAGCAAGCCCCCCCCCACCCCACCTGCGAACCCGACGCCCCACCTCCAAGCCCGGTACACGAGTCCAGCACTGCTGACTGCCCCGCTACGTAACGTGACGGACTCTGAGCTGTCTGCTGTGTTTGTAGATGCCGAAGCACTCTGGTACCGCTAACTACACGATGTCCGACGTCGATCGACTCCTCGCGCTCGTCGAGAAGATGCTGCCGCTGGGCAAGGACGAATGGGAGCGGTTGGCGATGGCGTACAACGCAAACCGCCAACGCGGTGCGCCCGAGAGAGACTACGAGAGCCTTCGGCGTAAGTTCAAGGTGCTTTACAGCACGAGGAAGCCGACCGGCGTACAGGAGATGCCCCCTCACATCAAGAAGGCGAAGGAGATCAAGCCAGCCATCGACGCCAAGGCCAACGTCGTCGAGATGGACGACGAGGCCGACGACGACCAGCCCGACTTCTGTTTCGAGGTGGACCCGGACGACAGCTTGTACGAGGACGGCGATGGCGACGGCATGCAAGCACTGGTGACGCCGCTGTGGCCGGATCCGCCGGCGGCGAGTCGCTGGGCTCCGACGAGTCGCTCGACGACGAGTCGACGGTGTCTAGCCGCTCAACGAGCCGGGGCGAGTTCCAGGACTTGCTCACGTCGCCACTGGGCATGGAAGGGCTTGATGACCTTGCCCACACACCAGTCCTGCACCCGGCCGAGCGGGGCCAAGTGCACGTCGTTCGGGCTCTGGAGGGCCACCGCCATCACGCATGGCGGCCGTCAATGATACCAGCGGCGGAGCTTCGCTGCCGACGCAGCAATCTGCGACGCAAGCTGCTGCTGCTGTCAGCCGCGACGATCTCGAGGCGGCCAGATCCAGACGTCGTCGAACCGCCTTGGTGGCACTGATCTGTCAAGCTTCCGCGACACCGTTGGCGCCAAGCGCGCGAGAGAAGATGAGAAGGACACGGCCGAGGCAAGCTACGCCAAGGCTAAGAGGATCCGCGCCATGAAGGCGACCGCCGTCCTCAAGTCGAAGTTGGACGGCATCGAGAGCAACACCAGCAGCATGCGCGGCAGCATCTTCGAAACGCTGCTGGTGCTGCGCGAGGAGAGCGAAAGGAAGGCTGAGGCCCGACTTCTGGAGGCGAAGGCCGATGCGGAGGTGCGTCGTCGCGAGGATAAGCTGGAAAGAGAAGATCGTGCGCGTCGCGACCGCGAGGAAGCGCGCGCTCGAACTCAGGACCTGCTACTACTGATCGGCGCGCTGACCAAGAAGGCCTGAAGACAGAGTCAACGAGCGTGCAGGCTCACTTGAACGAGGCTAGCCATTCACATTGAATTTGTAGTTGTTCGTCACTTACTGCTAAGCCTTCAAATCGACTGTGTTGTTCATTATCATGTAGCAAGCTCATTGCAGTGTTCGCTTCTCAGTCATCACATTCTAGTCAATTGTAGCAATCACGATCAGTAAATGCAGTTCATGCAGAAGGCGGTTGATGACAACGCAGACAGCGAAAGCGCTCGACTCACCTTCGGAGAGAAACATATCGATCGCGCCTTACAGAGTCAACATCAGCTAAGGCCCAATACGACGACAACGAGAAATGTATTGTTCACATCTTACAAACACAGACATCATTAGCTAGGCTCCTACTCGCTTGACGGCGGCAGCTCCATTTCGCCCGAGAACGTCGTTCGAATCTGCGAGATGCCGACCGTACGCACACGGTAGTTAGCCATTCTGAACACGTTGCTGATTCTGTGCCCGCGGATGTTGGGGTCGTACGGCAGGGGGAGGTTGAGGCGGCTGTACACCTTCTGCATGCTGCCCATGCCCCACTCAGCCGCCTGCCGTACAGAAGTGATTGCATTGTGGAGCGTTCGCGCGGAGCTCCTGAGCGACGGCCATATTCTCTCCAAATCGCCGTCTTTGAGAGGCGTCAGGATGCGGCCCACCATGGTAGTCGAGCATGGAAAAGCGGAGTCCGACACCACGTTCATACGCGTAACTGGGCAGTACGCGGGGTCGAGCAACTTGGCGCGGAAGCCAAGCGAGGTGTCCGAGTCGTTCTACGACCCGAGACAATTGTGCTTACTCCAAATGATACAGCCGTCGGCGGCGAAGCCGATCGTGCCAGTCACGAACACGGTGTGAAGCCACCCGTTGTACATGGCATTTTGCAGATCCGCATTCGACGGCTGCTGGACCTACTGTGCAGTAGTTGTTAGCGTGTAGCATTCTTAGCAAAGCAAATAATGATTTCAAATGAAACTTACCGGAAGTTCTTCCCATCAATAAATCCAAAGGTGTGTTTGAGAAGTGGTTCGCGAGCCTCCACCAGCTTCGCCAACTCGGCTTGGCGAGCTGGGGACGGCCACGAGATCCGTGCGGGGGCGTATCCGCTTAGCGCCTGCGCCAGTGCTTCCTCGGCGCGCGCAAGCGTCCTCGACAGCGTGCTTGGCGGGACCCCAAACAGCATGCAAAGGGAGCTTTGCTCCATCGAGCCGACATAGAAGCAGAGCACGAGGCCGAGCACCTGGTGGTGGTGCTTCAGCTTGGTTGGACGCCCGCGTTTCGTGTGGCGCGGAATGTAGTAGAAGTGGCTAAACCGCTGCAGGAGCTGGTTGAAAGCCGACCTACAGCATTGTGTGTCAGATAGAGAATAGCAGCATGGTAAACATTTAATATAGATCGCACCTGGTCAAACTTGTCATGATCAGGAAGTTCATGTCGCTGCCGTACTTGTACACCATCATCCAGGCGGAGTCGCTCGGCGTATCCAGGCACTGGGTGGCTGCTGCGCATAGCGATCTTCCAAGACTCCCCCACCAGGGCGCGGTACACCTCTCTGCGAGCGTCATGCAGCTCCTCGTCTTGCTCGAGGAAGGTGCTGGCGAGCACCAGCAGCGCATCGGCGTCCTCGGCGTGCATCCTCGTGTCCGACGCGCGCCAAATTCAAAAGTGGCGAAATCTAGAAGCTTCCTGACGTAAGTGATGTCCGTGGCAAAGTGACGGGTACATTCTAATTGCCTGCTGTTATTGCCTGATTCAGGGCACTTCCACACGGACACAGATGCTCGATGTAAGGCATTTGTGGTAGATGCTTTTAGCGATATGCCAGCATATATCTTTTTAAGGCCTGACATTCCTGCTGCAACTATGACAGCCCGTTAATGTATATATGGTAGGCGTCCACTGGGCATTATGAGGGTATATATCAAAAATTAAACTTCAGAAGTACTGAACTGTATGTACGAGCTGTTCGTATACAGTACGACGGAATAAACGCTTGCCTTAACCCACTCACTTCACAATTTACTTTCAAGCGCCAACTTCATCCCTCGTCAGTACTCATGCGTCTCTCTCAAGTGTTGATGGCGATTGCGGCGACCTTCTTAGTTGCTGGCGAAGCTCTTTCCACGGCGACGGACTCCAACCAGGCCAAACTCGCCCAAGTGGCTTTGGCCACTGGCCAAAGCCAGCAGCGACATCTGAGGGCCCACCCCACCGAATCAGAGCAAAGAGCGCTGGATCCTGCCACCCTCCAGAGGATGTTCAAAGACGGCGTGAAAGTTGACGACTTCGCTGCCACATTGGGAATTACCGACGATATTGCGAATGCCATGCGCAGTGCAACGGCTCTAAACAATCTCTTGAGGACCCCCAAGTACGAGAAGTACAGATCGTACCTCAACTACGTGACGAAGAAGAGGAACAGCGGAAGGGCAGGAAGAATCATCTACGAGTGAGATGCCTGGATAAGCCCGCGGTCTTTGCAACCGTACTGAGTCAAGAACAGGCAACATGTCGAATCAAATCGTGCGAATTCTAGGTTCGTTAAAGGTACGTGTAAGCGAACAATAGAATGTCTACCAAAAATTCGTCTTGTGTGTCGCTATTGCAAGAGTTGCACGTGTGCGTACACTTAGTTTGTTCAAGGCACGACTTATCAAACTCGAATTCAGGGGTCACTTGGAAGTAATTATGTTCGTCTTCATAGTGTTCACCATTCTCGATTGTCTTGGTCCTTGCGCTCCATGGCTCTGCAATCTTTGCTGCGCTGGCGCCAAGATGTCTAGGTGTCTAGAGTGTGGCGCTAGTATTGCGAGGCTCGCTCTCAACGGAAGCTATGTCTGCCTCACATGTATAATGCAAGCCTAACATGTAACCATGGCGAATACTACGTGTGTCAAAATGGGATCTACACCCACAAAGTAAACCCGACACAGTCCCCTCTTTCCAACGATTACCATTCACATAGTCCGTGCCTACGGTACGCTTCGGAAGTCTACAACCCAGCGACTTTTGAGACCCATGACAAAACTGTCGAAGATGAAGACTACTCCGAAGAAAGCGGCATTACTTCGGAGCAAATGGAGAAACTGAAAAAGTGTGCGACGGGGAAGGTAATAATTGACTGGGCGAAAGCTCGGAGTAACTCGATTTGCCTGCAAACTCGTGCAGAGTTCCCGGTCTACATGGACTAAGAGGAACACGTAAATTGCGTGGAACAAGGAGGCCAAGGCCAAGACTGCACAACTCGCTGCAAGAAATGCACACGCATAAGATGCTCCTGCTTTCCCCTCAAGCCAGCCGGCTTTAGCAAAAACGTCCGAACAAGCAACATGTGAAAAGCGTGCCAATTGGAGATAGCACGCACTCTAGGTTTCATTACGACTAATCAAACAATGGTTACCATTGTCGGTAACACTTTCGGGTTGGCATACAGCAACCAACACCAACACGATTTTGTTCCCCATTGCAATCCATTCACTGTAAACACTTAACTTGCTCACACCTCTCAAATTTTAATTATAGGTATGCGTTGGTCATCATATCATCGCGCTCGAACTCACATCAGCTCAAGCCAAGAAAAATATATAGTTGTCACATATAAAATAAAATATATACCTTTTGCTTATAATATAAACCTTTTGGAGGGCCCAGCGCGACACTGGGGTTATATCGGTGTGATGGGTATCCTGCCGGTTCAGTCTGCCCACGCATATACGCAGGGTACGGATGGACGAAGTGAAGTGAAGAGAACGCTTGGACTGTGCAATAGCACTAGAGGTACTAAGTAAGCATTTGCATTTTCTAAAGCTGCAAAACAGATCTCAACCAAGGCTCGCAGTTTTTTAATTTTGTGAAGCATTGCCGGTTGATATCTTGCATCTACAGCTTTACTTCAGTAAGAAAAAAATCCGCGCAGATGCTGCGGATGCGAAGCAGGCGCAGGAGATGGTCATAGCTAGTACTTCGAAGTAAGAGCAGAAATTAATAAAAACTAAAAAAGAAGGATGTATTCCAAAATTCTCCTATCCCAGCCGTCGAGGAGCCCTAGTTTTACGGATATTGGAATTTACCGAGTCCTGCAATTGTGGTGAAGGAAAAGGAAGCATCCAACTACCGCCCGTTTAGCTGCCTCCTGAAACTAGTTTCGGGAAGTTACGCCGACAACAAGAAGGAGAACCAGATTGGAGACTTCAAAACCAACGACGCTATCGATGTTGCTAATTCGTGAGCGATGTTAAGGCACGTCAGCGGGCAATGTACATTGCCACCCAGAAAGAAAGCCAAACTGCAAACAAACCCACTCCTCATTGGATCGCAATATCCTACTAAAGTACCTGGTACTTTCTAGGTCGTCGATTTCGTAATTCACGCAAAGTGACAATTATATATTTTTCTTGGCTTGAGCTGATGTGAGTTCGAGCTATGATGACCAACGCATACCTATAATTAAAATTTGAGAGGTGTGAGCAAGTTAAGTGTTTACAGTGAATGGATTGCAATGGGGAACAAAATCGTGTTGGTGTTGGTTGCTGTATGCCAACCCGAAAGTGTTACCGACAATGGTAACCATTGTTTGATTAGTCGTAATGAAACCTAGAGTGCGTGCTATCTCCAATTGGCACGCTTTTCACATGTTGCTTGTTCGGACGTTTTTGCTAAAGCCGGCTGGCTTGAGGGGAAAGCAGGAGCATCTTATGCGTGTGCATTTCTTGCAGCGAGTTGTGCAGTCTTGGCCTTGGCCTCCTTGTTCCACGCAATTTACGTGTTCCTCTTAGTCCATGTAGACCGGGAACTCTGCACGAGTTTGCAGGCAAATCGAGTTACTCCGAGCTTTCGCCCAGTCAATTATTACCTTCCCCGTCGCACACTTTTTCAGTTTCTCCATTTGCTCCGAAGTAATGCCGCTTTCTTCGGAGTAGTCTTCATCTTCGACAGTTTTGTCATGGGTCTCAAAAGTCGCTGGGTTGTAGACTTCCGAAGCGTACCGTAGGCACGGACTATGTGAATGGTAATCGTTGGAAAGAGGGGACTGTGTCGGGTTTACTTTGTGGGTGTAGATCCCATTTTGACACACGTAGTATTCGCCATGGTTACATGTTAGGCTTGCATTATACATGTGAGGCAGACATAGCTTCCGTTGAGAGCGAGCCTCGCAATACTAGCGCCACACTCTAGACACCTAGACATCTTGGCGCCAGCGCAGCAAAGATTGCAGAGCCATGGAGCGCAAGGACCAAGACAATCGAGAATGGTGAACACTATGAAGACGAACATAATTACTTCCAAGTGACCCCTGAATTCGAGTTTGATAAGTCGTGCCTTGAACAAACTAAGTGTACGCACACGTGCAACTCTTGCAATAGCGACACACAAGACGAATTTTTGGTAGACATTCTATTGTTCGCTTACACGTACCTTTAACGAAACTAGAATTCGCACGATTTGATTCGACATGTTGCCTGTTCTTGACTCAGTACGGTTGCAAAGACCGCGGGCTTATCCAGGCATCTCACTCGTAGATGATTCTTCCTGCCCTTCCGCTGTTCCTCTTCTTCGTCACGTAGTTGAGGTACGATCTGTACTTCTCGTAGTTGGGGGTCCCCAAGAGATTGTTTAGAGCCGTTGCACTGCGCATGGCATTCGCAATATCGTCGGTAATTCCCAATGTGGCAGCGAAGTCGTCAACTTTCACGCCGTCTTTGAACATCCTCTGGAGGGTGGCAGGATCCAGCGCTCTTTGCTCTGATTCGGTGGGGTGGGCCCTCAGATGTCGCTGCTGGCTTTGGCCAGTGGCCAAAGCCACTTGGGCGAGTTTGGCCTGGTTGGAGTCCGTCGCCGTGGAAAGAGCTTCGCCAGCAACTAAGAAGGTCGCCGCAATCGCCATCAACACTTGAGAGAGACGCATGACTACTGACGAGGGATGAAGTTGGCGCTTGAAAGTAAATTGTGAAGTGAGTGGGTTAACCCCTTGGTCGCGGAGGGTTGGAAAATCACCTGATGCTGTTCAGAACAGCATAAGAATCACTTGGTTTCATTATGTATCGAAATCCGCAAAATATGTTCTCGTCCTTTCCCAGAAATCGAAAGAAACTGATTGGTCCACGTGTTCAAAAGGAGACAAACGATTATTTAGTAAAACATATGCCCTGAACTACCGCGTGCAAGGGTGGGCAAAATGTTTTCGGATAAATCATATTTAGGTTCCCCTTTCGAGCTCGGACGCCAGCCGCTGCAGAAGAAGAAGATGATGATGCGGCTTCCGACGAAGGGTCGACGACGGGCGGCCCCTACCAACAAAAGCGAGCGCGCACGGCTAGCATCGCGGAGTAAGCAATATGTATTGAAAAGAGACAGAATCAAGGACACACCCTTTGCTTACTCCGCGATGCTAGCCGTGCGCGCTCGCTTTGAAAAGAGACAGCATCGCGGAGTAAGCAATATGTATTGAAAAGAGACATCCCCATCAGATATCTGCAAACAACGATGACGAACCAAGCCGAGCATATCCCCGCAAGCGGGTCTCGTTGAACATGCACATCCACTCACATATGCTGCATATGCTATGCATCGCAGGACGCGCTCGATTTACAAATCGATCGAGCTAAATCAGGGTGCTAATCGATAGATTTACGAGCAAAATAGGTAAATGAAGCGGTTTTCACGATACATAAGACGACTTAGAGAGTCAGAGCATATGAGTCGGATTTACATTTGCTAATCGGCCGATTAAGCCAATTTGCTTGCTATTCAGACGGAATGTCCGATGTGCAACCGGCATTCGCTCCTTGTAGGCTAAATCAGCAGTTGCTCTTGGCTAGGTAGTCAAGGCTACAGTACTAATATCAGAACTAAGCAGGAAAAGCCGCACGCTATAATACATGTAACTGAGATATGCAAGCAACGCGTTTAAGCGCGGTGTTGTCGCTGCACTTGGCGAGTCTCGGGCCGAGGGTACTAATTACGAGACCGATGAGCAGCCCTCCTTAAAAATGGGAGTTCCCAGTTTTCCCGTAAAGTCGCTTATCAAGGGAAAATTCTGGATTTGAAATGGGAGTTATGGGACCCATACTTTACTCAAGTCAAATGATTCACCCACTTATTTCCGATGTTGATACTGGTGCTTCAGAGCCATCAGATGTCATCATAAGAACCCCAAGTTGTAACATTAAGGTGCATCACAGTCAGTGCTGTCGTGATGTTCGTTGTCTATGCGGAACAACCTCAATATTGAAAAGCGTCCGCGTTTAATTACCGTTGACAGTTCCGCTGATTGAATATGTTTTCCTTACATCTACTAAAAAAGAGACCTGATACGCAAAGATTGACGTGATCTAACAACAATAACCCGTAGCAAAGGTTTCCTGATCCAAGCAACAATGGGCCGTAGCAAGCATTCTATTAATGAATTTGCAACCTCAAAAGTCCACCCCCACCCTTGATTTCCCCACCCTGTCCTGGCAGCTCAAGCTTACAAAGATACCTGACACAAAATAAGGTAAATGAACCCAGAAGACGGTTCCTATCGTCCCACAGCTGTGTTGGACCATTATTCGAGCGCTTTCAGCATTTGGAAAGCGTTCTCTTCGTTGCGCTGCGACGCCAAAAGCTAATCATATACAATTCCGTAGCATAAAATCTTCTGTTTTTCACGGGAGTATTTGAGATTTAAAAATGGGAAATCTGGGAAAATCCGTGAAGATCCCATGTTTAAAAACATGGGATCTTCACGGATTTTCCTTAAAAGGAGGCCTGCCGATGAGCGATTTATACTCCGATTATAATTGAGACATCCCCGATTTATTAGTCTTCAAATCCTCTATGAGCGATGTTTATCCGGCTAATTCAGCCGGACAAACTAATCGGTTTTCACAATAATACCTGTACTTGTATTAGAGAACTTTCGCAAACCGATTTTAGTTGAGTTTCAGATTTGTTTTCAGTTTGGAGGAGTACCGTGATTGGGGTCTCTCAAATCTGATACTCAAATGCATTTCCGTTTTAGCAAAGTGGTGGTTTTGCTCAACTCGGTTTTCAGCTTCACTATCTCAGTAGTAATAGAACGTAAGGAAGTGTCCTAACTTTCCTAATTAGGACTGATAGGACAGCTATCTTAAATTACCGTTACCGTCATTTATGGGAGTATCATTTAGGACTGTTATAGTACAGATAATCCGACACCCTATTACTGCAAGCGCTTACACGAAAATAGCCTCAAATTTTGACTTGCATCCTAACGCTCGAGTTTATGAGTTAGCCACGTCGATCGGGCCGTTGATCTTGAAGTCTCCAATTTGGTTCTCCTTCCCCAGATCGGCGTAGTTGCCCCGAGCCCTCGCCAGAATGTACTCCGCCCAGCTGAACGGACGGTAGTTGGGCACGTCCCCTTCCTTCACGATGATAGGCTCCACTTGGGCATTGTACGCTGGGAAGTAAAAGAACGGGGCCGAGAAGCGACTGGCCTTGTCCGTCGCCAGAACGCGGTGAATTGGGGCCACGAACTTGTCGTTCGACCACACCTGCGTCATGTCGCCAAGGTTGATGGTGTACGTCCCCTTCCTCGGCGGCACATTCACCCACGTCTGCGACTTCCGGTGAAACACCTGGAGTGAAGCCACTTCGTCATCTTGCAGGAGAATGGTAAGAGCGCCAGGATCCGTGTGGTTGTAGACCCCCATGGTCTTCTCCGGGTCGGGGGCCACAGGGTAGTGGTTCAGTCTCATGACACTGGGGCTGTTGCCCAGGAAGAACTGGTCGAAGAACGCGGGCTGTTCCCCCAACGACACCGCCAGTATCTTCAACAGTCGGCGGGAGATGTACTCCATCTTGTCGTAGTAAGTCTGCATTTCATGGCGGAACCCCGGTAGAATATCCTCCTGTAGCCACTGGTTCTGCGACGTGCCCAGTCGTCCGTCCCCCTCTGGAGGTGGGGGGCCATCCTCGTAGGCCCCAGTGAAGTCGAAGCACTCCTTCCAGTCCGTCTTGTTCTTGGTGAGTTCCCCCTCGACATACCCGCGCGCGTTCGTAGCGACGCGGGGGATGGAGCGCTTCGTCTCTGGCGGGAGACGGAAGAACGCGCGCATGAACTCCTGGAACCTCTTGACGTCTTGCGCTGGTAGGCCGTGGTTCGCAACGTAGAAGAACCCCCACTCGCTCGCAGCAGCGGAGACCTCGTCGATGATCTGGCGGATGGACGAGTTGTTGGTGTCTCGAAGCGCCGCGTCCACCTCTGCGTCCGTCGCGAGAGCCGTGAAGGCCCCAATGTCGATCACAGGGACCTGGTGCACCTCCATCTTTGGCTTGAGGAGGAGAATTCCGGAATGAAGAACTGTGATTGGTTTCGATCCTGAAAGGACGTGGTGTGCGTTACGTACATGACTCGGATCGGGCAGTTTTGTTCTCTATTCGTTCTCCGGTAGAACACGATTCAACACTACTGTAAGCTTAGTTTTATTTCCTTCATTACACGTGGGTGTCCGTGGTTCTACGAGTTGGCGACGTCGATGGGTCCGTGGATCTTGAAGTCTCCGATCTGAATCTCCTTGCCGCTGTCGGCGTAGTCGCCCTTGAAGCGCGCGAGGCGGAACTCGCGCCAGCTCAGCGGGCGGTAGTTGGCCTCCTCGCCCTCCTTCACCACGATGGGCTCGATCTGCGCCTTGTACGACGGGTTGTAGAAGAAGGGGGCGGAGAAGCGGTCGGCGCCGCCGCTGGCCAGCACGCGGTGCAGCGGCGCCACGAACTTGTCGTTAGACCAGACCTGCACCATGTCGCCGATGTTGATGGTGAACGTGCCCTTGCGAGGCGGCACGAGCGTCCACGTCTGCGAGTCGCGGTGGAACGCCTGCAGCGAGGCCACCTCGTCGTCCTGCAGCAGCAACGTCAGCGCGCCGGCGTCCGTGTGGTGGTAGACTCCCATGGTCTTCTCCGGCTCGGGGGCCACGGGGAAGTGGTTGAGCCTCAGGAAGCTCGAGTTGTCGCCGTGGAAGAACTGGTCGAAGAAGGCCGGCTCCTCGCCCAACGCAACCGCGAACACCTTCAGCAGCCGACGCGAAATGTATTCCATCTTTCCGTAGTATTCTACCATCTCCTGGCGGAAGCCAGGTAGAACATCCTCCTCGAGCCATTGGTTCCGGTCGTCGCCGAGACGCTCGTGCTTGTCATTGGCCGGGCCGTCCTCGTCCACGCCGGCGAAGTCGAGGCACTCCTTCCAGTCCGTCTTGTTCTTGGTCAGCTCGTCGTCGAAGTAGCCGCGCGAGTTGCTGGCGCTGCGACGGATCGAGCGCTTGGCCTCTGCCGGGAGGTTGAAGAAGGAGCGCATGGCGGCCTGGAAGCTGTCCACCTCCTGCTCGGGCAGGCCGTGGCTGGCGATGTAGAAGAAGCCCCACTCGCTCGCGGCCGCGCGGACCTCCTCGATCGTCTTGCAGAGCGCCGCGTCGCTAGCGTCACGCAGCGCGGCGTCCACTTCGACGTCCGAGCGGAACGCCATGAGGGCGGCGATGTCGACGACTGGGACTTGGCGGACGTCCATTGTGATGTCAGGCTTGCAACTTGCGGAATGGCTCATGGTCAAGTGGAGGAGAGGTGGGGACCAGTTCAACGTGTGCGGCCAGCGGAGACCTTTGTGCAAGGCTGACGTAGCGGGAATGGGGCCGCGGGATTGGCTACCTCGACCCAATCTGCCGGGATCTGCGCTATAAAAATGGAGCTGCCGGTGATCTGGGTACGGATGGCTGTTGTTGACGATGGACTTCATGTAGTAAATGTAGTGACGACCGCGCGGACTTCCAATATTCATGTATGGAAGCGCAGCTACGGTAGGAAAGCGGCGGCTTGACCGTGTGCCGCCGATCACAGGGTATGCTGATCACCAAGATGTCGGGTATGGCAGCTCAATGGGGTCAAGAATCTTGACTCAAGATGTTGAAGTTCCCTGGGCGAAGACGCCAACCACAGCCTAAGAGACCGCAACTGTCAGTAGAAGTAGTCGCTGCCACTCGGACGTCCTGCAAGAAGCCCCGAGAGGGGCGGCAAGCAGCGGTGTCTGCTAGATCGGATGGTGAACCTGATGAGGAAGTGGCGTTTGTGAACAAGTTTTAACAACAGCAACATGAATTCAAAAAGAGACCGCCAAGCGTAGCTTCAAAATCGTTGTATAGATACCAAGTTACTACGCGGTTTTTAGGAAGAGAGACACACAGTCGACTCCATCTATCAGCCGCAGGGTTTACGACTCAGGGGCCAAACCATGCCACGACACTGCAACACACAGCCCACCTACGACTGGTAGCTGCTTAGCTCAGCAGATTCTCGACCGAAGCCGAGATCCACGACGTCACCTGGTCGGCCGACACGGCGTCCACGTCAAAGTCGAAGTCGTCGCCGCCCAGCTCGATGATCTTGATGGTGCCTGTGCTCGAGTTATCGATGATGGTCACGTACGTCACGGCCGAGTCGGTGGGACGCACGGCGTAGTTGTCACCGCCCGGGGACACGCTGCCGTCGTAGAAGTAGTAGTGAGTCGACACCTTGTCCTTGTCCGTGTTGGTCTCGATCACCTCGGCAATGTCGAGCTCACCGCAGCCGCCCTCGGAGCCCTCGCCACGGCAGTTGCAGCCGTACTGGTTAGCACGAACCACCTGAGCGTTCAGCATCCAGATAGCAGGGCGGTTGACGATCGAGCCCGTAGGCATCTGCACCTTAGTCACGAACATCTTCATGCCGCCGTCCCAGCCGTGGAAGCCCATGTCGTCGTAGTAGCCAATGCAGCCGTCCTCGTCGGCGCAGTTGGTCTCCGTCATGACGTTGACCTCGCATCCGGTGGAGACGCACGGGCCGCCGCCGGTCACCGAAGCGTCCGAGGCATCAGCAAGGGAGCCGCCGAACGTCGTGCTCTCAGTGGCGGTGCCGGAGCCGTCGGCCGTCGAGTAACCCTGAGGGCTCGAGTCAGCGCCGGTGTAGTCGATGTTGAGGTTGTTCATGAAGACCATGTTCTCCTGGGTGCCGTTCTGGCTGTAGGACGACACCTTGGTCCAGTCGCTGCCCGAGGTGGCGTTGAACACGGCGATGTTGTAGATGTTGAGCGGGCCGCGGAAGACCATGGACACCTCCTCGCTGAACGGACCCACGGGGTCGCTCACCGACACGTCCTCGGTGGTGCAGGATGACATGGCCGTCACCTTGCCGTACGTGCCGGCGGCCGAACCGGCATCCGTGCCGTTGTACACGAAGCTGGAGCTGATCGTGGCGCTCGAGAAAGACGCGGCGCTGCCGGTCGTCGTCGTTGAAGTAGTCGAAGTTGAAGTGGACGTCTGCGTCTGCGACTGCGTCGAGGTGCTGGACGTCGAGACGGTACCGTACTCGTAGTCGCTGGCCACCTCCGGGGCGGCAGTGGTAGCGGCCGGGGCCGACGTGGTCGACTGCGTCTGCGACTGCTGCTGGCTGGCCGACTGCTGGCTGGTCGATTGCTGCTGCGTGGACGACGAGGACGTGGTGGTGGTCGTGGTCGTCGTGCTGGAGCTGGATCCGCCGGGGCAGAAGGTGACCGTGAAGGGCAGCGTGTCCGGGCAGCTGTGGGTCTTGGTGTCGTCCGACGGGTACAGGTAGGCGTCCGAGCACTCCTCGCTCTCGCACGTGAGCGTGGCGCACGAGCTGGAGACCGACTTGGCCGAGCTCGTGTCGGGCGCGATGCTCATGGCCACGTTGTAGCCCGACTTGCCCGTGAGCTCCTTGCACGCATCGTACGAGGTGCAGCTGCCGCTTCCGGGCGGGATCACGCTGATGTCGTACCAGGTGTAGCCGCCCGTGACGGAGAACTCGGCCAGCGTGGCCTCGTCGCTGGTGCCGTCACGGAACATACCGCTGTAGCCGCTGGCCAGGTCGCGGCTCGTGGAGCTGCCGGCCGCGATGGTCTCGGTCTTGCTGTTGTCGTACAGGCTGACGGCGTACGAGCACGAGTTGACGAAGCTCACGGACACGGAGGCGGCCACGGGCGCGGCCATCACCAGCGCGGCGCTCAGGGCGAGGAAGACCTTAACCATTGTGAAGGACGGAGCTGCTGGTCGACTTGTGTGTGTGAGCTCAAGCCGGCAAATTGCGGAATGGACTGGTAGCCGCCTGCCATTGCGTTAGCGCTGGCTGGCTCACCCACGCGCGCGCGCGTGCTACGGTACCGGGCACGCCTGGATGCATTTGATCAGCACTTTGGAGACGCTCGGACGACAGACGGATGCCATGCACATCGTGGCGATGGCGCGGTGGCCAGCCCCGCGATCATCTCAGGGCGCTAGTCGCCATCTGGAGAGCACGACGACGTCAGCGGCGGACCAGGCCTTTCGTCTGCACTTGGACCCACCGGGCGGAGTGTAGCCAGGCCGCGAACTGGTATCCGATCATTTAAGTTTTGTATGCCGGCTCCGACTATTAACGGAAGTAAGTACAGTTACACGAGTGTTAAGTCGGCGGAGCTCGGCAGTCTACGCGGCAGTTTGAGCTGATTTCGAGTGCTCGCGGATCGTCTGGTGGCGCCTAGATGCAGAATGTTGGATCTCGGTGCGGCGCCTGCGTCCTTGGCGGGTTCTGCGCCGAGAAGAGGAGTCTCAGGTAGCGCAATCTACTGATTTGTGTGCATGTTGCTGCTCGTCGCGTCGCGTGCCTGGCCGATCGTCACTCGATGGTCGACAGTCTCGACTCAGGACTGCCAGGCACTTTACGCCTGAGTCACACGGCAAGTTGCTTCACCAAAACGCCATGTGACCCGGGCTTGGCTAGATAGATTATGGCGTCTAACGCTGTGGCGTCTGCGAGTGTCGCGCGCTTTCTAACTCGTGCGCGGGCAGACATCGCTCGGCTCTGCGAGGTGGCTTCGTTGACTGATGGTGCACTGTAGCAGTCTTTGCTGGCGTGGGAGACGCAGATCCGTTTGGAGTGATGGGCTTGCTTGTCATGCTGCCGTTGTGTGGCTGCCAAGCGGCCTCGCTGTACGAAGGAGATCCCACCGGAGTCATGCGGGACTGATTTGCCCCTGTGCACTGCACGACCGGCACACCATGTCATGCTTCAGCAACGCTGTTGTTGTTCGTACGACGTTGGCCTTCGTGTCCCCAGTGGCGACAGGGTCTTCATCGTATTGATGACTACTCGCTGCGGCGAGCTTTCTACAAACCGGAACGAGTACCGCTCCTGACTCGGCCAGGCCATCGCTTGGCCAGTGCTCGTTGCTAGGGCGAGCCCGAAGGTCTGGTGGGCGATGCGGCGCCATGGAGCTTCTTGCTTCACCATCGTTTCGGGGTGCAGTAGCTGTGTATTTCGCGTTATGGGGCATTGTCCACCCTCGTCGTGGCGTTGCCGACCGCTTCAACATGGGATTTCGCGGCTTTGCTCGCGCTTTGCACTTCTTCCTGCTCCTGCTCCTCGTTTGTGGCACCATGGATGGACTTCAGCGATGCATCGTACTGGTATCACACCGAGCTGACGCTACGACTACGATGGCTAAAAACTCAACGAGGGCAGTACCTGTACATGTAGCAACCGCTTCTACTGATCAAGTGCCCGTCATGTGGCGTGAATTGCAGCGGCTTCTCCACCGATATGGTGGCTTGCACCTTTATTAATTGGCGCGATATGCACGCTCTGCGCGCTCATGTCGTTGCTGTACGCGCGAGGAATTTGTAGCCTGCAAAGTCCTTTCGAGAACGTCAGGGTGTAGTACGAGTTCGTAAAAAGACTGGTACCAGTATTGACCTGGGTAGATGTTACCCGCCATCGGGTAGTTGCAATAGCAACGGAGCAGTTACGAGGCGAAGCAGTTAGGAAACTCCAAGAGCAGAAACGGACACCGCTCCAGCTAGGCGTCCTGCAGGCTAGATCTCCTTTTCAATGCTCACTTCAGATTTCTACTACTAGAGCTCAAGTCAAACAGGGAACAGCAGAAACCCCCCAGAAACTGCGCCAACACTTTCTTTCATGAAGTACACTGCTGTCGTGTTTAAAGAAACTCCAGCGGAGCGACAATACCTACTCGACCGTAAGAGTTACAATCTCTACAGCGGTATAATTTGCTGGCCCTACTACTCGATTCCACGTCCAAAGCAAGGAAGAGATCCAAAGACAAACCGCTTAGCTGATGAGGTTCTCCACCGAGGCGGAGAGCCACGTCGACACAGTGTCGGCCGAGACCGAGTCCACGGAAAAGTCGAAGTCGTCGCCGCCGATCTCAATGATCTTCACGACGCCCTCACCCGAGTTGTCGTAGATGGTCACGTACGTCACGGCCGAGTCGGAGGGACGCGCGGCGTAGTTGTCGCCACCGGGGGAGACACAACCGTCGTAGAAGTAGTAGTGGGTCGACACCTTGTCCTGGGCCGTGTTGGTTTCAATGACCTCGGCGACATCAAGCTCACCACATCCACCGACGGAGCCCGAGCCACGGCAGTTGCAGCCGTACTGACTGGCGCGCACAACCTGGGCGTTCAGCATCCAGATCGCCGGCAGGTTCGCCGTCGAGCCCGTAGGCATCAGCACCTTAGTCACAAACATTTTCATACCACCGTCCCAGCCGTGGAAGCCCATGTCATCGTAGTAACCAAGGCAACCGTCCTCGTCGGCGCAGTTAGTCGACGTCATGATGTTGACTTCGCAACCCGTGGACACGCACGGGCCGCCGCCGGTCACCGACGTGTCGGAAGCATCCGCCAGAGTGCCACCGAAAATGGTCGATTCTGTGGCGGTGCCACTGCCATCAGCCGTCGAGTAGCCCTGCGGGCTCGAGTTAGCGCCGGTGTAGTCGATGTTGAGGTTGTTCATGAAGACCATGTTGTCCTGGGTGCCGGCACTTGCGTCGTACGACGACATCTTGCTCCAGTTGTTGCCGGACGAGCCGGTGAACACGGCGATGTTGTAGATGTTCATGGGGCCGCGGAAGACCATGCTCACTTCCTCACTCATGGGGCCGACGGGGTCCGTCACGGAAACATCCTCCGTCGTGCAGGACGACATGGCCGTCACCTTGCCGTACGTGCCGGTGGCCGAGCCGGCGTTGGTGCCGGTGTACGCGAAGCTGGAGCTAATGGTGGCGCTCGAGAAGTCTCCCGTAGAGCCGCTCGAAGTGGTCTGCGTGGTGCTAGAGGAAGTCGTCGTTGCACTTGACGTGGTCGAACTGGTACTCGCCGTGCCGGTCGTCGAGGAGGTCGAGTCCGTTCCGACAACACCGGCAGAGTAGTCGGCGTCCGAGGCAACTGGGGCTTCCGTCGTCGCCTCGGGGGCCGCAGTGGTTGCAGCAGGGGCGTCGGTTGAGGCGACAACAGCCACAGTAGTGGCAACGGGGGCGTCAGTAGTTGCAACAGGGGCAGCAGTAGTGGCCACGGGGGCCTCGGTGGAGGCCGTACTGGTAGTTGATGTTGTAGTCGACGTCGTGATCGTGGTCGAATTGGAGGATCCATCCGGGCAGAAGGCCACTTCGATGGGCAGACTGTCGGGGCAGTTGCGCAGCTTGGAGACGTCCGTCGGGTACAGGTAGGCGCCATCGCAGTCGGCGCTCTCGCAGGTCACGGCGGCGCACTCGGCGTTCACGCTGGTGCTGCCAACGTTGGGGGTGATTGACAGGGGCACGTTGAAGCCGGTCTTGCCCCCCGACGTCGCGGCGCACTCCGCGTAGCTCGTGCAGTTGCCGGCTCCAGGCGGCACGGTGCTGATGGCGTACCAGGCCTTGCCGCCGCTGATGGCGAACTGGGCCAGTGTGGCCTCGTTGCTGGTGCCGTTGCGGAACATGCCGCTGAAGCCGTCGGCCAGCTCGCGCGACGTGGAGCCGCCCACAGCGAGGGTCTCGGTCGCATTGTTGTCGTAGAGACTGATGTCGTAGGTGCAGTCGTTCACGAAGGAGATGCTGGTGGCCATGGTGACGGCCACCTGCGCCGCCACGGCCAGCGAGCCGCCGAGAGCTAGGAACACGCGCACCATCGTGGAATTCGCAGTGGAAGTTGGTAGGTTAGTTTGGTTGAGCGGGCCTCTGTGTCGGTCGACTGTATTCACTGCTGGGCGTGAATGAGCAAGTTGGGAAGTGATACTAGTGCCATGCCAGACGCACCCCGCCCGCTATTGATAGGCTTGATCTCTTGGCCCACATCCTTTCAGATCCTGGGCGTGCTGACTGTATCAAAAATACCCGCCGCAGAGACGAGCCGTTGAAATGTATCGGAGCCAAAGTTGGCTGAGCACTTTTATCTCAGGGCCAGATGGAGAGCGAGCTCACGTTGCGACTGCATCGGAGACTCCATCGATATCAACGCTCGACTCGTTGTAGCGGCACTCCATGCCGGTTGTCTGCTCATATACTTGTCTGCTTACATACTTGAATTCTAAGATTTAGGAGCTCTAAATCAAGACTAGATGTATGGAATAGAACGGAGTAATCCTGATTATGAGCTGGTCTAAATTTGAAATGTCGACACCATGGGGCACCTTGTCCAGCGCAGTCGGGCAAAGTCAAACGTATTGTTGTGGCATTGCACTACAATTTGTGGCGGTCGGCAGCGACAGACGTGTCTCCGTCGCGTTCTGCGTTGCATGCACTGCGCATCGGCGCAAGAATGATCAAGTGACGTGATCTCTGACTGCACTCGGATGGGGAGGCACTCCTGAAAAACGAGACTTCGCTTCATCCATGCCGATCGCTATACCGGTGCGTATGTGTTATCGGACAACATGTATTTCTGGATGATGGCCGCTGTTGTACAAGATTTCCGCTGTTTACCAGGCTTTTTCATAAGTCACTGCAGTTGGGCTCACTTACTCAACCGTTTACTCCCAAATGTGAGTAAATGAATAGGAGTAAGTGGCTGGGTGATTCCTTTGAGCTCAGGGCTTTCAGCTCGCCACACGATACGTAGCGATAAAGGCTGCGACGTAAGCAGTTTTGATCCGTGGCAAACTAATGCGCAACGCAATCTCGTGACTGCAACATCACTTCAACATGAGCAGCCAATCACGGCATCGTAACGAAGGTTTCTCGTCGTTGGACCCATAGCGAAGATCTTCATCAAACGGCGAGTTATGTACTCCATCTTGTCGTAGTAGGCCTTCATCTCACCGCGAAAGCTGGTAGCGTTGACTCGTCATACCAATGGTTTTGGTCGTCACCCAGCCTCTTGAATTTCGAGGTGTCCTCTGCTGTGCCAGCGAAGTCGAAGCGCTCCTTTTAGTCGGTCTTGAACCGGACAAGACTGACTCCATCATGGGCGTCTATCATCACACGGACTCTGGTCCGCTAACCATCCGCCGGCCGATTCTCCGCTCCGTTCTTCTACCTCCCGGCGTATGATGTCGAGGTGAAGCCTACCGTGGTGAAGGACGGCGGTGCGCCCAACTACTGTCCGATTGGCGCCAATTCCTCCTGGCTCGTTATCAAGGCAAGTACCCCGATCAAGGCAAATTAAACCAGATCGGCGACTTCAAGATCCGCGGGCCCATCGACGTTGCGAATGCATAGGAAACGGCTCGCACGGGAGCTACAGTATGAGGAGATCCGTACGTTTTCGCTTTCGTTTGGCACAAAATCTCGACTTTGTGCCAAACGAAAGCAAACACGTATCGATATTGTTGTGAAAGCGGCAAAATGCATTTCCGTTGACGTATTTGTTGGGTTTTAACGACACCTTCCCACTTATCGTTCACTAGACTCCCTGGGCTCGATAGTAAGCACTCGTGACCTACGAATTCGCAACATCGATGGGTCCGCGGATCTTGAAATCTCCGATCTGGATCTCCTTGCCCTTGTCGGCAACGTTGCCCTGGTAGCGCCTCAAACGGAACTCACCCCAGCTCAGCGGTCGGTAGTTGGCCTCGTCTCCCTCCTTCACCACAATAGGCTCCACTTGGGCCTTGTACGACGGGTTGTAGAAGAAGGGGGCGGAGAAGCGGTCGGCCCCGCCATTAGCGAGAACGCGGTGCAGCGGCGCCACGAACTGGTCGTTGGACCACACCTGCACCATGTCGCCGATGTTGATCGTGTACGTGCCCTTGCGCGGCGGCACGTTGTTCCACGTCTGCGACTCACGGTGGAAAGCCTGCAGCGACGCAACATCGTCGTCTTGAAGCAGAATAGTGAGCGCGCCAGCGTCCGTGTGGTGGTACACGCCCATGGTCTTCTCTGGGTCCTCAGTCGCTGGGTAGTGGTTCAGTCGCATGTGGCTCGAGTTGTCGCCATGGAAGAACTGGTCGAAGAACGCAGGCTCCTCGCCCAAGGCCACAGCGAACACCTTCAGCAGCCGACGCGCAATGTACTCCATCTTGCCGAAGTACGTGGCCATTTCGCTGCGGAAGCCAGGCAGTGTCTCCTCATCGACCCACTGGTTCTCATCATCCCCGAGTCGCTGGTGCTTGTCGTTCGCCAGGCCGTCCTCGTTGAGTCCGGCAAAGTCGAAGCACTCTTTGCAGTCCGTCTTGTTCTTGGTGAGCTCATGCTCCACGTACCCGCGCGAGTTGGTGGGCGTGCGTCGGACGGTTCGCTTCAGCTCCTTGGGCAGACGGAAGAAGGAGCGCATGGCCTTCTGGAACTTCTGCATTTCTTGGTCTGGCAGTCCGTGGTTGGCGATGTAGAAGAACCCCCACTCGCTCGCAGCCGCTCGGATCTCCTCGATCGTCTTGTGCAGCGCGCCGTCCTTGGCGTCACGCAGCGCAGCGTCCACTTCAACGTCACTGGAGAGCGCCATGAGCGCCGCGATGTCGACGACTGGAACTTGACGCACGTCCATCTCAATCTCAGTTTTGTCGGGGGGGGGAGGGGCTTGGTCTCGAGGTTGCCAAATGCGGAATGAACCATGACCAGCCCAGCACCACGCCTCGAGGCATTATGGATGCATCCCGGTGCCGTGGACCACGATCCTTGGTGCAGTTGGGTCGGCGCCGTCGACATTGCCGCAGTGTCGAGTGCGATTGGAGCAATAGAGGTCAACTCATCCACTTCGTCCAATCTTGCCGCGGTGAAGGGCCATCGATTCGTCTCGCCCGCCAAATACGAATCCGTCCTCGAGCGTCCACATGATAGTGTGTGCGCCACACACATCAACCAAGAGTGATGGTCAAATTGGTGTACAGCACACCAATTCAGATGCTGCCGAAGTTGCCGTCGGAGTCAGCAGCGTCGGTCCCATCCCGCCCAGAATCCCATCGGACGCGTGCCTCCGCCATGGCAGGCGGACGACTCTGGCGCAGCGTGCGCGTGCTGCTGTGGAAGAACTGGCGCGTCAAGCAGCGCGAGAGCCGCCTGAACCGCGGCCGCAGCGGCCGGCGCTGGCTGTACCCGGCGCTGCTCACGGACATCGTCGTGCCGCTGGCGCTGCTGCTCGTGCTCATCCAGAAGCTCTGCGAGTACAACGCGCAGCTGGTGGCGCCCGCGGGCGTGGACGCGCTCGACGCCTTCCTGGAGCGGCACAAGGACGCCATCATGATGGAGCCGCAGACCGAGACGGAGGCGGAGCCCAAGCGCGCGCTCTGGCCGCAGCAGCAGAGCGACGACATCGTGACGCAGGCGGAGGAGCAGCAGCTGCAGCACGTGACGGTCGAGTCCGGCACGCTGCTGCTGGCGGCGCTGCCGCTCATGCTGGCCAAGACCAACCAGAGCCTCGCCATACTCGAGCGCAGAGAGACGGAGAAGTTCCTACAGTACCTCGACCAGTGCGTTCCATTGCAGAATATTGTTGCTGTTGGAGTATGTGTGTTTTACAGCTAATTATTGATTGTTGTATTGTTTTTTACTAGGCATTACCCGCCGGCGGAGGAGTTGGGGATTTCTAGCTACTCGCAGAGGACGAAGAAGGTTCCGATTGGCGACTTGGCGTCGAATGACGAAGCGGACCAAGTTTTGCTCGAGTTCCCCAAGAAGAGCGGGTGGAATATCTACGCGGGGCTGGATGTGAGGAGAACGACGACTGGAGAGGGGGAAGAGGAGGACGTTTCCCACCCGCTGGAGCTGCTGGCGCTGTTCTACCAGGATCACATGAAGGACCCGTCGGAGATCGCCGGAGAGACCCAAGTCCAGCAGTTTTTCGCGCAAGACCTGACGTTTAATACTTCCGGCGGACCGATTCATTTCCCGACGGTGCTGCCGTTTCAGATGGCGCTCAACATGTTCATGCGAGAGAATGCGACCAGCTTTACGAACACGCACTTGATGGACCTTAGTGACCTGCCGCCGGAAATTATCTGCCAGTTGGTGGACAACATGCTGGAGCGCGGTGGACTTCGGTGGTCCGACTTCCCGAAGACGTCGCCGTTGGGAAGGAGTGAGATGGCGTGCGTGGTTGCGATGAAGAAGGGAGGACTGTCGACGGAGCTGCAACGATTCTTGTCGAATCTGGTAAACAAGGCGGCTTCCAGTGACCAACTGGACAATTTGAGCGTTGCCACGCTGCCGAGTCGTCCTGCGAGCACGGTGTCCGGTCCTCTTGAGGGCAACATTGTGTTTTACATGGCGTACTTGTTCTTGTGGCCATACGTCCGTTTGGTCCGTGATGTCGTCGCTGAAAAGGAGAAGCAGCTGAAGGAGTATTTGATGATCATGGGGCTGCCGGCAATGTCGCTTTTGATCAGTTGGTTTTTGCTGTACTTCTTGGCGTCGGCTGTGGTATCTCTGCTCGGTATGTGGCTGCTCAACGGTAGTATGTTCGCCGCTACGACAATGGGCGGCTGGTACTTCTTCCTGCTGCTGATGGTGTTCATCACGAGCATGCTCTTCTTCGGTCTCGCTGTCACGCCCATTTTCAATCGGACGAAGACGGCGGCTGCGTGTGCTCCACTGATGTACATCATCCTGAGTGCAGGAACATTGATTCGATCACTGGCTGGTGACGATGCGGTGGCGTCGTCCGAATCTTTGACGTTGCTGCTGACAGTGCTTGATGCCATCAGCTCACCTGTTGCATTTATGGCCTGCGTGCACGATATTTTGTCGTTCGATGCCGTGACAGCGGCTCAGAGGCCGATCACTTGGAGAACGGTGGAGGCACCTTGCAGCCTGATGGCTATGCAAAGCGCTGGGTACTTGCTGCTTGGATGGTACTTGGAGAACGTGTTCCCGCGGACGTATGGAGTTCAACAGAAGTGGTATTTCATATTGCAATCGTCGTATTGGTTCCCCAAGAAGATGGACCTCGATAACTCCAATGACGAGTCCGTTCGACTCACCGAGATGGACCCCAACAACTTTGACGAGCGCATGGATGACACCCTCCGTGAGCAGACAATCCCTGACTACCTGCATCACTTCAACCCAACTCTTTTTGTGCAGTCGCTGTCGAAGACGTATCCGAACGGCAAGAAGGCGGTGAAGAATGTGACGTTCGGCGTGAGGAAGGGCGAGATTTTTGGTCTTTTGGGCCCGAATGGAGCTGGCAAGAGCACAACTTTGTCGATTCTGTCCGGTATGTTGTCACCGTCGAGTGGAGATGCTTACGTCGGCGGGTCCATAAGTGTGGCCAATAATCCCCAGGCGGTGAGGCAGAGCCTCAGTGTATGCTTCCAGCAGAACGTCCTGTACGATGATTTGACCGTTTGGGAGCATTTGTCATTGGTGTGTGCGCTCAAAGCGAGTATGGGGATCAAAACGATCTCTGAACATGGTTGGAATACTAAGCTGCAGCAGTTTGGGCTTGAAGAGAAGCGCGACGCATTGTCGAAGACACTGTCGGGTGGCCAAAAGCGCAAGCTGTCGCTCGTTTTGGCTCTGTTGGATTCGTCGCGTGTCGTGTTACTCGATGAGCCGACCGCTGGAATGGACATGAAGGCTCGACTGGACACATGGGACGCGTTGAAGCGTGCGGTAAGCCACCGCGCTGTCATCTTGACAACTCACTCGATGCAGGAAGCGCAGGCTTTGTGCGAGAACATAGGCATTGTTGCTGAAGGCAAACTCAAGTGTTGCGGCTCGAGCTTGTTTCTTCGGAATCAGTTCGGCGTGGGATACAAACTCACGATTGTGCATCATGCAGACGATGACCTGGATGTGACCAATAACCTCAGCGCAGGACGACAAGAGTGGACGGAACTTCTGATGACTACACTGAGAAAGTATGTGCCTAATGCCCGTATTGTAAGCGACAACAAATGGGAAACGCGTGTTCAACTGAACGATGGAGATGAGCGGCGGTTTGCTGAGCTCTTCCGAGAGCTGGAGACGATGAAGCAGATTCGGGTTATTAAGCGCTACGCCGTTGCAGCCACTGATCTGGAGGATGTGTTTGTAAAGGTGACTGAGGGTGAAGACGTTTACTACCACGTTAAAGATGATATGGAGAACCCGGAATCTTCAGAAAAGACTGACCCAGTACTGTCCAAGATTGACGCGGAAACGAGAGCCAGGGACAAGATGCACAGGCAGACTACCGGTCTTGACACGAAACTCCCTGGGTGGAAAAATTCGATGTCCCAGGTCCGCGCGCTACTCATCAAGCGTATGAAGATGACGTCTCGCGACAAGAAATCTCTCTTTGCGCAGTACGTGTGGCCAATCGGCTTCTTCGCGATCATCCTGGCTGTGCTTCAGAACTTGATTTCTGCTGGTGGATCCATTGAGACCGTGACGACCTTGCCGCCCACTGCAAAGGATGCGTCTCTGTTCGTGTCATCCGCTCCGGAAATCACAAGTTCGGTCGCAGACATTGTTGCTCATATTGAGCGAAGCACCCACCCGGTTGTATTTGACAGGAGTGCAACGACTGAACAGGCCATGCTGGATGCAATTGCGCGCGAGAACGACACGACTTACTTCGCTGGTATCTATGTGTCGGCTGTCAACTGGACGTCCGACAACACTGTTGCCTCTCCGGTGATGGCATACTCGCTGTACTATAACGAAACAGTGCGTCGTTCGTTGCCGGTGACGCTGCAGTGGATGGCTCAAGCTTATTGCAAAACGCGTTCAAAGCAGGAAAATTCTCCTGACATCGACATGTGCGACTTGGTGGCGAAGAAGGGCATTTTCCCGATTGATGTCAAGATTGGTGATGGTGTTACGGCCGATGACGACGGCGGCTTGTTGCTGGATCCTGATGAAACGATCAATATCGTTCGACGAATCATGGTGGCGTTCTACATGCTGATGACGATGAGTTCTGTCGTGTCATTTTACATTTCGTCGGTCGTGAGGGAGAAAGAAAAGGGCTTGAAACGCCTGCAGTTCCAGCATCTCGAGTCGGCGAACGCTTCGTTCTTGTACTGGTTGTCCAACTTCCTGTTCGACTACACGGTGTATTTCATGGCGATCCTCTGCATGCTTATCAGTCTTGCAGTGTTCTCGGCGTCGCTGACCGAGACGATGCTTGCTGGGATCATGATCTCCATGGTTTTATTCGGCTTGGCGGTGATCCCATTCATGTATCTGTGCTCACTGATCTTCACGTCCCAATCGTCGGCGCAGTCGGTCATGTCGTACGTCTCGATGTTTCAGATTATGGCGGCGTCCATCGTGTTCGCACTTTCAAATATCCCGGGCTTGTGCGTCCAGGTGAACACGATCTCATACTTCTTGCAGGTGTTTCCACTCTACACGTTCGGTATCACGGTGTTGAATATTGTGACGTTGGCGTGGGCTCCCATGCGCGAGAGGTGCCTCAACTTTGGCGGGACTATCGACGCAATGAACGCCTTCGCTTTACTGGACCCAGATGGGAAGGCTTCGATGTGGGATTGGGAGGTTACCGGAAGTAACTGGTTCGCTCTCGTGGCGTCTGCTGCCATGTACACGCTGCTGCTTCTCGCGCTGGATCAGTATCAAATGTACCCTACGGTGGTGGAGTACAAGATGCGGCGCACATGGCGCCGGATGCGACGCTTTTTGCTGCCGTGTTGCCGCAGCAATGGTCAAGGGTATGAGGAGGCTGGTCAGACTGCTGTCACATTTGAGGAAGACTCGGACATGGTGCGTGCAATTCGAGTCTCTAAAGTATTCAACCCTCGAAAAAAGGTCTCGTCAGGCGGCGCAGGAAACGGTGGTGCTGATGGTGAAGAAGCTGCTGCTGTGGTGAACGAAAGCAGCCAAGTGGTGGCTCTGAATAACGTTAGCTTCTCGGTGGAAAAGAGGGATTGTGTGGCGTTGTTGGGCGTCAATGGGTCCGGTAAATCGACAATGTTTGAAATCCTGACGGCAGGAACTTGTCCTACTAGTGGCAAGGCGCTGATCGACTCGTGCGACGTGACCTCAGAGCCACAGGCTGCCAGCACGAGGTATGGTTACTGTCCCCAAAGCAACATTTTCTTTACTGATTTGACCGCGCGTGAACATCTCGAGCTGTTCTATCGCCTGCGATGCTGTCGACGCAACGGGCTGCTGTCTGAAGGTGCTGTTATTGACGGTCTGATGAACCAGCTGGACTTGTTCCCAGTGGAGCATACTGCAGCGGAGCACTTAAGTGGCGGAAACAAGCGTCGGCTTATGCTAGCGCTAGCCCTCTTGAGCGACCACACTTCGCTCTTGCTTCTGGACGAACCTTCGGCTGGTGTGGATGTAGTTGCCAGGCGTTTGATGTGGCGTATGCTGCACGAAAAGCGACTGAGTGAGAACAGGACGAGCTGCTTGTTCACAACGCACAGCATGGAGGAAGCCGAGGCGGTGTGTGCGAATGCAGTTGTGCTGTTCAAGGGGAAGCTCGTGTGGTGCGGCAGCATCCCGGACTTGAAGCAGCGCGTCTCGCGAGGGATCTCCATCAGCGTGCGTCTCGACAGCAGCGCCATCTGGGACCCGGAGGATCTGCACTTCTACACGGAGCAAGTCCGAAGCTCGCTTAAACTCAAGGCGACGACAGCTACGCGCCGGGAAGGGTTGGAGCATGGCGACATCCCTCTACCAGAACTGGAAGAAGCCTGGGAGCTTTGTCACGGTCTTTTGCACAAGGAAGGCGACGCTGTCACTGTGGCGGCCTCGCGACAACATGGCAACGCTTGGCTGCAAGGTCTGCTGTCCCGCTTAGAGTCTGCGGATAGCGAACCGGCAACTCTGTCGACAAAACGCGCGGAGCCAGCGATCCCGATCCTCGAGTTCGTGCAGGAGTGGCTCGTACAAGAAGCGTTTGTTCGGCTGGAGACGCAACTGTTCAAGGATGAAATCACCGGCCGATCTGGCGAGTCCGTGGTCTCGGTTGACCTGGATACTGATCGTGGCAGCGGTAGCAACACCAGCCGAGTCTACGAAACCTCATGCACGGACACTTTCGGACTGGCAGACGTCTTCGCGATCATGGAGGAGAATAAGTCGCGGTTCAAGATCTCGCATTACAGCATTAGTGAATTGTCACTCGAGCGCGTATTCGAGCAGTTCACGTGAGCTAGGCATGGTCATTCTGATAGATAAATACAACGTTTTTCTTTTTCGGACGTATCATAGTGAAGAACGATCCGTTCGAGGGATATGTTCCCCATCCTTCTTCAAGCAGCGCGCCGGGAAATATGTGCATGGAATCTCCGAAGGCGCGGAGTAAACCTGAAGTTAATGCAAATGACGCAGTATCGCGTCCCGTAGGGGACTTCAACTGCCATCATGCTCCATATCCTACGAGATCAAGGTGAGCTTAGGTAAAATGTACTGATCATGCGCAGTTTGCAATACAGTTGACCATTCTGAGAAGAGTTTGTGCATGTGATAAGAGCACAGCGTTTGAGATGATTTCACGCTATCACTGCGTATTTGTCAGGCACATCTCATGATTTCACGCGATCGCTGTACAGTATTCTCCATCGCAGTGATCACAACGCAATCACAGCGCACACACCGCATGCATGTTGCGCTGCTCATACTGTATGTCTTCGAAAATGTGACATACATACATGTACATGCACATACGGCTACAGCACGATAAGCCCAGCCAGTGCTAGCCACAACATCTACTAAAGACGCCGCTGGACGCACATGTACACGATATTCTTGTTTAATCAAGTTTTAAAAGTAATTAGGAGTCATTTCATGTACTGCTTTGATTTACAGAACCTTTGCTTTCATTCGAAGATCGATCACCGCGGCAAGACCTTGACCTCCAAGTGCGCGGTTTGTCGATGAAGCAGCACCATTGTGTAGCAGAACAAGCTTGAGATAAGATAGCTGTGGCTAGACAGACAGAACATTGGACAAATAGTTTATGAAAACCAGTACTAGTAGTGTACTCCGAAAACTTTGCGAACGCGTTTGTATGTTTGCGCTCTATCACTCACGTTTAAGTCAGTGGTTCTCAAGAGAACGGGTACCGGTTGTCGAATTCATAGTCCGCGTATACGCATCACGATGTTGCCAGAGTAATTCGTAGTTAGGATATGTAGAGAAGAAGTTTCACGAACTCCGAGTAGTACATAAATTTTACTTGTGACTCAGGAAAAATGGCACGTTCGGCATCGCCACCTTGGACGAGATCAGAGGAAGGCACAATACGAATATATCTGGGGAAGTAACGCATCGAACGACTTATGCGGACGTGAGCAGGTTAATAGAGAATTCAAGTATCATCTAGCAAGAAAACAAAATCAAAGTTGTCCTATAGGGCTCACAGCACGTAATTTGCGCTCGTGAATGGCATCTCAACAAGTAACATCTTTTAGAGTGGAATCAGTAGTTGCAAGTTGACGCAGCGCACGAGTTCAAATGAAGTACAACGACGGATAAATCCGGCACCACTGAATGGCATCCTCCAGAGTAAATGTGCCAGAATTCTCTGTCAGGAACGATAGAGATTGTACAAGGCAATGACATAAAATACACGTAACGGAGCATAACGTACACACAAATTTAGAGAAAGTCCTTAAAACCATATGAAATACAAATGTCAAGTGTAAACCTCGAAGCTGATTGGCTATCTGAATTACTTATTGTAAAAAGTACAACATATGTGTGCCGGGTTTTGCGTTGCCGTATTTATCCGTCGTTGTCTGTATATGTAGTACATTACGCATTAGTCAATATTCTGCGAAATGTACTCAAAAGTAGGGACAGCTAAACGAGTTTTGAGATGAATAACTAAATTCCATCTAGCATGTTAGCCAGATTCACGATACACTTACAAACAGTTTGCAAACACCAGTGTTAGCAATACAGTTAGTGTTTGTGCGAACACTAAGCACGACGTTCGTTCATTTGTTAAAATGCGAACCGATGACCGCTTTATTCACAGTGATGAAGTTCCTCTTACGCCTAAAGTAAGCTTCTTGGTCTCAAAGCTAGCACCTGGCGGCAATGAACACATTTCTAGTGTTTTTTTGTGACCTACCAGTGGTAAATCTGCTCGCGTGACGGGGGCTCGTTCACGCTTGTACCAACCAAACTGGCGACAAGGAGTATCTCTTCCTGGGCCACTTCGCAAACAGCGCGCTCGTTCTACCAGGAACCAGGTCAGTGCTCCTTTGCTCGCTTAGTAACTCTTACTTATGTCAATGTCGAGGTTGTCGTTTAGTTCATCCGTAAAACTATGGTCGCGCAGGAAGCACGTTCCTTTGCTCTGAGCAGTATTAACATGAACGGGTTGGGTGAATTGAGGTTTATTCATTCAACTCCCTTGGGCTTCCTAACACTTTACTACGGAATATATTTTACAAGTTAGCGATGCAGAAAGCGCTGTAAGGCCCCTTGGCACCTATTTAAAAAAATAAAGCTATGGGAACTGGACTTGAATTGAATGGACGGTTGACTGGTTGACTGGTTCGTGCAGCAGTGCATCAACGTAGGTAAATTCCGTACAGTTGCTTACTTCAGTATGCAGAAACGCTGGAAGTTCCGTCAACATGACCGTATTTATCAAGAGGTGCCATCCATTGTATTTAAAAAATAGCATAATACATATGGTGTTGACTCGCTATGTTCTGTTTTTGATATATGTTGTAATCAATGACAGTCTCTTCTCATGCCACACAATCGGTACGCGTTTGTTCTGCTCGTACCTACCAGTACCAGTAGTTGAGAGAGTTCTTGGTGATAGCCTTTCATGGAGAGACAGAAGTGCAAACAGAAAGCTGAGTCTCGGGTTCCATTAGGAACTTCCAGCCAGATCATGTAGATGCTGCGAAGAGTAGCGTAATATAATGCTAGACCACCGATATGCATTAGTTGCTGAGCTGTGTTGTTTTACCAGTACCGTATACACCTACCGCAAAGTTCCTCAATTTCTCCGTTCTCTCCGAAGTAAGACCTTTTACCTTGGATGAATCGTCTTATCCTGGCCGGAATGACTTGAGGTTCATAATCTGCTTGGAGTTCGAGGTTATTGGGAGAACCCCGATGAAAATCAAGAAGGACCTCCAGTAGCACCAGTTGAGAGAGTCGCATCGGTTCGGTCAGCAGGAGTGGAGACTAGAGAGATGGAGAGTAACTTTCCAATGTGATAACCGTTTGAAACTAAAGACACTCTTTTACAGCCTGATTCGTAAATGTGTTGTCATCAGTTCTCATCCACAATTGTGTATTGGTCTCTCAGGCTAGCTGGTTCGTTGATCTGGGTGATTGACTCGTTGATTTATTTCGCGTACTCCACATCCATCAATAAGAACTGATCTCTAGTGTCTAGGGTGTTGTGGAATCGGTGAACCCTTGGACAGATTTAACTGATAGACCATTCGACAAAATAACGAATCGTTTTTACTAGTAGTAAAATAACAGAGCTAAAATTTGCTTCCACAAACACAAGACAATTGAAAGAGAGCTAGCCTCGAGAACACAAAGAAAAACGAGTACTGGGCAACGACGTGCTACGGATGCAAATGCCACATGCAGCTGGAATCTATCGGCTGTGTGTGCGTGGTGAAAGTACCAGGGGAGAGATGATGATATGGTATATTGGATCACTGTACTTAAGCGACGAATCCTAAACACCTTTAGCCGCAGTCTAACCTGCGACCATTTCACTGGTGGCCCGCGCCACCTCGCAGACCTCTACCTGCTTAGTCTTCCTCAAGTACCGCCAGGGGAGCTGCGTATGCGAACAGGATACTCCACCTTACAGCAACAGCATTACAGACCATTAAGTGCGGTTTTCACACGTAACCCACGAACAATTCTCATTGGGGTGTTGGCGAAAGGAGAACAGGCAACAGATCACGCAAGGCGGGATATTCCACTTTGGGGTCAGGTTCTGGAACAAAGCGTCAAGGGTGAGTGGCTATTGCCGGAGTGGACGGATATCGAGGCAGAGAACTCAACGCTTATACACCCCCTGTTTGATTGGCACGATCTGAATACGGGTGAAACCAGAGTGGGCATGGGTTCAACATCAGCTAGACCCGGAGTCTATGACGCTCCTAAAGGGTGGAGACGCTACCCAACTATGACAAAACGAAGCGAAAAATGGGCTAATGCAGTGTCGTACACAAGCGCAAAAGGCATCAGCTTGCATGATCGTGTATTCCGCGGCACATGGAAAACACTTCAAGAGTATTGGAACTATATCTGTTCGCAGTTTGAGGAGGAATCAGCACAGCGAAAGCGACGCACGCTACGTCAACACAGGAATTAAAACTCGACGGATTAACTGGGCTCAACGCACTCAAGGCATCCTGTCACTTCGACTTCTCCATCGACAAAACCAGATACGAGAACGGGGTCAACGATGGCATGAGCTTCGACAACAAAGTCTTCCAAGAGTGATCCCGACATCACGCGGTAGTGTGTCGATGCTAGCACTTTATGTTTTTGCATGCTCTATAGGACTCGACCGATTAGTTCATTGTGTAAGGGCTTCTATCGTTGGTGCGTGCCGCACGGGTACGCCATCTATAGGCGGGGTAGCCGAGCGCGATCCCAGGAGTAGATAGCCATCTAAACCGCAACAAATTCAAATTCAAATACAAAGAGAAACGAGTGAACCTTTTTGAGGTTTTAACGCAACAGCGGAGCATCGCGCGATGCAGCTTGGGTGGAGGACAGCCACCATGACAAGTAGTGTAACAGATCCAAATCCCTTGATGCAAATGTGTGGCGGCGTGGTTATCCAGATTGAACTTTTCTAAGGTATCCTGTGGAGCCAGTGAACTTGAATAGATAAGGGTAAGGGCCATAGGGCCGAAACCCACTACACCAGTCTTCCATCCTAAGGCGTGAAGAACTCCACAGAGAGAAGATCATGGTCGCGTACAAGTGCAGAAACACCTAAGCCAGTCTCTGCGTCACCAATGGGCCCATGATAACAAGCGAAAACCGCGGCAAACAACCGCAGTGGAAAAGTAATCGTACGCGTTGTGTACGTTCATAGCTTTAGCATGCGCTAATAACAACTACGCATCCGGGAATCAATTACACTGTATTTTGCGGCGCCTACTCCAACTTAAGCATCTACACTACGTTTTGGGTTCGTCCCTAGGTTGCTTCAATCAAAGCGGGTCGTCCATGAGCCGGGCTTGCGTATTTCTCATCCTCCTACCTCATCTCACGCTGCGTTTAATAATGAGCTCATGTGTTTAGTGCACATGGTGCGCTTTTTCGCTTGTTGTTTGCGCTGGCAGCAAAACAAACAGAATCTCGTGGTCTTACATGGAAACATGCTGTGTTGTGTGTATCCCCCAGTTCACAGTTCTGACGATGCCACGGACAATAATAAGGGCGCTCCCATCCAAACCATGAAATGACGCAATTGCTCACAGCTGATGTGAGCACATCTCAACTGGACAACACTGGCTTGGGTTGTAGCCGTTCTTCTTCTATGATTGCAGAGTGCTGCTACTGTACCTACCATGAGCTTACCACCCGAAACGACTTCATCATCACTTTGACACTCCATAACCCAACTTACCGTGTCGAAGTCCAAGGAAGATGAACACCAGCTCGCTGTACCCGCCCAACTTCCAGTACTTGACTGAAGATGTCGTTGCAGACGTCGTTCAGCGCGTAAAGCGACCGACGTTCGCGACGGAAACAGGAGCCGTCTTCAGCGATTCTCCTCTTCGTACAACGCCACTGCTTCATGCTCGCCAGTCCCCCGCAACTTCGAAGCCTCCCACTGTCGCCCATCGAGCCTCCGCACAACCGACGCAGCACACTCAGGCACTCCAACGGAACTCGGATGCAAGTGACCATGAAGTGAATGCCAAGGCTGCAGGGGAGTTGCGACGCCGCAGAGAGCGCGGGTCAACCAGGCGCGGTACAAGATGAGGCAGAATCTACGCGCGACGAAACTCGCGACAAGCACCCAGCAGCTCCACAAGGAGATCGCAGAGCTTCGAATGCACCGCCACATCGTGACCTCGATGATCCCGGCGACCAACACAATCTGGAGCATCGCGGTGGAGTATCTTCGCCTCTTCCGTTTTGGCGTCCAGGCTCCAGATGGTCCGGGCTCGCCCAATACTGCTGCAGGAGCGCTGCGTGTGCATGACGCTCGGGTGCAGCAGAGTTTTCTGAATGCGACCACGACGCCAGACCTGACAGACGGAACATTCTACGGCATCGAAGCGTTCATGCAGAGCTGGATGCAGATGTCCGTCTGCATCCCCAACTTGGACATCCAGCTCGTTCAACTGGAAAATGGTCCTCGAGGCTCGTTGATCGCCACCGTTGAGCAGAACGTGACCGTCACCCGAGACATGCTGTACTTCGCCTTCCCGAACCTGTTCGCAGACCAAGGCTTCCATCTCCCGAGCAAGCTTGTAGGCCAGCAGTTTGTGCTGCGTGCTTTGGTCGTGTTCGACTGGGATGACGCGAGCAATCGTGTGTGTGGCATCCAGTTCAAGACCGACCTGCTGACGCCAATGCTGCGCATCTTGGGCAGTTTGGAGGACGTGTCGAAGATGTTCGAAAACACCCGGCTTACTCCCGAGTGCGGACTCTCAATGGATTAACCAACGTGGCTGTAGAGGACCAGCAACCAATATTTGTTGTTGCATTTTACAAGTTTGGAGACTTACTTCCACGAAGGTGAATGCACTTCTTTTCTCCTACTTCAAGCAGTAGAGAACTACCCCTCCACCTCCTAATTGGGACTCGATTAATTTCTGCCCAGCGTAATGCTTTCGGGTTGGAATCCATTGTTGAGACTTAATTTTAGAAAAGTGTTCGAGGACGAGATACGTGTTGCAGTGGAGCACCCTCGGTGCTTCTAGTCTTGTCGACAACCAGAAAATGCAGCAATGATGCATGACCTCATGCTGGCGATGCATTTCTAAACTTCCGGTCTTCGCAACTTCCACGATGCAGCTCTACGGATTGGTCGCAATGCTCTCGGGTGTCGTGACCGTGGCAAGTGGGATCCCCGTGAACTTCCACAACCACTGCAGCACCACCATCGGCCTCTACGACAACACCAACACGGAGAACATCAACCCTAGCAGCAGCACGACCCGGCACCTCGGAGACGGCTTCAGCGGCATGTTCCGCAATGGGTGGAACCCTCAAGCTACACGTACGTACTGAGTAAGCTGCTGGACGAGAATGACTAAGCTGTCGCTCACGCCGTTTGTGTATTGCTGCAGTGGCTGAGTTCACAGTCTCGCAGGGATTTCTGTGGTACGACATCAGCATTATCCCGACAGGAGTTCAGGCCGGGGTAAGCAAGACATTATCGATAGCTGTCAGCAGCAGCAGCAACAACAACAACAGGGTACTAACATGACCACTTCATTATCCTGCAGCCTGCCAAATGCTCGTCTTTGGAGAACTGCAAGGCGGTCACCGGTGGCGTTGGCTTCAACACTCCAATCCGGGTCGCGCCGTCTGGATGCACAGCTGTCACCTGCCTGAACGATGGCTGCGGGGACGCCTACCAGTACCCGACAGACAACTCCAAGACACACGCGTGCCCCGACACCACGCCGAGTGTTGACGTGACGTTCTGCCCCGGTGCATCCTTGCGCAGGAGCTAGATGCATCAGCTCGACCTGACAACATATAGATAGATAGATAAATGTAAATACTTATAAGCGAGAAATGCAGGCCATCTTTGCATTGGCAAGCCTCTAGGTACTTGTCGAGCACTTCAACACCTTGACTACCAGACATGCTGATCCGCCTTATTTACGGTACTAATTCTCGATGTGATCCATAAACACGATAAGCCAATCACATTTCACTGCAAATCGGGACCGCACGGACGGTTCACCGTAACCGGTCCAGCACCAATCCAGCCATCCATTCCGACGCCAAGTCGCACTCGCCCCGCCAGCTTCGGACGTCACACATTCGGACTTTTCTCGCCTCGACCTCAGCAGCGTTGTCACCCACGTGCTGCACCAACAGCCACTGTGTGTGTATGTGTGTGTCTTCTACCCCAGGAATGTGATGATTCGAAAACTATGAATGTCGCCGCCCCAGGCTGAAAACTACGTGTCGAGCACTTCAACGCACATTGATTAACAGCTTTGTGCATGAACATTCCGCCCAAGTGTATATCTGCATGTGTATATGTATCTATCTGTGCATGTCTTGAGTGTAATGATGACAAGAAATTAACCCAGCTCGCTTCGACTCATTATGGATGAAGAGAACTGATTCCGAGGGGTCACTCCCTCTTGACTGATCACTCGATACAACAGCTTATCATTGTGTGTGATGACCTTAAAGCAGCGGAACTGCGGAGTGTGGCGCCTGGATAATTCAGTGAAAGGTTGCAGCTTCGCATGTTGCCGCTCGAGCGCGCGTGAGAGTATGGTGATGACTCAAACTTATCCCTGTCCGACGGTTGGAACGCATTCCTCCGAACGTGACGAGAACCAAGCGTAACTTTTCAATTTTTAGCTGAATACTACCGCGCATCGCAGCTCAGTTTTGCATGATAGTCGGCATGTTTGCTGCGGGATTGGAATGAGGAAAATTACAGGTGAGAGCGCGGTCTCCGTTTTGGAAAGCTGCGCTCACAATTAAAGGATCCAGTTGACTTCATAGTTATCTGACCAATCCCACAATACATCAAGTTCATTTAGCATAGCACTGTGTGGTGGTTTAAACAAGAAGAATGTTGCCTAGAAGGCAATTGTCTACTAGAAGTAGCTGCATGAAGCTCGTACCTCATTTGCACAATGCCACCCTGAAATGCAACTCGCGCTGTGATACGTCTAAAGTCTTGCAAGTACCCCTTTTGATTGGATGAAATGCGAAGTTAAATGCGGCTAACCGCAACCCCGCAGCCCTCATTTCGTCAGTGCGGATCCTGCGAGCGTGGAGTGGCAAAATGGCGGCGCGGGTCGGAGCGAGTTCTCGCCACGGGGCCAAGAAGTGGCTGGCGTCGCTCTTTGGGGAGGCGGAGCACGCGTCTGCGTCCTCCTCCAAGTCGGTGGCCAAGGAGCGGCTGCAGATCATCCTGGCGCACCAGCGCGGCAGCCAGGTGCTGGCGGGCGTGGACCTGGCGGCGCTGCAGCAGGAGCTACTCGAGTGCGTGCAGCGCCACATCAAGGTGGCCAACGGAGCCAACATCAACATTGCAGGTTAGTCCACACCTAACTATTTTGCCGGTTAGGCTAGTGTAAAAACGTTTAGGCTAGTGTTAACCGTCTTTTTTACTTCTCACAGTGAAGAACGAGGGCCACTTGGACATCTTCGAGATGCAAGTGCCAGTGGATGGAGAGAAGGCGTCCGATGGGAGGAAATCCACTCGGTAAAGGAGATATCGAAGGTCTCTGTCCTGAACCTAGCATCTAGTTCTCTAACAAGAAACAAACACACAAGTCGCGTTTCAACTGCATCAAAACGTGTCAAGGTTCTTTTTTCATAGATATACGATACGGTAGCAAAAATGACTTGCCAGAGAGAGAAGTGTTAACCTGAACCTGCACCTCAGTACGGGTAGTAATCATCAAACGGCAGGACTTCGAGGTGACTCACGCTGTCGAAGATCCACGTTATGCGCACAATGGGGATCTGGAACTGCTGCCACTTGGCCTTGGCGTCCCAGGGCGACGTGGTCTTGGACACTACACCGACGGGAGTGCGACGCGTTCGCTGTTTCATGGTCAGCTTGGCAAAGTTCTCTCCGTGAACGACTGTACCCCCAAAGTTGTTCACGAGAGCTTTCACCGACGCGAACTGGAAGTCGAACTCCTTCTCGGACACGAGCAGCACGAAGCAGAACATGCTGAAAATGCTGTTGCGTCTTCCCGTCTGCACGCGGCGGATGCGACCTTCGTGCGGTTTGCCAATGGCGTCGCTGTAGATGTCGCCAATCATCTCGAACGGCTCCTCGGTCAGCCACCTGCCGGCTGACAGGCTGCCAGTGATCCACGAGAAATCCATGATGAAGCTCCCTTCGGCCAACGCGCGCATGTACTTGGCTGTGCGCTTGCACCGCAACTCAACCGGCTCGGCGCCACTGGGGGCACCGATGGGCGGAACGGCCTTGGTGATCAGATGCGTCACGGACGTGCAAAAGTGACCGGAAACAGGGTCGCGCTTCAGGTCGAAATCGTGCCCGAACTTGCCACCAAGACGCTGAGTTGCTTCCAGTACGCGCTTCACCTCCTCTCGCGTCAGATCGGAGCTCACAAACACGAAACCAGAACCGCTGTCGCTACTTCCTGAGGCCATGGCGCTGCCGTTTGATGAGTGAACCGGAGGTTTTGTCGCGCTTCCAGCTGAGCACGGTCTGGTAACGTCTCTGGTTTTGCTCGCAGCAGCGGCAACAGCTTCAGTCTTGACGTTGGATGAAGAGCGAACCAATTGCTTTGCTGCTTGAGACTTGGGACTCTCGCTGACGCGCTTGTCTTCTGACTGGAACGCCGTGATGGCGCTGCGGAAGTCGTCACTGGAGCGGTCTTTCTTCCGAGAAAACAAACTGCTTAGCCGCTCACATTGTTGGCTGGGTGGCGGATTCTTGGGCTCGGGTGTCGGTGGCAATGGTGCTGCAGGCTTCATCTCGTACTCTTCTTCTTCGTCACTCTCGTCTGATTCCTTTAGCTCTTCATCTTCATCTGGTAGCATGGTTGCAGGCTGGCTGTCCGGTACCTCGGATTCTTCATCGTCTGAATCAGTCCGCGAGAGATCGATAGCCGACGAGTTGTTGTGTCCATCGGTTGTAATTTTACTCTGGAGGCTTGGCATGCGAAGTCTCTTCCGGGATGGCGACGATAACCGCCGCTGGGGATGCAGCGGCAGTGGTGACAGTAACATTTGTCGCTTAGCCTTCACACCTGGTCTGCGATCATCGTGATGGTCACTGTGCCGCCGTCGGAAGGTCGCGAGGAGATCAGGTGACTCCAATGGACTCGTAGCCGGTGGCATCTGCGTCATCTGTGTCATTTGCGTCAACATATCTCCGTCGTCATCCTGGTGTTGCGAGTCTCTCCTTCTCTCCTTCAGCAACGCATCAAACCCTGCGCTGCTGTGCAACGAGCGTTCCAGTTCCAACAGCGACCTGCCGTCTCCATTTCCCTGGTGGTCTCTTTCCCACTGACTCAAAGCCTCCCGCTGCTTGGTAATTCGGTCCAAATAGCTCTCCACCTCCTGCGTCGCCATCAAACTGTTCGGTCTTGGGGACATGAACCCACTCTCCTCGTCCTCCACCTTCTCCTCTTCCTTCTCCTCTATCTCCATCACCGACGCCTCATCCAGCGACGCAGCCGCCGGCTTCTTGTCACTTTTCCTCCTCCCTCGACTACTACCCCCTTCAGCACTACTGGCACTCGCGCTGCCTCCGTAATCATCGGGCAAGTCGCTGCTGCTGGTTTTCTTCCAATGCGCCGTGCTGCCCGCTTGTCCCCCATAACTCTGCGGCAAATAGGGTTGTTCCAGCTTAAGTTCCTGGCGGATTTCCTGCGTGTCGATGTTCCACTTGTGGTTGGCCACTCTCCCTCTGGTGTTTTGCCTTTCCTCCTGTTGCTGCGTGTCCTCACTGGCCTGAATTGCAGTTGCAGTTGCGCCCGCCCCATTGGCCGCTCGGTGGAAGGCTCTGTCCGCGTCTTGCACTGTGATGTTCGTTGCATGGAGCGACTTGTCTCCGTTTAGAGACTCGAGCTCTTGCTCCACGCCCTTCCAGGCCGCCAGGATGCTCTCCAAGAACTGATTGCGCGTCACCTCACTAGGTCTCGTAGGCAGCCGGCAACTCGGACAGTGCGAGTTGTTCTGCTTGAGGTGCAGCAAGATGCACGAGTGGCAGAAGTTGTGCTTGCAGTCGAGGCACTGCGGGTCCTGGAAAATGTTGCCACTATGTTGATATTGATACAGTTGGAGAGCAATTAGACGCTTTAGGTGGAGAAAGAGAGCGGGAAAAGGAGAAGAAGACGCACCACAGAGTACAGCGCAGCTGCTCGCGGATGAGGCGGATGGCCTCGGCCCGCGAGGAAGACAGCAGCGACATGGGTGCAAGAAGCCGCCAGCGCTGCGATAGGATGGACGTGACAGTTGACTGGTTAAAATTTAACGAAAATGACAGGGGTGTACCGTTAGTGCACGGGTGGAGAGCATATTTAGCAGTTGAAGAGCAGAATGGGAATAATGACATGGCTACATTTGGAGGACGCTTTGGATCTCTTAGCTATGGAGTGCGGTTCACCATTCGTCCCGGATAATGGGTAGCGAGACGGAGAGGGAGTGGGTCTTGTGGGCCCATTTGGCTTGGCCTTCGAGGTGGCGGACGGGGAACGGCAGATGCAGCACCAGCTTCCTGAAGACAGACAGCAAGTTGAAGTGAGTGCATCGACGTGAGGTTTTGTGCAATGCTTTGAACGGGGTTTAGCAAGTGCCACGTACAGGGTGGAGCTCAGTAGCAGCAGCTTCTGCCGCTTCACGTCGAGTTCAATGTCTTCGAGTCGGTGGCCGGGGCATTCCACACGCACCACCATGGCCTCGCAGTGGGCCGACGACGGGTCCTTGTCGCTGAGTCCGAGGAAAACGTCCTCCGTCATCACGCTCTGCTTGTACAGGACCTCGAACCTAAAGCATTACTGATAAGTACCATGTTGACGTTCCACAAGTAGAGAGGTTGAAGGCGCTCGTACTTGGGTCGAGATCGAGTCTCGAAGGCGTCGTCGTCTTCGTCGTCGCTTGGGACTTCATGCATCGACCAGATCGCCTTGGGGTCTTCTTGGCGGATCTGGCCGATAGGGCGCGTCACTAAGTTCCAGCAAAAACGTTTTCACGAAATGATCATGCATTTGAGTAAAGCACTCAAGTCGGTGCGTTCGAACGAAAAATGACGGTACATACCTTCGGGCAATTTGGCGGAGGCAGCTCCGTTGAGCGTGAACGGCGTGATCTGGTGCGCTTGACTCTGGTTCTACCACCATCGACGCCCAAGTTTCAGCTCGTTTAAACACTCATAAACCACCATCGCACGCAACAGGAAGTGATCCTACCTCTTCATAGTCGTTTTCAGCGTCCTGACTCCCCGTAAGGAGATCGTTTAGCGCAAGCAGTTCATTCCCGACGACTTCCATCTTCCTCCTAATTCACTGCAGCACGACGCCGGCTGAACTGCTCAAGTGGATCTCTGGAGCGGCGCCACGTGCGACTTTTCATTCTTCGGTCTCTACTTTTGAATTGAAGGGGCATCCTCGCCCTCTAGTGTTTTCTAGCGAGTGACCCGAATGACATGATCGTGAATTTGGAGCGATCAAGGCAGCCTCAGGTTTGTGCATCTCCGTTCTGAGGACAATTCGTCTAGCTGCATGGTAGGTTTCATGTCTTTGGCTTCAGCCAAATCCGGACGAACGCTATTTTCTGCGCTAAGGTGGCTCGCTGGCATCGGTGTTGGCGGCGACCACACTCACCTACCTCACTCTTGGCCTTATCCCCTCCATGACCGGCGACCTGGAGACGGGGTCACGGAGCGGCCTGGGACAGTAGAAATCGCTGCAAATGGAGAGTCAAGTGCTGCAAACTCCGTGCGTCGACCCCAAGACCGTTCACGACAATGAAGAGATCAGCAGCACAAGCAGCAGCGGCAAATCCACGGCTTTGACAGGGATGGAGGAGCTCCGAGAGCTCTGCACATCCGACCCGAACACTGAACGAGTGAGTCTTCGAGGCCGTCACCTCTCTCAAGAGGACGCCGAGAGCGTCTTCACCTTCCTCCAGCAACATTTCCCCAGACTGCGGCATCTGGACCTACGCGACAACGATCTGCTCGAACTACCCCAAGACTTCGGCGCTCGGCTGCCCAAACTCGTGGCGTTGAACCTCTCGAACAACAGCTTCCGCTTTAGAATGGGGGCGCTGCGTACACTTGGAGAGACTTTGCAGCACTGTCCTTGCCTCAAGAGCTTGAGCTTGTCGCTGTCAAGTCCCGCAGAGGAGCAGGTGCTGCTGGCCATGCTCCCGGGACTGCGGATTCTGAACGGGACCCCGCTGCCGTCAACACGAAATGGCAGTGAAGGGAACCCAGCGAGCCCGACGATCCAAGAATTGCAACAGTTCTGCGCTTCACCCTCAGTCAAACTGCCCGTTAGCGCTTCAAAAGCTCCAACAGATGACAGCAAACGTAACACCGAGATCGCTGCTGTGACTACACTTGCACCGAAAGCGAGTGCTACGGGGCCTCGACGGAACGTGAAGAACAGCATCCGCCCCACGGAGCTGCCTACCAGTATCTCCGACGATCGTACAGATTGGTGCAAACTGCTTAAGGTCAACCGATCTCAAGTTTCGAAAGGAAGCTCCGCCTCAACGTCAGCAGTGCGTTCAGACTCGACGTCAAACTCCGTCGTATCCACCGAGACGTTCCTCCAGCAGTTGAAAGCTGTGGTTAAAGCCTTCCACGAGTGCGATTCGCTGGGCAAGGCTAACGGTGGATCTAAGGCCAAGCTGTTCGCTCAATTGGATCGACATGTGGAGTTGTTGGCCCAACAGTTGAAGCGCCAGGAGCCAGAAGACGGCAAGACGGAGCTATCCGAAGCAATGTTACAGACACGATGGAGTTTATTGGAGGTTTGTGCCATGTTCGGGTCGCAGAAAGTGGCACAGGCGGACGCGGGGCTTGGAAACGGCTTCGGTATGCTGCTTGCGATGCAGAAGCAGCTCCTGGCGGCCATGCAGGCGCAGCAACGCAATGCTCAAGCTCAAATCCAGGCTCAAGCGGCTACTACCGAGGGTTCAGCTCCGGCTCAAAACCAACAACAACTCAAGCTTTTACTCGATGTCGCGGAAGGTCTAGAGAGCGATTTAGAGGCTGTTCAACAGCAGCTTCAACAAGAAACAGCTCGTCGGGAACAGGTGGAGCAGGAAAACCTGGAGTTGAAGCGCGTACGCAGCGGTGGGAAGGGCATTTTAAAGACTGCGAAGTCTAGACCCACAGTCGCTCGAAGCGCCAGCACTACGGACAACATCGGCACCGCAAAAACGCAGCCAACTCGGAGGATTCGAAGATGCAACAGCGAGCACAACGGGATAGTGAGCTCAAGTTCGGACGTGGTTGAAGACCTTCGAGCGCCAGAGGTGCCAGCGCAAACTGTCGCGCCTCCTGCGCCTCAGATCACAGTCACAGTGCGGAATCTATCGCTGAAGCAGCTCGTGGACCTCATCAACTGCGTGTACGCGTCCAAAGCCAAGTACGACGCGCGTACCACCACTGCTGGAGCACCACGTGAGACCATGGAGCAACACTTGTACACTTACCTGAACACTCGCTTCGGCCTACCCAAGCTTATCGTGGACTACGCCAGCGCAGTATGGAAGGCAGCGGAGCATTTCGCTCGTCGCGAGAATGACGCTGCAGTGTTTGTAGCACTGCTGAGGAATCGACTAGACGAAGGGTTTTTGGAGATTAAGCGGAAGCTCCAGTCCGCTCTGGTGGAGTTACTACGAGCCTTCTTTTCAGCGAGGTACCCCAAGAAACAAGGCAAAGCCATCGCTGCGCTGGTACAAAGCCGCCTGGATGGCCATCTCCACGAGGACGAATGGCGAAACTTGCTCACATATCTCTACGAGCCTCAAGATGTACGTTGTTACCGTGAAATGATACACTTTTTGTTCCTGCATGTATATTCATCTGGTTGTGTGTGCACTGTAGAGCGCGGCGCTGAAGCGTCTGGTCCAGCAGAAGGCAGAGAAGTACCAGGCAGCTCAAACGCAGCGGAAAAAGGCCGTAGCAAATGAGAAGCCGAACCTCTCATTGCCTTTTACCGACTTTGAGCAAGTGCTTTACGGCTATCAGCTGCAAGGGCGTCTGGAGTTGCTGGACGGATTCCGCAGAGCGTTTGAAGAGCTTGACACCGAGCGCGTCGGTGTCATCAACAGAGTACGTTAAAGTTCGATGATGAAGTGTGGTAATCTGAAGACGCTAACGAAGAATTCTTCGTTTACAGCCTCGTTTTGTCACGCTTGCTCGGCGATTAGCGCCGACAAAGGTACATTTTGCTGTAAGCTGCTGGACCCGCGACTGATAGGCAAAGTATCTTACGATTTATGCTTCTTGTTTGTATAGCCTGAGAGCGCCGTGACGACGCTTGTGGAGACATTAGACCACTTCAACCACGACGTGATAACATTCTCAGACGCTGCCAACGCGTTATTACCGGACATCCGACGCATCAGTGCAAAAGCCACTCCAACCTCCACGTCGCAACCCAAGACGAAGAAAAATACTACGTGACGTAGGTCCGCCACGGAAAATATAACTAGAAATGTGACACGATATTACTTAGCTTCATCTACTCTCTAGTAACCGGCTTCAAAGAGCTGCCAGAACGCATCGCTTTCCTGGTTCTGACGCTCAATGGCTAGTGAAGTCGTTGGTGATAAAGTTGGCGGGTTTTGGAGATTCCGAAGCTGCTTCTGAGCGGCATTGGCAACAGATTCTGGGGTAAAGCTGCAACTGGCGCCAAGCCACAAGTAACCTTGAGCAACTCCGTGTGGCTGGATAGAGCAAAGCAGGAAAGCACTGTCTGGTGTAAGGTCCTCCGAGTCGTAATTCGTTAACAGCTCCCACTCATCTTGGCCCTCTTCTTCGTCGACAGCTTCCAATATAAACAACTGCGGTGCAACTGGCACGTCTTCGTCTGTACTTGTGGGATTTCTAGAGTCCCCATTCGTCGGCAGGAACATTGCTGGCAGTTTAGGTATCGAATCCCGACCCCACTGGAGCTCAGCGGCATAACCGAAATGATCACAGGCGGTTCCTTTGTGGCCCTCAGCGTCTTCTTCTACCTCGTTGATTTCCATTTGCGTCAACTGAGGCTGCACCAGCATTTGCATTCGAATCATTTGACTGACAAGTTTCTTTGCCATCGCCTTGGCGTCCTGGATCTCGCATTTTGATCCATGCCAAATAGTCAACTGACTAGAACTCGAAGGGTTTTGAAAGACAAAAGTGCCGCGAGACCAGAGCAGACGCTGCCCGTCTTCAGGTGTTCGAACAGTGGCGATATTTTGTCGCTGCCGAGCCGAGCCAGCGCTTGGATCATAGCAACGCTTGAGCACGAAAGACTCAGAGTCGTAACTGGAATGTGGCGTCAAGCGGTAGAGTCCATTCAGTACGAACGCAGTCGAACAGTTGCCTTGTGATTTCATCACCTGCAGGTCCTTCTCCCACTCCAGAAGCTGGCAGATAAATGCTGCGTTAGGACTCGAGATCGCTCGTTGGCGCTTCACCAGGGCTGCAGCTTCGTGGTACGACAGTCTCTGCTCCAGCATCACGTAGGCAATTGCAAAGGCACAAGAGCGAGAAACTCCCTGATGACAGTGCACCAACACCTTCTGTCCTTTAGCACTATCCTCCCCATGGGATGACTCTCTCTGTCTGCAGGCGGCGATGAACTCCATTACTTGGGGAAGAAACGGCGTCAGGTCTTCGTTTGCATCATCTCGCAGCAACAGCTTCAAAAGGTGAACCTCCGAGTCACTGGGGGAACTTGCAGGCTGATCAACTCCATCTTCGTAATGCTTCAGCTCTCCGCAGCAATTGATCACGTGGGTGATGCCCAACGCGCGTAGTTTGTTTGTATCCCGTGCCACCTGAAGGTTGCTCACGTATAGGAATCCCGGTAAAATCTCCGAGCACACGTCAGCATATGCATCCAACGTCCGGGACTTCCGCACACTCTCAGGTATCACAAATCGGTCTTCTTCAATCCGTTGGGGCACGTTGAAAGCTCGGACAACTTCTTGCGCTTCGAGACTCAGACGAGAAGTTGTGTTCTCTTCCAGTTGCAACGCGTGACCAGGAGGGACGATTTTCCCGACAAGCGGTGGAGCTTTAGCAACATGTTCTGCACCATCTTCTCCTGCAGTTGAGGAACGCGATCCAGCAGTCCACGCCTCGGAAATCGATGGTGCGTCAGACTTCGTCGTCCCAGAGACTTTCGCCGCCGACCCGGAGGGCAACACATCCGCAAACCCGTCGCGAGATTGGCCGTTCCCCATAATTCACCGCCTTCCTCGGACGTGAAACGACGCAGACAAACCAAGCCGCTGGATCTCGCAGCGCCCGCCCATTTATAAACTTGTCGGTCAACATTAATTAACTTACAGCTTTCTCTAACCTGAACAGCTCTAACCACGCCAATTGCCATCTAAATGATTGCCGAGTCGGACACTCGCACGAATCCCATTTCATCCGAGCTCCTCAGCTCCTCCGGTTTGTAGTTCCGAGTCTCCCACCAGAAGGCGATGGCGTGTCTCCGTTTAAACACAAAAGCGGCCGCCACGACTGCCACGACACCTGCAGCGACCCCCGCGGACACATAAATTGCCGTCGAAGAGCTCGACGAGTCCTCTGATCCCGTATTGGCCGTGGTCTTGTCGTTGTTGCTTGAAGGGGCTGGAGTCGACTCCGACTGGGGCTCGACCTGATCTGTGTCATCAGTTGACTGGTCCAATACATTGGTGCTGCCCCCAGAAGAGCTGCTGGAAGTGCTCCCGGACGCATCAGAGCTGCTCACGTCGACCCAATAGTCTGCAGCAGAATCGGACGTCACCTGCGAGCTGTTGCTGGGGCAGAAAACCACTTGGAACTCGACGTCGGCGCTGCAACTGTGAGTCCGCGCGTCCTGGTCGGGAAACTGGTACGCGTCGTCGCAGCCGTCCGCCATACAGCTCAAAACTCTGCAAGACTCAGAGGAGCTGATACCTCCTCCGGTACTGGGGATAATCTGCATGGCGACGTTGAATCCGGTGCCTCCAGTCACAGCCTTGCAGTCTGCCAGGCTGGAGCATGATCCTGGCTGGATAGAATACAAAGTGGAAGTTGTTAATAGTTGCCTTGTATCCATGGATTTTTTGTTTATGTGTTTTTGTTTACTTACACCGGTGTTTCCTGCCGGGATGATGGAAATGTCGTACCAAGTGCTCGCGTCGACGTTGGCAAGTTCGGCCTCTGTGATGCAAAAGCAAAGAAAAAAGTTAGGATAGTGTTAACCGCAGGTTAGGCTAGTGCTAACCGGAATCGTACGTGTGGCCTGATACGCAGCACCGTATCTGTAGGCAACGTTGGTGCCGTCTGCGAGCTCTAGGCTGAGACCGGCGCCCTGCTGGATGGGGGTCCCGGCGCCGTGACTGCCGGCGTAGAGCTCCATGCTGCCCTCGCAGAGGTTGACCACCTGGATCTTGGTGCCGGAGACTGTTGCCGCCAGCAGCAACAGTGGCAACGGCAACGCGAGTCTTGCCATGCTTTCGCTTAAACTCGAGCAATGGCGGTGCCAATAAAGCGCGGCGCCCCCGCCGCCCAGCCTTTTGCGTTGTGCTGACAAAGCCCGTGGTGTGTTGCCTTGCACTTGTGCGCTCCCCCGGCGTTGCATCGCTTGACGCAAAGCGTGTAATGGGGAGTAGGGTTGCAGCCGCCAAAAACATGCTTCAACAACCCAGCGAACATTACTTTTTAAAATAAACTAGTTTCCATAGATTCGGTATCTGCTGTTTATTATAAAACGGAAAACTTGGGAATGCATTCTCATAGAACATTATCTCTGAAAATGCCCTTATCGGATTGCATATGCCCGTACAAGTGCACACACAGCGCTGCCTTCAAGACAATGCAAGTCGCTGGTGGTGCCAAGCATTACACTTAGATATCACTTGAAGCGCTGCGGTGCGACAGGAATTGGACAGGTCACCACAGAGGCCACATCTTGTGGTTGCCGATGTATCTGAGCTCTTCGGATGAAAAAGGTTTGCTCTCCCAGTCCAGTCCCCTTGTTGCGAAACTGCAACGTGTAGTGCCAACGTGCAACCGCGTTGACAACCATACGCTCGGAACTGCAACGGCCTTTGCTGCACTAATTCCCTGCGTTTCAAGCACGAGCTCGAGCGCGGGAAGTGTTCTGCTATTACTGTACCGAGGCGTCCTCTACGAGAGCCTGCAACGGATCACCGAAATGATGGGAGCTTCAACAAAGACTTTAGCCAACAGGGCCGGATTGATGCAGCCACGACTGATGGCTGTACCTGTACTGTATCTTTACTTCAGACTACCGTCACTGCAGCTTCAACGGAGACCTCCGTCCGACGACTGATGGCTGTGCGGGCCGTGTAAATACCGCGCCACGGCCGCTGCATCGTAGGGTTCCTGGTAGACACCCGCTAATAACGACGATACACGAGTCGCAGCACGACGAGACTTTGGCGCCTCGTCCACTGGACGACGTCCAGCGAGCACATGTGTGTTGCTCAGTGCAACGTCGGGCACGCTGGACCATTCTTGTGATGCCATGATACTATGAGTGTCTACCTTTGGTGGACGTCCTCCACAACTGGACGATCGATGACTTCGAATTCGAACCATCAAACGAGCCAACTGGCGTGGCGGGTGTATCTTTCGCGTCGCGAGGCTGCTTGGTTCTGCTTATCGCTGGTCTCCTTTACTGCAGAGCACGCGTGCATGTAGACTCAACATCCACGCGCTCAGGGGTACCGGTATAGCTGAATATCAGCGCTGGAGGAGTTGAGGCTTGCCACATGCAGAGTGGATCTGTATTCTCTAGCTTATAAGTTATCTATCCACACGAATTTGCACCAGCTTCATGCGCATCTAGCTTGTGCGCAAGGACGCTGTGCATCGGCGCGGGCAGTTCGCCTGCGTGGGTGCCGGCGTCGGTGCCGCCACAGCATCCAACCCACCTGGGCAGAAGGTCACGTCGACACTCGGCGTGGTGTCGGGGCAGGCGTGCGTCTTGAAGTCGTCCGTCGGGTACTGGTAGGCGTCTTCGCAGCCGTCAGCCAGACACGTGACTGCCGTGCACCCAGACGGCGCGATCTGCATCGGGGTGTTGAAGCCAACGCCGCCAGTGACCGCCTTGCAGTCCTCCAAAGACGAACAATTGCCAGGCTGCAAAGATAGTGATGTTAGCATCTAGTTGGGAGTCATTGAGCGCGACTTGCTTCGCTTACCCCTGTCTGAACTCCCGTCGGGATGATGCTGATATCGTACCAAAGAAAGCCCCACGACACCGAGAACTCGGCCACTGCAGCAGCATGCAAAACATTATGAGTACCCGCTCCACTGAGCATTATCTACAAGAAGGCAACGTACGTGTGGCTTGAGGGTGCCAGCCGTTGCGGAACATGCCGCTGAAGCCTTCTTCAAGGTACCGCGTCGTACTGCAGCCAGGGTCGATGTTCTCCGTGTGGGTGTTGTTGTACAGCTCGATGGTGGAGCTGCAGTGATTGTAGAAGCTCACGGGGATCGCATTCGTCACAGCCACCGCACTCGAGAACGTCGCCAAAAAGCCGTAGAGCTGCATCGTGAAAGTTGCGAAGACCGGAAGTTTAGAAATGCATCACCACCTGAAAGCCATGCATCGCCAGCATCTCGTTGCTGCATATTGCGGTGCTGTTGACAAGACTAGAAGCACCGAGCGCTGGTACCCTGCAACAATATCTCGTCCTCGAAAGCTCTCCTAAAAATATGGCCACCTTTGGATTCCGTGCACTTCAAGCACGGTGTCAAATTCTGACCCCGAAAGAACGAAGCTGTTGGGAACGTTCGCCAAGTTGCCGTACCCGATATACTCGCACGACATTCCCGCATGAACCACACGCACTTTAGATACTTCAAACATTGGCAAGTGCTCAAAATGTATTGACGCGTAAGTTATAAAGACTTGGAATGCCAGCTTTAGACCTTACATCGTGGGGATTCGGTGTACGGGAGTCGCCATGCCCGAGAAGTTGTCGAGCCATTCGAGGTCGTCCTTGGGCGAAGCAGCCTCCATCTGCTGCTTCTTGCGGCGCGCCACGACAATCGCGCCGACGACTGCTAGCGCACCCACAGTCGCAGCCACGATAGTCCCCACGGGAGTGCTGGAGGATGAAGCCGACGTGGTAGTCGCAGCTTGATCGTTCGAGCCGGCCGAGGTTGGGCTGCTCGGTGTGGACTTTGTGGAAGTTGTGGTGGCCGCTGCGGCTTGCTCGGTCGTGTTGTCCTCCGAAGGGAACGTGATGGTGTTGCCGCTCAGAGAGCCACGGAATGATGAGGAAGACGAAGACGACCCACTGCTCTCCCATGATGACGAAGGTGTTTCAGTAGGGGTTGACATCGGGGTTACTAGGGGCTCCTCCGTGATCAGAGCTTCGGTGGGAATGGTGAGCTTGAACACTTGATCGGCCGTCGGAACGGGTGTGGCGGTCGCCTCCGGCGTTGGGGCAGATGTTGGTGCGTCGGTTGTTGCCACCGGCGCAGAAGTCGTTTGTGAGGTGGGAGCCTCGGTGACGGGAGACACCGTTGCAGGCGCTTCAGTCTTTGGTTTTGCAGTCACTGGCGCGGTGGTCGGGGCATCGGTAACTGGTGCTTCCGTCGCTGGAGATGTGGTGGCGGGCTCACTGGTTGAAGCTGATGTCGGAGCAGAGGTAGGAGGTTGCGTGGCTGGTGCTTTCGTGGGGGGTTCAGTGGGAGGCTGGGTGGTGGGGGCCTCGGTCGGTGCCGGTGTCGGTGTCGGCGTTGGTGCCGGCGTAGGGGCCGTCGTCGGGGCTGAAGTTGGCGCCGCTGTGGTCGGAGCTGCAGTGGTTGGGGCTGCAGTCGTCGTCGTCGTCGACGAAGTGGAAGTGGAAGTGCTGCTTCCACCAGGGCAGAAGGTCAGGGTGATACTGGCCGTGTCAACACACGAGTGGGTCTTGCCGTCGTCACTTGGATACTGGTAGGCGTCAGCACACCCGTCTGCAAGACAAGTGACGGTGGTGCATCCGGACGGCGCGATCTGCATGGGGGTGTTGAAACCCGTGCCGCCGGTCACCGCCTTGCACTCGTCCAGCGACGCACAATTACCTGGCTGCACCAAAGAAAACAATGATACAGGTGAGTGAGTACACAGCTGAGCCTTGCTCTTGCAGTCAAACAAACTTCACTTACCCCAGTCGATCCAGTAGGGATAATGCTGATGTCGTACCAAGTGTAGCCGCCTGTAATGGAAAACTCAGCCACTGCAGTGAAAATACACCGAAATGTTGTTCACACTTGTTAGTTGATCAGACCATAACTAGAGAGTTCCTTGAAACTTGGTCCCAGTCTACTCACGTGTTGCTTGGGCGCTGGCGCCGTTGCGGAACATGCCGCTGAAACCCGATGACAGCGTTCGGGTTGTGCTGCCTCCGGAGGCGATGGTCTCAGTTGCCGAGTTGTCGTACAGCGCAATGCTTTCACCGGACTGGTTCTGGATGGTCAGCGGGGCGGCATGCGCCGTTGTCGCCAACGCAGCAACAAGACCCGAGATCAAAAACTTCAGCTGCATGGTACTATGCGTGGCAAATATGCGAGTTGTGATCCGTGGGAAATGTGTGGCGAGAGGCGAATTGGAAAGTGAGAAACACTGGCCAAGCTTCAGCAAAGTCGCTGCGGCTGAGCTCGGCCAACTCGCTTGCGTGCGCTCCATTGTACACCTGGTCTGTCTGTCAAATCAGTCACTCTTCGCGCGTCATGCACGACATGTTCGAATGCTCGGGAGTAAGGTCTCCGATGTCGCTTAGAACGCCCCGCCACACAGAGTCCCGATGGACGACGGAGGGATCCGGAAGGTGCACCCCCGCCACGTCAGTCCGCTCAAATCATCGCGTCCGTCACAGCGTGGGACCTATTGTGCCTTGCAAAAATGTCGATGCTCAGAAGTAGGATATATCGGGTCGGATATAATTTGCAGCTCAGAGATAAACCCGAGGACTCCAGGTGGAAATACGATTTAGCTTGTTAAACCTCGGTCGAGCTGATCAAGAACGTCGGAATTGCCGTTTTAAATCGGCCAAAACGACCGCCCTCCCGATATATCGGATGCTGCCCTCGTGCCGTCGCGCTATATCGGATGCCTCACTCGTTGCGGACTCTGGTGCTACCACACACACACCAGGACACTATTATTGTAAGGCGCATTTGCCGGGCCGGTGCCGCTAGCTTCAGCTCTGGTTTCGGCCGCGTCTGTCAGACGTTGGTACCCGCGAGATCGCGCCGTTTACGACGAGCTAGAGATCAAGTCCAAACAACGCCACATGCTCACGCGGACAGTAGAGACGTATGCAGAAGAAAGTCAGATAAATGGACAAATACCACACAATCTTGTTCAAAGAACTCCCTACTGTGCATTAAATTAAAATTGCGTCGCTTTCTATTGTACTTGCTTAGCAGATACAGCTACAAGTACCTTGGCCTGGTCGCGTCGGGGCCAGGTCCACCGGCCGCTGCGTGTCGACTGCCACCCCATCAAGCCCGCAAAGCCCACGTCACTCTTGTCCGACACCTTGTTCGCTCTGTACACCATTCCGGGTGTGTTTGTGCTCGTAGACCGATACCTCCTGCACTAGCGCTCCTGGACACAAGCTTGTTCGCCGTCTTGGCGTTACCCAGCAGCTCCTCCTAGCGGCGCAGGCCTCGTCGTGGCGCCGCAGCTCGAACAGCAGCTTTACGGAGGCAGCCGCGCGCTCCGGGGGTTCGCTCTCCAGCCACTGCTCGGCCGAGTAGTTGGCGTTCTCGATGCGCACGTGCAGGTCCGCGGGCTCGGCATCCTCCATGACCTCGTCCTTGTCGCTTAGTCGAAGCCATACTTACCAGACATACTTACCGCGTAGCCCTCAAAAACTGCTTTGCCGGTGACAGGAACGTGCCTACGTAAAGCTCACCGCGTCGTCGCATTTAAAGCATCCTGTCCCTGTAGCAATCTGTAGCAAAAACACAAGGAGCATCAGTGCTTGTCGGTAGCATCTAGCAGTAAGCAGGCAGGTTCAGGGAGCTTACAAAGCTGGGTGCAGTGAGCGCAGCGCAAATGGATGCTCGTGTGCTCGCAGCCAACGAAGTGGTCGGAATTAGATAAACTTGGGGGAGGCAAAACAGCGACTTTGCCTCATAGTTATTCAACCCTACCCCTACAGAGCTCGGATTTATCTTTTCCGACCACTACGATATCCGAGGTCAAAACGAAGGGCAAATTAAATGCAAGGCACAATAGATCCGTGATGGGTGGACGCCACGTTCCCGTTTCGACGCGCGATTTAACCCAGTCAAAAGCTACACTTTCTATTCATCCTGCTCTATCCTTACTGCAATACGTTGATCTCCCCATGCGGCGTGAGAATGCCCACGTACGAAGAGAAGGACTCCTTGGGCTCCATGGCGTCCAGCTGCTGCTTTTTCCTCCTTGCGATGACCACGGCGGCGATCGCTGCCACGAATATGAAGGCACCACCGACAGACATCACGTAGGTACTGGTCGATGGACCCGAGCCGGCGTTCTGTGTTGATACAGTCTGTGTGTTGTCGGTTCCCCAACTGCCTCGCGTCGACGGTGTCGCGGTAGTCCGTGCCTCGGGAGGCACCGTTACAACGGCAGCTTGAGCCTCAGCGACGAAGTTGTCGTGAGAAGAGGAGCTGGTGGAGTTCTGGGCCATGGAGTTCGAACCAGACCACGAGGAGGTCGATACGGGCACCGGCGTCTCCGTTGCCGGCTTCGGGGTCGACGTGGTAGGCTGTGGCGTTGAAGTGGTTGGCTCCGGCGTCGGAGCGGCAGTGGTCGACACTGGGGTGGCGGTTATCGGCTCCGGCGTAGAAGGAGCGGTGGTGGGAGCTATTGTCCTGGGGGCTGCCGTTGTCGGCACCGGTGTCGGAGCGGCAGTCGGCGCAGCGGTTGGTGCGGTGGTCGGTGCTGCTGTCGGTGCGGCTGTGGTTGGAGCTGGCGGCATGGAGGTAGTCGAGGCGATGGTGCTGGATCCACCGGGGCAGAAGATCAGGTCAATGCTGGCTGTGTCGGCGCACGAGTGCGTCTTGCCGTCGTCGCTAGGATACTGGTAGGCGTCAGTGCAGCCGTCCGCCATACAAGTGACGGTGGCACACCCCGATGGAGCGATCTGCATTGCTGTGTTGAAACCGGTGCCTCCCGTGACGGCCTTGCAGGCTTCCAATGACCCGCAGATACCAGGCTGCAAGTAGAGCAGAAGCTAGTGAGTGGATTAGTGCATACTTGCCATGAAAGCTCAACGTACCCCAGTCGACCCCGTCGGGATAATGCTGATGTCGTACCAGATAAATCCACCCGTGATGGAAAACTCGGCCACTGCAGTTGTTACCAATCACCAGTTTGTCAGACAAAGCAGTAGTCATCAGAGCTCGAGCAAATGTTAACTCACGCGTAGCTTGAGAGCCGACCCCGTCGCGGAACATGCCATTGAAGCCCGAAGAGAGCGTGCGAGTCGTTTTACCACCCGATGCGATGGTCTGGGTCGCCGAGTTGTCGTAGAGCTCGATGCTCTCCCCACATTGGTTGTAGATGTTGAGCGGTGCGGCCTGCACCAGCACCAGGCTCGAAGCTAGCGAACTCGCAGCAGTCAGGAGCTGCATCGTGAAACTGTCGAGGGTATGCGTGGCCTCGGGCGAAAGTGGAAAAGTGATCGGGGTCCGCGCCTCCCGGTAGTCGGCAACTCGCCACCACGCACGACAGTCATGCACGCTCCAGCCATGGCCACACAGCACAGCTTGCACTGGTCCTGCGCATAGTGTCGCACCCGAGCGTGGCATACACTGCACGATCTTTGAACGGAAACGCCGTGCGTGCGGAAGGCGGGCGGAATGTTCACTCTCGCAGGCGTTTCCTAGAGCCACCGGTTTCCAGTTCAAGCAATGCAGGCTTGCGATCGCGTGGCGAAGTGCAAGGTGCAACCTGCTCGGTCAGGCAGGATCCACGGTGAGTGTCGCTGCTGCCGCATTTTGGAATGTACTGTACGGGCCGACCATTGCTGGACGCTCGACCATACACTGACGCTCGCGAAAGAAAGATCGCGATTAAAACTGAGACAGGTAGGACTAATAGAGCCGGACTATGTGGACCACATACTTCAGTTTTGGGGCTCTCGTCCGTTTTGCCTCGTGATCGACGACGATTGCGCTCTATGCTTTCGAAGGCTCTGAACCAAAGCATTGCCCTCGACCGAAGCCAGGTCTGCAGTGTGTACGGCTGGACGGAGTGAGGCGAGAATTCTACAGCGCCGTGCGCGTCGAGTCGTCGCCACCGGCTACCAAGATGGCACGACAGCGCTTAACAGGCAAAGACGCGACGGCAAGCGAAAATTCGGCGCCCCAAGCTCCAGTACCCAGGCCTTCCAGCCGGCGCCCGCACCCCAACCGCTCACCCGCTGTGTTCTTCGACTCGCATCCGCTGTCCGAGTGCTTGGCAGTCATGCGCCTGAAGAAGCGCAGCTCGGTGCAGACTGTCTTCAAGCTGCGAACTTAGCCGATTCGAACTTAGCAGAGAGTCCACCTGTCAGTTGTGGACAATATCAGAGGCCGCTCATTGGTGGGTGGACCCTTTCGCCGGTTTCAACTCGTGTACTGGCTCTATTCCACGATCAGACGAACATCAAAGCCTGGTCATTTTCGAGTGACAAAGGTTGGTACTATTGGTTTTCGGCGCCGCTCGCTGATTCAGCGGTGACCTGCAAGCAAGTCGGACCAGATGAATGAATTCACCTCGTGGGATCTTCTGTTGAGTCAACTGTGTCGACCAGACCCGCACTGATGCTCAACAACATTGGGTGGCTGCATCTTGGTGCTGGGTTGCATCTTGACCATGTTACAGTAATTGCCAGATTCCGGACCTGAATCCGGAAACCTGTCAAATCTGCAATAGAGCCACACTGGCGACACATAAAAAACCTCGTGCCAATCAACTTCGACATATTCATTCCGGACGGGAGTGTAAAGAGCTAAATTTCGTACTTATATGAAATGTGTAAATCCCCTCCACTTGATCTCTCTCTCATTCGGTGTTCTCGGAGACAGCGCGGACTCAGCGAGCGCGGCAGCACGGCAGACAGTGGACGGCAGGCAGCAGCGTGGCGGACAGCGCGCGCGGGCGGCAGCTCGGCAGGCAATGAACCGCAGGCAGCGGCAGATCGGCAGGCAGCTCGGCGACGGACAGAGCTCGCGCGTGCGCAAGCCCGACGAGAACTGGCGCTGCAGACGACACTGGACTCCCCGAGGTAGGTCTCCCCCCGTATCCACGCCCCCGTAGCTCAGCGGAAGAGCGGGAGACTACGTCTCCAGGCCGCTGGTTCGACCCCAGCCGGGGGCAATCTTGCTGTGTGCTGTGTGCTTTGTGCTGTGTGTCGCTGTGCTGTGCTGCTGTATGTTGTATGCTATGTCCTGCTGTGCTGTGTGCTGTGCTGCTGTGTGCTGCTGCATGCTGGTGTGTGCTTGTGTTGTACTAGGTGTATGCTAAGCCAAGTCTGATTCCCCCCACTGGTGTGACGCTGGCGTACAAGCATCGGTCACTGCACCACTGTTTTTCAAGGCAAGGAACTGAGCGCCGAGCGTGCGGTACGCGTCGGGATGTGACGTTCGCAGCTGCCGCCAGCGCTTTCGTAGCGACGATGCTTTGCGCGTTGGCTTCTTCTGGTCAAAGGTATGCAATCGCTGATTCGCTGTGTTGTCCATCTTGAGAGCGAGCTCCCACACTAGGTGCTTCCAGGCTTGGTACGCGGTGGAGTCGTTTCGTGACGGCTCAGCAGGTACTTCAAAGGATGCCTGGTAGAGAACCATCATGATGTTTACTGCTGCCTTTGCCTCAGCTCGCTTATTCTGCTCTCGTTTTCCTTTGACTGTTTGCCAGATATGTTCGACATACCAAGTCAAGAGGCAGCCCGCCAGCGTTGTCGCAGTTGCTTGGGCTGGCGCAGCGGCGAACAGCGGCGCTTCGACTGACGCGCCAGCTAGGGCTTCGACTTGCACTGGGTTTGCCGGTTCCAAGGATGGCGTGCGCGCAAGCAGCGCTGCGTGTGCGTCTTCTAGCCGACCAAGTCTATCGCTGATCGCAGTAAGCTGACCCAGCATGCACCCGAGGACGGATGCAAGCTGCGTATCGTTGCTTGATGCTGCTCTGCTAACATGTGCATGGTTCGCTGTACGCCAGCGAGACTTCAAGTGCTCGCCCCACTCGCAGCACTTCACGACGGACACAGCGGATCCCAGACGAGCGTTTGTCGATGTGAGACCACGCTCCAACTCGTACAGGTATCTTGCAACGTGTGCCTGCGACTTAACACTGTTCTGTGTAGCTTCCAGGACTTTGCCCAGGTGCATTAGCAGCGCAGCAAACGTGGCGTCAACGACGGCTCCGGCTACGTTGAAGCGCGGGTCAGGGAGGCCGATGACATGTCGGAACAGCTCGTCTCGCAGCGTGACAAGCTGCCCATACTCAGCTCTGGGCAGTCTATCCTGCAGATCGCGAATTGACGGGGTCACTACTGGTACGTCAACCTGCTAACACCTTGCCCACACTCTGATCTTCTTTTGTTGTCGTGCCTATATAGGCAAATGCTTCGGTCAGCGATTCCAAGAGCCACGCACCACGCGTGGAGATCCACTGTATTGCAAGCTTCGGCGATGCATTGGCATACGCCGCTGCGCCACGCCGCAGGGAGTGGCTTGTCATGTTGGGCGTGATTGCTTGCAAGGTGGTAGGCTGCATTTGCTTTAAAGCATCTCGAATAACCTCTGTGATATAGCTTGCGACGTTGGGTCTCTTTCGTTCACGTTTTAGCGGTGGTTGGGTTGTAGTTTCTGTCGTATGTTCCCGGCTTTCCCAATACAAGACCGCTTCTTCTTGCGTGTAGGTCTGTCCTCCAGGGAGATCGGACTCAGCATACCGCGGCACCAACAGGAATAGGTACTCCGAGGGTTCATCACAGCAAACGAAGAGCAAGCCAAATGCGTGGAGCATGCATTGCTGCCAGCGCTCAGGGGACTTGAAGATCGACACGCCTTGCACAACGGACGTCTTGATGCGCGCTATGTGAAGAAAGAGTTCCCCAGAGGCAGATAGTTAGAGCTGCTGTTTACGAGCAAAGCAGGTGTCGATCGCTCGGCCGAAAGTGTGCCACATCATGTTTAGGAGAGCAGCATCGTGAATAGACTTGAGCCCGGTAGCCACCTCTGCATTCACGACTAAGTGCTCAACTAATACACACAAATCGTTGACAGTACATCCTGGTGCATCGTTGGTCTGGACATTGGTTCGTAAGTTGCGCTCTTCAATGTTGCTTGCCATCTTGTCTCTGATCTTAGCAATGCGCTGCGAATCCGACAGGGAACTTGGGTACCGTTCTCGTAGCATATTGAGAGTCTGAGAAAAGTAGCCTAGCGCCGTAGACTTAGCCAACAATCCATCTCCCGAACGTGCTCTGTTGCTCTTTTTAGTTTAGAGGAAAATGGCGAACGCTGTTAGCAAGGAATAAAAATTCTGGGTAGGCAGGCTAGGTCCCTTGGTAAGAGAGCAGTCCATCGCATCTAGCGTTGTCGGAGTTAGCCCAGCCGACTCGAGAAACTCTGCAAAGTATTTCTCAGCTGCTTGTTCTTGACCAATTGTCCCTGCAGGCGTGTCTAGCCCTCGCGCAGCGCGCCGCATGATGGCGGTTGCTCTTCCAGATGCGTTAACTGTGAGAATGAGAGTGACGGCAGCTAGACACCGCAGTTGTAGCTATTCATAGCGTAGTGCCAGGCTGAACTAAAGAGCACTTATTCGATAACCAAACTTTGTACTTGGTTTCAGTATGGTTTATTTCACTGTAAGAAATTCAAATTCCCGGAAATAAGCTGGCGCGCCTCTAACCTACCCCTAAATGTGTGTGATTCGCTATAATAGGAGGGATTGCGATCGTGATTGGCCTATTTGACGACTTATCTCGTACGGGGCAAGGCTTTCCGTCCAAGCAGGACTTATCCTACAGTAAGAGCTCTGTTGCTCGAACACTACAATTTGGCGGCGGTTGAACGTCGCGAAGCGAACGGCCTCATGACATGGCGTACGGACGCGAATTAAACTTGTCCGATCGAAACGCTCGACGAGTAAGTTGTGTGTACGCAACCAAGGGCGGAAGTTCAAGGCTTCAAGGCTGGCTGCTTCGGCTGACCTGCTCGGTCGCAGAATTTATTTGGTGTTTCTGGTCGCGCCACCCCGTATCGGACCATCGGCGTGAAATATGCCGCTTGCCATCGCAAAGTGTAGGCGACACATTGCACCAGCCACAGCTGCAATCGGCTGGAAGCTTTTACTTTGGTCTCGCTGGCGGCTCATGATCAAGAGTTATCTGCCGCTGGTCCGGTGCGTTGGTCGACCACGTCAACAGCGATCTTCGGCCACAACATACCCCTGTTTCGTCGCTGAAAGTACCAACCTGCTGGCGACCCGTGTCTGACGTGGGGCATCTGCTTCCTGCACATACAAAGCTCAAGTGTTCATCCGAATCACAAGGTGCCACCTGTTGCACACTTTGCATGGCGTGGAGTCGCAGAGCTCGGTCTGAATGGATTTGTGCGGCCAGGTGCCGGCCTCCGACACGGGAGCAGGTCCGCCCACATCGACAAACGCTAGCTGCCAGCTCGGACCGACCAGCTTTGTACATAACTCACCTCCCCAAGCCTCTCACGATGCAGATCCAGGCTTCCGTCGCGGCGCTCACGCTCGCTCTGGCCGCGTTCACCGTCGAGGCCTCCGTGCCCGTGACCGTCGTCAACCAGTGCAGCGAGAGCATCGACCTGTATGACAACTCGGCCACCGAGACCGTCGCGGCCGGCGGCTCCACCTACCGCACGCTGTCTGAGGGCTTCAGCGGCATGTTCCGTAACGGCGCCAGTCCCCAGGCCACTCGTACGTTGCTGCAACTATGGGTGACTTGCAACGCAATGCAGGACGAGTAGTTATGCTAACGTTGTGTTCGCGTCTGTTTGTTGCAGTGGCCGAGTTCGCCGTGACCGGCGGCTTCTTGTGGTACGACATCAGTATCATTCCCACGGGCGCAGTTGGCGTAAGTGCATGGATTGATTGATGATACCTTCGCGGGTGGTGGTGAAGTCGGACGCTAACGTTTGATGTGCATGGCGTTGTTGGCGATGTTGTGCAGCCTGGCTACTGCGGGTCGCTGGACGAGTGCAAGGCGGTGACGGGCGGCACGGGCTACAACACCCCGATGCAGATCGCCCCGTCGGGCTGCCAGACCGTCACGTGCCTCAACGACGGCTGCGCCGACGCCTACCAGTACCCTAAGGATGACACCAAGACCCACGCGTGCTCGGACACCACCAGCGTCGTGCTGACCTTCTGCCCCGGCGGCTCGGGCGCCTCGACCTCGACGTCGCAGAACAGCTACGTGCAGCAGAGCGCCCCCGCTCCCACGACGGCTGCCCCCACGGCTGCTCCTACGCCGGCCCCCACGGCTGCTCCTACGCCGGCCCCTACTCCTGCCCCTACGCCGGCCCCCACTCCTGCCCCTACGCCGGCCCCCACTCCTGCCCCTACGCCGGCCCCCACTCCTGCTCCAACGCCGGCTCCGACCCCGGCACCGACTCCGGCACCCACGCCGGCACCGACCGAGGCCCCTACGACCCAGCCTCCCACGGAAGCCCCCACCACCCAGCCGCCTACGGAAGCCCCTACTACTCAGCCGCCGATTGAGGCTCCGACTTACGCGCCGTCCAACTCGACGACGTCTAACGAGACCGAGCAGCAGGCGGCCACGGTGGCGCCCGAGAAGGAGACCAAGACCGGCACCAAGACCGGCACGACTACCACTTCGTCTGCCACGAAGGACTCGTCGTCTCCGGCCGCGCAGGTGGCTACGCCCGAGGCCACGACGGCCACCAAGTCGACGGGTGCCGAGTCTACTACTCAGAACGAGTCTTCCACCGACAACACCCAGAGCGCCAACACGCAGAGCGAGGAGTCGTCGGGTACCAGTGCCGGCACGTACGTGGCAACGGGACTGGGCGGCTGTGCCGTCGTGGCTGCTGTGGCCATGGTGGCTGTTATTCGCAAGAAGAAGCAGGAGCTGGACGCCGTGGACGACAAGGAGTACACCCAGGACGGCCTCATGACGCCCGTGACGCAGATCAACGTGCTGTAAGTCGTGCGTTTACCCGACTGAGGGTCGTGTACATACATGCATACATGCAGTACCCCCAGCCGTAGTACTACCGTGGTGAGTCATCATCTCTCGGGTGCTCGCTCGGCTAGACAGTTTTGACAACGGTATCAAGTGCGTGTGGTTGATACGAGCGGCGTCCGGGGGTGTGGTGGAATTGTGTATTTGATGAATCCGAACGAGATCCGCTTATTTTTTTGATTAGATACATTGTTGCCTTCAAGGTCAATCGAGGCGCGCTGAAGGAAAGCGCGCTGGCAAAAACTTCAAGGCAGAAAGTGATCACTTCTTTTTTGATTCAGAATAAAATAAAATAAACACCTAGCACCAAGTGGAGTCCATGCCCACTTGCAGTAAGCTTTACGCTTTGTCGTCGATGAGGTTGGCCATGGCCATCTCCTTGATTTTCTTCGAGTTCGGACGCGACTTGGTCTCTTTTTCTCTGACGCTCGCAGCGTTGGGGTCGACTTCCCAGTCCAGGTCCAAGTCTTCGGGCGCTGGACCGCCCAGCAGGATCTGCGTGCAACGAGCTTGGAAGCGACGGCAGTACGGCGCCGGCGCGACGGCGGAAATCCCTCGAGCAGACTTGCCCAGCAGCACCTTGCCAGCTTTCTCCAGTTGTTTCTCCCAGTCCCATTGCTGCAGGATGTCGATGATGCCGACGAAGTAGACTTCATCGTCTCCGAGCGGTGAAAGATTCACGCCGCTGTTGGGGTCCTCGAGGTTGACTTCGCGATCGAAGGCTTCGTCAAAGTCGGACGCTGTACCGAACCCGCCAGGACGAGGAGCGCGCAGGTGGCACTTGTGGATGCCGATGAGCAGCGAGTAGTCCATGATGCCCACGTCCCGGAGAAACTCGCAGTCCGAGACCAGCTGCTTGTTGAGATGAGCAGCCACGTCTCGAGGCAAATGGAGCGAGCGAGCCAGGTCCAAGTCCTTGAACACGATGTCGGGTCGGTGCACGTGGAACGGGAACTGCGGCACAGTACCGTCCAAAGCTGAGGTGCGGCCATCGCCGGTATCAACAGCAGCGTCCGACATGACGTCTTCGTTGGTTCCACCGAAGATGTAGGTCGCATCACACTCGGCGCAGGTAACTCGGTCACCGCGTTGCGGTCGACGCGCGCGACGGTCCACCCATGAGCCTTTCACGTCGTACTTCTCCGTAATTGTGGCAGTGTGCTGCTCGCTGTGTAGCACGTTCGACATAACCGCGAAGTAGAAGTTGCGACCGTAGAGCCGAACGCGATGGCACCCGAAGAACCGAATGAGTCGCGAGTGTGGGTTTGCTGTCAGGTAGCGCGCGTACTGCGGGGCCATATCCACTAGAGCTCGGCATTCCTTCTCCTTCAGACTCTTGACCAGCAGCGAGTTGTCTCCCGAGAAGAACATGAAGGCGCCACTTGACCCCGAACTCACGCGTTCCTTCGCCGTCGTGCGGAAGCTCGCCAGATACTTCTCGTCCGACAAGCCGAATGCAAGCCGAATCGCACGGAACTCGCGGGGAGCGTAGTCGACAAACACCTTGGGCTTTGGGTCGTCGGGCAAGAACTCGCGGCCAATGGCACTACCAGTGCTAGGCGTGCCAGCTCCAGTAGCTTCTGTGCTGCCACTTCGATTTCGGAAGACCCCACGCCCTTGGCTAAACGCTGACGAGGCTGTTCGACGAAGGCCAGCGAAAACCGCCGAGCGCGTCGACTTGCCCTCCACCGGCTGCTCCGTGTCGACGGAGGATCTCGTACTTTGAAGCTCAATTTCCTGCTCGAAAAGCTCGAAAGGGACCTGGGACACTGGGTACAGCGAAAATCGTCCTGGAGTTTGGTGGAACGAGCGGAACAGGATGTTGCTCGCTGTCAAGCTGGTTCTGGAGCTGCGAGGGCTTTGGCTGCCTTGACTACGGCTGTGTTGGAGCTCGAGTGGCTGGCGCCAGTTTCCGGACAAGTCTAGACTTGAAGCACCTGTAAAGGAAGTCGGTCGCGGATGTTGCTGTACGCGGTCCCCGCCACGAAGTTCCGCATCGTCGACTCCAACCAGTGAACGGTGAAGAGCTACAACGGGAAGTTGCGTTCGCGGCTCGCAATATGCCCGGGGAGACGAGAGGATCGTGACGCTCTGCACGTGGGAGATAAATGTGCTGTTAACCAGCGTCGAGTCTCGCTCCGCCCCCACGAACAGAGTCGTCTCTACTAATCCGCCATCGCGGTTCCGAACGGCTGAGTTGGCCACGCCGTCTTCTCCGAGGACAGTGTTGGCGTTGTCGGTAGTGATACTTGATGCTCTAGCACGCTCTGCTGCCCGAATAATGGCCTTGGTGATTCCACATACCGTGTAATAAATAATCTCTCGTTGGAGAGTTTCGTTGTTCTGCGAGGCTTCGTACGACTCCACAGTGGAAGCATCGTACGAAGAGGATGACGAACGGCTCGATCTTGCCGTGGATGGAGGGCCCATGACGGATGACAGGGGCGCCAGTGACTGCCGCTCCTGCGGTCTCACCGCTGCACTCTCGCGCACGCTCTCGTGCGCTTCAAAGGCCAACACGGTCGACGTCGGCGACATCATGGGCATGTCTTGTGGTGCCAGTATCCCCGCCTCCATAGACATTACCGTAGCTGAGAGAAGTGCCACGTTGTTTGCCCTTGGAACCCCGGCATCTCCGTTTGACGAGCCTGACAATGACGCCGACTGAGACGACGCTGATGCCGAGACCGACGCTCCGAGCGATGGGCCATCGTCGTCGTTCTCTTTGCACTGATGAATGCCACAAAACACCAGTCCGAGAACGCAACACGGCTTGTTCACACTGAGCCAGACCACGCCTGCCACGAACCCCTTGGCGGTCAGTACGAAGTGGAAAAACGCGTCAAGGAAGTTCATCCCTTTACTCGTTTGTTGCTCAACGCCTTCCACTTGAACGTAAGCAAGTGCACTGGCGTTCGACCGGTAGATGAAAAACACCACCAGCAACACCAGCCATGTTGCATTCAGCGCATGGACGTAAATTGTCATGCGCTTCATAAGACGTCGTCGGGCCTTGAACGCAATAATTGTCCCGCTGTTGGACCGCCACCAGCCCACTACGAGACACAATTGCGCCGATACCACGACGAACACCACGATCGCGACCAAAACGCCCCAAAACTCCAAGTTGAGCTCCTGCCACTGCGCCAATCTCTCCGTTCTCAGCGTAATCGTCTGGTTAGCGTCGGTAGGCAACATCGGCAAAATTAACGCCACGGCGCGACACACTTCGGCTTGTGTAAGTTGAAATTCGTCTTGGACATGTTGCGAAAAAACTGCAAATGGTGTTGCAACACTTGCAACAAGTGAAAACCCCCACACGACCAAGTGGTAGAGCACGAGTTGCCGCTTGTAACTTGCGAATGGGTTCGAGACCGACACGAACAAGTGCAAAATGGCGGCACCGAACCAGCCCACCCCTGCCAGCAGCAGAAACATCTCTAAACCCGCCGCCACGCTGCAAGTTGCCATCCCCATGGGGCGACAGGTCCCGTCCTCCGTACTGCACATTGTCAAAGTGTGCGTTAGCGTCAACATCGCGAGGCCGAACTCGCTTAACGCCACATACGCCAACAGTTCGTTCGGTCGTCGACGTAATCTTCTCCTCCGCAGGAATGACACGAGCACCAGTAGAGTGGTCAAGAGACTCAGCCCCGCACCTAACACGGTTGGTGCTAACCGCTGAGTTTGTTGCGGCGCGGCAAAAGTCACGGCGAAGCAGCTGAAAAACACGCTAACGGACCCGAGCCAGAAGAGAATCCGTCTCCAGCGCCGCCTCTTTTTCCTCCACCTCGCTAGTCGTACCGGCAACTCGGTCTTTGACTCGGCCAGCTCCGGGGCCGGCAACTGCAACTGCGAGTTGGAACCTGCGGCAACTTGAAGTTGCTGCTGACTCGAGGGCCTCCAATCTACAGAGTTGGCAACGGAAGCTGAAGCTGAGACGCGCCCATTGGCTCCGAGGATGGCGGAAAGCGCGTGTGAGTGGCTGCGCGTGCGGGCCACGCCCGCGTCCTCGTGGCTGCTCCTGGTGGGCGTGGACACGGCCTGGTACTGCGGCGGCTCGTCGTCGAGGTGCATGGTCGCGCACGAGCTGTCGGGACTTGGAGGAGGCAGCGCTCGTCGCGGCGCTGGCATCCTATAGACGCCAAGTAAAGAGAGGGGCAGTTTCTAGGACACAAGTTTAAGTTAGTGCTAACCCGGGAAACTGAAGTTTAAGTGAAGCGGCTGTGTCTATCTACCGGGGCAAGTGTCGCGGCCCGCAGCAGCTGACTGCCGGCCCCCAGACGCTCTCTGCCCGATTGCAGCGCGGCAGCGGCGGATGGTTCTGTATAAATACTGGAGCAACCCCCCCAGTCCAGCGCACGCGACGGTGTCTTGGGAGTCCAGAGCGCGAGTGACTGGGGCCGCGCCCCGCACGTACACGGGGCGGAAAGTTCCAACGGCTTTCCGCTCTCTATGTGAAGAGTTCGGACTTTTAGCTCAAGATGTTGCCGCTCGCGCGGATTGGCCGACGCGAATGGCTACATTTACATTTTCAACCAATCCGAGGTGCATAAAGTGTGAGTAATGTGGCTCGCACTTTTGTGGCCACGAGTTTACCTCTGGAGGCACACTTCGAGTGCAAGAAGGCAACGAGCGCAACCAGCAGCTGGGGGGGGGGACTATTCATGAGCCTCTAGTGCCTGCCTAGGAGCCGTTATGGCCGATAGTCACGTCAGCCACTCTCTATGGTTTAAATCCATCGCCGCCCGTTGTTACAGTGCGTACGCATGCAAGGACCGTGGGCTGGTAAGCTAGCCGTTTAATGGACACAACCGATGGGTGCGCGCTGTGCGGGCCGCTGCGACCGGTCTATCGCGTGCATGCTCGTGCATGATTCGAGTCGGAGACGCTGGACATGCGCCTTGGTGTCACAGCTAGCACGGGTGACCCTTCAATTGCACCACCGGTAAAGTGCGGCGCAAGCAACACCCAGGCTGCTTGGTGTTGCCGTGTTGGTCAGTCACTCACGGAAATGGCACTTTCGGAAAGTGCCAAAAGGATGCTAATCCATGCTGGATGTAGGAGATGACATACGCGCGAGGAATTAAGTTTCAAGTAGATTGAAGCCTTTTTGTAAAAGTCTAAGTAGGTGAATGCATCAATTTGCAAGTAGATTGCCACAGTCAAAAATAACGTTTTATCATATCCGAATTGAACGTTAATTTTATGGGCAAAAATAACTGTTTTCCAGGGCCAAGTAATATCGTACGAAATTACCTTTTTAGAGTAAGAGTGTCGTAATGCTAATGTGTAAGTTTACATCATCGCTTCGTAGAATTGTATGCACGCAGACCAAACTAACGCACTTGGTTCTGTATTAAAACTTCGTCGGCCGCGCGTCTGATAAGTACAGTTGGGTTTGTTGAAAAGTCTGAAAGCAACAACCTACGACTCGTAAGTTTTAAAACGGACGGGCATTCTGAGCAGGCCACGCCTCTGTTAAGTACTCTTACGTTTATTGTAACGTACGACAGCAATAATTTACGACTCGTAAGTTTTAAAACGGACGGGCATTCTGAGCAGGCCACGCCTCTGTTAAGTACTCTTACGTTTATTGTAACGTACGACACCAATAACTTACGACTCGTAAGTTTTAAAACGGACGGATATTCCGAGCATCTCACTTCGCGGTATTCTGAGCTTCTTGTCGTACATTTTGAAACGGACGTTCATACTTTTTTTCAGTATCTTGGGCCGGAGCTTAGCAACACATCTCTGTAGGAGTTTCATAACCACCTCGTTTAGCCCGTGTTCTCTTAGCTCGCGAGTTTTCACTGCAGGGCTCATTCGTCTTTTTGTCGGATACCCACCCAACTACACGCCTCAACACCTCTACCACCTCTCCTGTTTCGGTCACCCGGACAAAGTCTTCGCCCATGATCACCTCATCCGCTGTCGAAGAAGCGGACATCGCCGAACTCATCGAGATGCGCATGCTACGACCTGAGCTAGATGTCGGCTTGGATCCCCTCGACCCCTCTTCTTACGGCGTAGTTTCTGACCATGGGAACAACGTTGCGTCTGTGACGCTTGAGTCGAAATAGGCTCTGCTGCAACGCTGTCGCGAGTTTGCTCGAGCCCGTGGCTTTTCCATTCGCGTGGCCAACAACAGCTATCACTCTCGTCGTCAAGAAGGAAACGCCAAGTACACTTGCAAGGCGGTGAAAGGACAGCAGCAGCTCATTCCAGGCAGCACTGCCAACTGCCCATTTTTCATTACGGTGTACGGGATCCGCAACAACTGGAAGATAACAAGGATGTGTCTGGCCCATGACCACTTCAGACACGGCGGTTTTCAGGGCGATACCTTTGTTGAAGGCGGTCTCGCAGGAGATACCTCTCGTCAGCGACTTCGCGATGTGCCCTACCGAGTGATGAGGGGCGTCGTTGAGCGTGAGTTGCTCCCCTCTTACAGCGGAACGTGGGCCTCGGGCACAGGGCGGGCTATCATCGACTTTTTGATGACTAAGGGGATGATAACGAACCGAACTGCGGCATCCAAGATCAAGCGGGATCTTCTCGAATTGCTGCGCGACGACGTCGTCGGGAGTTACCAGAAGCTGGAGGGATATCTAGCCATGGTGAGTGATGCGAACTCCAAGACAAGCTACGGGTTTGGCAGGCGCGAGAATAACATGTTCAGAAGGGCTTGCGTTTTTCCAGGGGCATGCCTTCAAGTACACTGCCGACACGTCATCGGTCTGGACGGAACACATCTCAAGGGTGATATGAACAAGCGCGGAGTGTTTCTGTTGGCGACCACGAAGGACCTAGAAGGCCATGTGGAGAAGCGCGAGAACAAGATTTGTTCTCTGAGAAAGGCGGCATAAACGATCGACCAAAAATCAAGGGGATCAATGATCGAGAGAAGGGCGACCTGAACAAGACTGGGATTGCGGAGATCGAGGAGATTCTACGAGCGATCGAGGTACCGGGATGATACTCGCACGTAGGCGGGGTGTGGAACCAGGTAGATCAAAGCTGATCGACACATGGAGAGTGGTGATGCCTCGTCCCACACCGATCGAAGAGGCGCGGTGCGAAGGGCGCATGTCGAAAGCGAAGGACGTCATGCACGAGGGCAAGATCAACGAGCGACATCGTAGAGTGGGACGGCTGAAGACCGAAGTGGACTGATCGCGATCGAGAGCTGTGGATCGTCGATCGTCGATTGCCGATCAGCCAAGATGGGGAGCACATGGGGGCGAAGCCAGGACAAGAATCCAGTAGTTGTTTAGTTGTAGGATGGTAGGTGAGATGGTAGTGGTAGAGAGACACCAGCTAAACATAAATCAGAGCAGAATTTGCACCGAAGAGCACAAGTCCCCTCAAGTCGTCAAGTCCCAGGAACTACATTGGCCTCGGCAAGCATCGACACTTTGGACAGTGAGCTAGTGGTACGGTTAAGACTGGATTAATACATTGGCCAGCTTGACCTACTCTAGCGATCTATTTCTTGTGTGCGAACCCTCGATCGACCGGATACTGCTTGGCCGGCGATCGTTTCTCCTCTCGATCAACCTCGATCCCGCTATAGGAAGCGGCAAGCAACTCACGAAAGGAAGGAACACACCCGGAAAGGCAACTACAGGCCGTGGATCGACTCCAGGCCGACCGATCGGAGCGAACAACCCTCGATCGGAGCGTATACTCGGACGCAGAGCGAAGATTCCCGCGCTGCTCCACAACCTATCCCCGCGTCACGCCAATACATTCGATCTTCACCAGATTTTGGCCGATCCCGCTACACCACATCCACATCCTAGTTTTCGGACTCGCTATTGTCGATCAAGAGGATTACTCATTGGAGCTGGTTCCTGCAGAACATGAAAGACGCGCTTCAAGACGTCTCGGCGTGGAAACCTGTGTTCGTATCGGACAAACAGAAGGGTCTCCTGGCGTCTGTGACGGAGTTGTATCCGGATTCCGGACATCGATTTTGCGTTGGGCACATTATCACCAACATCGAGAAGAAGGGCTCCGCGCTGACGCCGGCAGAACAGTCACTTGTGTTTCAGATGGCACGTAGCGAATGCGAGAACGACTACAAGTTTTACAGCTCAAAACTCTCGGAGACTCGCCCTTTGGCTGTGGAGTATCTCGCTGGAATTGACAAGTCGCACTGGGTGACATACGCGTTCAACGAGAAGTACAACCAACCCTCTTATGACGAGGTCACTTCCAACCTGTCCGAGGCAGCGAACAGTTGGTTGGGCAATGCATTGCGGTCGTCCTACCCCTTGGAAGCTTTCGAGCAATACTTCGTCAAGGTGTTTGAGCTGTTCGCCGAAAGGCGCCGCACCTCCTCGCGACAGAAGGGTCCAGGTAGCAACGCAGGACACGCAAGCACCTCCCAAGGTGAGCCGTACGACGATTGCGAAATTGACGTGATGAGGACCACCCCTGCAGCCTTCTCGGACTTTCTCCTTCCCACCTACAAGAAGAAGCTCGACGGGATCATGGCTCTTACGAAAACCCTGCAGATTTTGCCGTGCCTTGATGGCCAGTACATGGTGCGATTCACGGACATCAGCAGCAGACCGGACCACGCCCATCTGTGGCGAACCGTGAACTTGATCGAGAAGGAATGCAACGTGCCGACGCTGGCAAGACCTGATGTTCCCGTGTGTCCATGCAGTCAAAGCTGCAATTCATCACGGAATGCACGTGAGCGAGCTTTTCGCCTGGAAGGAACACACCGTGTCGGTCGCGCGGCGGACATATTACTACCAGTTTGTCCCGACCGTCCGCTCGGCGACCATCGCTCAGGATCTTCAACTGCTAGTACCTGAAGTCATCGTCACTGAAGCTGACTTAGGGAAGCGTGACATGAAGCCGGGTCCAAAGCCGAAGAACAAACGCAGGTCTGCACGACCAGGTTCTGTGGCGTCGCCTGCCATTGCTATGACTCAATAATACTAGAGCTGCAAGACGTATGCAGTAGAGTCGTAAGTCTTTGCAAAAGCATAACAAAGCAAAAATTACATTTCGAATTCTTAGTGTCAATACGCCGAGAACGGACCTTGGTTTTCTTAAAATTCTTCTCGTACGAAAATGATATCATAAAATTCTTATTTACCTTTAATAGAACTTGGATCGAAGGAAAGTATTATACACGTGATAGTTCAAGGATAGATAATATACTGCAAGGATAAACTTAAGTGAAGATATTATATCTGTAATATCGTACGAATGTGTTACCTTGATGCTTACTGTGACTTGACGAAAATTGGTATTCCATAGCAACAATTCGCACGATCGAACGACTTTACTTCCCAGTAATACAACTCGTTCTTGTGCGCTATTATTGATACTGACGCAATGTAAATGGAAGAAGTATATACAACAAATTTATTATCATTTGCTGCTTAGACCATTTCATCAAAATAAAGTGAAAAAAATATTTTTAATTACTCAAAAATGAAGAAAATAAAGCTGTATGGCTAGCCGGATGGCTACATCCGAATGGGAACTCTACACGTAGGGCAGTTAGCTACATCTTCGGCCTGAATGCTTCTCGCCACGTACATTGACATGCACTCGGCACACATGGCATGTCAGCATGAGCGCGGGGTGACCGGCGCCACTGGCGCGTACTAGCAAATGGCGCAAGTTGATAGGTCCTCGTCTTGGTCCTCCTCCCCCGTAATGTCGATCACCGTTGGGGGAGCTGGTGCCGAGAAAACACGACGTCGTCGAGCAGAGCGGGGAGGTGAGCTCTGAGCTGTTGTTGAACCCCCTAACTCAATGTCCCCAGACACAGACAGGACGAGCGACTCAACAACAGTCGTGGTCACGTCACCTGCGGCCGTAGTGATGATACGCAGGTCAAGCTCGTTAAGCGCGTCACGGCGAGCGCGGTGGTACAGCTTATCGTGCTCGCGCTTGTAGGCTCGGGCCTTTTCCAGTCGCTGAGCCTTTAGGATCGGGTACCGCTTTTCCAGGCACGCACGCTTGCCAACGAGCTGCCGCAGACTTGAGACAACCCAGTTGGTGTTGCACAGGGGGCAGTTGGCACCATGATGTTTTCAATAATGAGGCACCTACTTATTTTGTTATCGCTGATGTTCCGTTTGCTCGTCCTCCATCATCTTCATATCTTACCCTGTCCTTAATTCTTATCGCGTTTTCAAGTTCTGATAAAACGTTATTTTTGACTGTGGCAATCTACTTGCAAGTTGATGCATTCACCTACTTAGACTTTTACAAAAATGCTTCAATCTACTTGAATTACTTAATTCCTCCATATGCGCACTACTTATTAGGGCATCTCCACCGGTGCTGAGTAAAACTAAAAGCAAATTGCCCTAAGATCCGTGCCTACAACGGCACAACCGTGCTAAAGACAGTGCGCAGCTCCACCGGCAATTGAGACTCGCAGCAAGCGCGTTAAAGCTCTTGGTTCGGCGCCAGCCATGGCGACGGCGCACAGCTGTATAGCCCTATAAAGGGCCCGGCAGCACGTTGAGGAAGACCCAGGGATGACGTAGCAAGGGCGACACTGCGGTCTGTGACGCTTGCGCTGCTTAGAACGCTTGACTTGGCCCTACTACTGGTCGGTCGACATTTACATGTACTCAACCTTTTACTCAAAGCCTCCTCCGTTGGCAAACTTGTGCAAAACTTTGATCTGCGTAAAAAATGGAGCAATTTGCTCAGCATTTACTCAAACCGGTGGAGCTGTACAAAACTAAAACTATGATTAAATATTGACAGAAAAGGGGTAAAATTTAGTTTTACTCACGACCGGTGGAGATGCTCCTAGTGCTGATTCATACTCTTTCGTAAGACGATACTTAGCCCCAGAATGCCTATCATAAGACAAAACGTCTTACGCTTTCCGATCAACGCGTTTTGACTACATCTTGGTTGTTGTATACCAGTGGCTACATTGCATATTGTCTGTCAAAACATAAGACAGTTTGTCGGACACTAGTTTGCGCCATACAATTGGCCAAAAATGTTCAGGTCTGCTCGCCACGACAGCGGCATCGTTGCCGCGGACGCGGTGGCAACGTTGAGCGCCGAAACGATGCAGTTGCATGATGCGGTAGGGTAAGTAGCCTCCTGTTCACACACGAAGCGATGTGCCTGTAGTTGGCCACTGGCAGCAAGCTTAAATATCGGCATAATGACTGCACGAACGCGTGCATGCAGTCCGTGGAGCTGTTCCACTCAGAGGTGCAGCCGTTGAAGGGCACGGAGTTACGATGAAGTTTGTAGACGTAGACTAAGAGGGACAAATAGCTCGTAACGGTACTACATGTACATTTTAATGTAGTAATTTTTATGCTTGAGCGTACATCATAGTAGTTGTGAAGGCGAGGCAGCCAGGGAACGGTGTTGCCAGTGGGCTTCCCGAGATCCTCTGACCCCCTCTTACCTAATCATTACAGTCCAGCAACAAAATGCAACCACGTACTCTGCAACGGCGATAACACCTAGATATTGTACCTACGACGCTGAGGTGCGGAGGAGCTCCACACTGCTGCGCGGGCGCTCGGCGCGCGCCATATCGCTGCTGGGCTCGACCTTCGGCATCGGCGAGTTACTCGGTATCTCCTGCAACTAAGCCACTGCCTGCAGCCATGCTTTTTGTCGATGCTACAGCGTAGACTGGTTTGCGTATGCGCCCTCTATCCGAATCTCCATCTTCTATGTAGTGTTAGTACTTTACTGTAGAAAGGAGAGTTGGCGTGGTGGGGTGAACGACAACAGTCGTTCACCCCAGTAAAGCGAAGAAACATTGCTCCACTACGGGAACAAACGGTCGCATGATAACTGTGCTATGATGTCCTTACATTCCATTCCTGGCAAGTATATTTAAATCTTCTAGCAGGAGGTTAGTGAATGGCGTCAGGATCAAAAGCCCGGACATTTTTCAAGTGCGCTGCCTCTAGTAAAGGGGGCAAAATGCGCACACAGATGAATCAGTCCAATTTACGAGCCGAGATTCAGCAACACTCAAAACTACATAATACAATATTAACCAATGAAATTGCTACATTTGATTTGTCGTCAAACTGTCTTACGAATGCTCGACACAAGTGATTGACCATCCACGACTTACAGCAATTCGTACTCGAGTACGATTTATAGTCGTGCTCGATAAGTCGTACGAGTTATTGTGCTTTGCAGTTATTTTGCCGACCATTTTAGACGCTAAATATGGCAAAGCCTGCTCCTAAATATGTGTGAAAGAAGATACACGGCCTGCTAAAATTATGCATAAATCCACCTCCTCATATATATATCGACTTGGGAGGGCCTGTCAGCAGCCATGCATTGGCCCAGTACACCACCGTCCATGATCCCCAGCACATCCACCCTCTTATGCATAATTGCCGTGTGTGTAGGTGCTTGTGGATAAAAACCGACAGAATTGCAGACAATTGCACTTTTGAAAGTGCAATTGTGGCGCTTTTAGCGTAATTCTAGGCCTCCACCCATTTATGCACCTCGATTTATCGTAAATCTAGCAGGTGGTCGTAATAATACAGCAAATCTCGCCTCATATTGCCAAAATCATTGCAAAGCACAAATACAGCCAAAAAGTACAATATGTGTTATTATAATAAACCTGGCGAGATGTGCGCCTAAATACTTTTGTCCAATAAAAACAGAAACTACATAGTGATTATGTCCAATTAAAGCGAATATGTGGTCTACATTAAAGAGAAGTCGCACTGCCGCTCTGCTGGACATGGCGAGCCAGTCGGATCTCCAGCCTGGAGTCGAGGAGATAGCCGCATTCGTGGACGACAGCGTCTTCACTCAGTTGAGCGCGAAACTGGGGGACGCGAAGGAAGGCAACGAGGGAGCACTGGAGAAGAAGCCTCTTCGCATCGATAAGTATTTGAAAAAATATCGCGACGCGGGACTCCGGGTCTCTCAGAATAAATTTAAGGGATGCTTGGAGGTGAAGATTGGGATCGTATACGAGCACCCAGACGTGACGGTCGATCTTGCGGAAACCATTACGGCCAAGACGGTGAAAGACCTCCTGGCAAAGTTTGTCCCTGAAGCCCGCTCCGGCACGCCCAAGTTGGATGAAAATGAAATGGAGCGAATCGCGGAGGCGTTCACCAAGGGCCGGTACCTCGGCGAAGCCCACCTCGACCTCGCACAGTATCTGCGGGACTGCTGGAAGGCCTACACCCCCACAAAGTACAAGGCGCCATGTGTGGCGGTCGTGCAGAGTTCTGGCTTCGGCAAGAGTCGGATGGTGCGTGAGCTCGCGATTGAGGCTCAAAAGAGCGCCTTGAACATGAAAGTCCTGTACATGTGTGCCCGTGTGCACGAGTCGACGGGGTTTCCCAAGGCTACGAGCGAGCTTCGTGGTTGGCTGTTTCAAGAAGGCTCCAAAGTGGAAGACATCGCCAGTCGATTGAAGACAATTTACGTCTACGCGAACAAGCATTGGGCGGACGTTCAGAAGGAATGGCTGAAGCTGTTTACCGAACAGGCAGCGGACACCTCTGTAAAGGCGAAACTTTCGGATGAAACAGACACGCTGGAGGGGGATACCTCCACCGAGAAGAATCCAAATGGCAGAATCGTGGTTCTGGTGATCGATGAAGCGAGAAGTCTGCTGGCTGAGAAGGGAGGCAAGAAGAATGACTTCCGAATGTTGCGAAATGCTCTCAGATCCGTGAACAAAGATATCGGCCATCGTGGATGCATTTTCGGCGTGCTGATTGATACGAACTCCAGGATCTCGGACCTGGCGCCTCCGCTGTTGTTGGACCCATCATCTCGGCTTTTCGATGGAGAGTTGGCATCGTTTGCGCCAGTTGTGTTAGCTGAGACAATGGACGCACACTGGGATCAATACTGTGAAGAAAAACAAGCCGGCGAAGATGAAGAAATGAAAGAGGACATCCAAGATGTAGATGAAGAAATGAAAGAGGAAATACTAGATGCGGGAGCAGAAGATGAAGAAATGGAAGAGGAAACTCAGGTTGCGGTGGGAGCTGAAAAAGACGAAGAGAAGAAGAAACAGCAAGAACGTGCTAAGATAGCTATGTACAAGAGAATCGTTACCGGGGATGCGAGTCAAGCTTGGCACGCGTTGTGCCGCATGGGGCGTCCGATGTGGTACAGCACTTGCCCCAATCCTGCGGATAGAGAAGATGTGATCAATCTTGCGGCGAACAAGCTGCTACTGGGGATTCCCCCTTCGCAAAATGCGTACAACAAGGATACCATGTTTGGTGTCGCCTCCATGCTTTGCCGTCTGGGCGTGCGCCCGCATTCAACGTCGGCTCTGGCATCTCGGTCGACTGCCGACTTCATGGCGATTCTCGCGTATGTGAATTTCAAACGAGAGGGTTACGTCACCAGCTACGCTTCGGACCCAGTGCTCGCCTTAGGAGCGATGAAAGTGTGGTATGAACTGAAATATGGTCTGGCAAAGTATATCCTGCCGCAACTCAAGAACCTCCTTTTGGATGAAGCATTAGACACCGGTGGAGTTGGCGAAATTGGCGAGATGGTTGCTCGGATTTTGCTGCTTCTGGCGATGGACACGTGTGTGATGGGGGACAAAAGCTTTTCCCAGTGCTACCACACGATCGGGCAATTTGTACCGGTGCAGCAATTCTTGAAGGTGCTACAAGGCAAGAAAAAGCTGCCGATATATCTCGAGAGGATGATCAGCATGGAGAATTTGAGACCAGAATTCAACAAGTGGTGCTCGAAGTGGGATGGTTGGTACATGGGGTTCACCCACTTTGTGCAGTTGCAGCTTGAGCCGAATGAAGACACGCTTTGGTTTTTGCTGGGGCGTCAAGCTGCAGGTATTTTCCCCCGTAACCAGTATGGAGCCGATTTGTTGATCCCGATGTTTAAGAAGAGATCCAACAGCAGGCCAGTCGGTGGGGAGACAACGAGGGGTGAACAAGAGGAGCAGGAAGTGTTGATGATGTTGATTCAAGTGAAGAATCGTTCCCCAGTCGATGGTGGGTTTTCCAGGGCAGCGACGGAGAAACTATGCCCCTGGTTTGTGTTCGGAAAGAACAGTGATGGGAACTCGTCAGCGGGGAAATCTACTGATGAAATTGGTAGGGATCCGAAACCGCTGGGTTCCACGGATGTCCGTGATACCATTCGCATCTACATGAATGTGCGCGGTCGGAAGAGTGACGGCAAGTTCATCTATGCCACGACAATGAAAGACAATCTTCCGAAGTCCCCCAAGAAGAAAGACAACGCCTCTGAGGTGAAGGTGGAGAGTCGGACGATCAGGAGTCAGGCGAAGAAGCGGGCGAAGATCGAGAGCAATCCTGGCGTCTCAAGTGTGTCGAGTGTCTCGGAGGAGGAGCCTGTTTTCACGATCTGCCTCCGTTTGCTCAACAGGGTCACCTACCCGTTCCTGAGCGACGGCGTGGCTTCCATTCTATCAAACATGGTGGAGTCTCAGTATGACCCGCTGGGGCTTGTGGAGGGCGACCTGGACTATCGCGATGAAGATGAAAAACGGAACGAAGACGCTAGTTCGTATGCAAAGTTGTCGCTTACCGCGAAGCGCGACAAGTTGTTGCAGAACGCCCGTAAAGCACTAGCGTACGCGCCGGGTGACAAGGAAGAAGAGTGACGCTGAGAGTGACGTTGGTGGCAGTGGTGAGGGCCACTAGGCGATCAAGGTGGCGAGACGGAAACATCCAAGAAACGAGCACGTGAAAACCAAGAGGGTGAAGAAGCCGTCCCACTAAACGCGCCAAGTGATCCAACAAGACGCCCAAGCCCACACCGAGGCAGTAACAGTACGTGCCTGGTGCCTGCAGCAACTACCGGTAGTTTTAACTACCAACAATTTGTTTTACTTGAGAGTACGCAGCCACCTCCAGTACGCTTCACCTTGCAGTCTTACGGAAGTAGCACGTCTTTTGCTGTCTACGTCGTCTTTACTGCTCTACCTACTCGTCCTGCAGGAACGGGTATTATAGTCCGTGTACCCGCGCGCGTCGCCGAGGTAGAACGTGTCCGTGTCGTAGTCGTTCACGGGCTTGTTGAGTTGGAAGCGCCGCACCAGGTCCGGGTTCGAGATGAAGTGGCGGCCGATGGCCACGGCGTCGGCCGCGCCCTCCTCCACGATCTGCACGGCCGACTGCCGGTCGAAGCCCGACGCGGCGAGGAGCACGCCCTTGTACGTCTCGCGGAACTGCCGCGCCGAGCCCTTCTCGGGTGCCAGCGGGTCACGCACGTGGTAGCCACGCGGCTCGATCAGGTGCGCGTAGGCCAGGTCGTAGTTGTTGAGCCTGTTCAGCACGTACGTGTAGGTGGCGACGGGGTCCGAGTCCTTGTCGCCGAAGCTGCCGCCGAACGGGGACAGTCGGATGCCCACCTTGGACGAGTCCAGACTCTCGAGGATGGCCTCCAGTGCCTCGAACAGGAAGCGCGCGCGGTTCTCGACGCTGCCGCCGTACTGGTCGGCGCGGTCGTTGATGCCGTCGTGCAGGAACTGCTCCAGCAAGTAGCCGTTGGCGGCGTGCAGCTCGACGCCGTCGAAGCCCGCTTTGAGGGCGTTCTCCGCGGCCGTGCGGTAGTCCGACAACTGCAGGACCATCTTGCCGTGCACGGCCTTGGTCACGTGGCGCCAAGCCTCGATCTGCTGGGGCGCGAAGATGTCAGGGGAGCCCCAGGATCCGCGGCCCGTGGGCGTGATGTTGGTGGCCTCGGCGATGATGAGGCTGCCGGGCGTCGCGCTCTGCTTGTAGTACTCGACAACTGCAGGATTTCTCGACGTTTTCCTACTGCGTTTTTGACGCAATACGAACGATGTGAAAGTCGAGTATCGCAGCGATATATACGTTATGGACACCAGGGCCTCAGTTTTAGTTTTTCACACTATTAGAACGCCTAGGCGTTGTATTCGGATAGACCGCCTAGTAGGCGTTCTACTTTATTTCAATGCCTGGGCGTCTGGTACGGGGTAAGACGGTAGCAGGCATGCCCCCATTCTCGCCACCGCCGCCATGATACTACTGCCACTTTGCTGACTGTGTACTGCTGTGCTGCTTTGCAGGTGGACATATCCAGCGAGTTGGACTCCGACACTTTGGCTGCGTTCGTCGACGAGAGCGTATTCACTCAGTTGAGCGAGGAGCTTCGGAAGACGAAGAATGGCGACGATCAGCGAGAAATCTTCCTATGATGAATTATCTGAAACAATTTGTCGACCCCAGCAACCTCCGGGCTCCCAAAAAAACGATAGATAGCTTAACCCTATTGTTACCAGAATGATACATCAAGTATCTTTTTACTGGTGATGTAGTAGCAAGATAACTGAAACAGCAATTTTCTGAGCCACGGCAGTTTCCTCGCCGTTTATGACCAATCATACAGCTAAGAGGGATAGGTAAAACCCCACGCTATTGTGTCTTCTGTAGTATATCTATCAACACTATTGTGTCCCCAGGGGCACGGATGCGATCGTCGAGCACAACGCCAGCGGCAGCCGCACACAGGTCGCCGCCGGAAGTAGCGGCAGCAGTGCCGCCAGCGACATCGGCAGCAGGGTCTCGGACACGATGGAGGTGATCGTGGCCTTGGAGGACGCGGTCAGGGGCGTCTCCGCCGACATGGACACGGACACGGACGCGATGGCGGCGGGGGACTCGGGCAGCAAGCATAACGGCGGTCGCAGCGCCGTGTGTGCGCCGGCAACATCATGACCACGGACGCTTTGGGCGTGACCGTTGTCGTGCTGGAGGTGGTCGTGGGTGCCTCCACCGGCACGGAGGTTGGCAAGGATGTGACCGGTGACCAGACAGCGTGCGCAAATGCATCGACAGTGCGGAAGGAGACCGTTGTAGAGGTGCCAGCAGTACCGTCAGCGGCATCAACAGCATGACGTCCTTTGTAGAGATCGTGTCCGTACGGGAGGAGATCGGAGGCAACTTCGTCAGCATGGAGTCGGACGCAATGGTAGCGGGCGACTCGGGCAGCGAGGGCAGCGGCCGTGGCAGCGCCGTCAGCAGCATGACCTCAGATGTGGTGGTGGCGAACGTGGCCGTGCTGGATGTGGTCTGAGGCGTCTTCGCTGACATATACACAGTTGGGAGTTATTGTTCGGCTTGGAGGCGCGTGGAATTTCTAATTGCATCCTGTCGGATTATACGCAGCGGAGTGTGGTTAGCTTGCCGCTATGGTGCACCAGTGGTAAAGCAGTATGTTGTCAGCCACGAGCTAAATCTGCATTTACGGCATCAAGACTAGCGGGGGCAGATGGAATAGGTGTGACTTAGTGCAGTGAAGTATAAATGGTTAGTTGACTTTGACTATCTTGAAAAAATGATGTGAGGTTACGCCTTGGTGGCTGCGTTAGCCTTCTTTTGGTCTTGGCGGGCCTTCAGAAATGGACGGTTAGCTACATAAATTGGAGAGGTTCGTCGCAAGTTGCCGTCGACAGTGTACACTTGCTTCGGCAAGTAAAACAAATGGTATTTCTGCCAGCAAGTCCAAGTTTGCTGTTGGCACAGATGCTGCTTCGTAGGGTCAACAGGATATGTGCGCTTGCACAACGCAACTCGATGGGTCTCGCAGTAGTCGGTTTTCTCGGTAGGATCTCTGCCCTCGAACTTGCACACAGTGCATTTCCGCATTGAGCGACTCCTTCCCTGAAGCACCTCCGAGGACGCTCTTGCAACACACGTTTGTGCGTGATCGCCCGAAGCCTCGGATACATCTGTCGATGCCGCGGTTTGGGTCGTCATCGGCATTGTTGTCGTTGTCGGCTTCGCAGCATACATCATTCCATGTTCCCTATCCAGAGATTTCTTCCAGTCCCCATTGAACAGTTCTCGAACCAGTGATGCCACAAATGCGCGATGACTATCGCGGGCTCTTGACTCACCCCAATGCAAGTTGCCTTTTTTTTCAGATTCGGTCCAAAACTGAAGCAAGCGTCCGTTTCGACATCGTTTCGTCAGAGCGTGTGGGTGATGGCATGAGGTCACCATTGCCACACAAACGAACAGCACGACTAAGACTGCCGCTTCTGCGTCGTTAGCAAATGGATTGCATTGAGATCATACAGGAAACGTTTGTGTGGGCGCCGAGGGGCCGAGCCATACAGCTCTTGGCTTAGTAGTCGCCGCTCTGCAGCCAGTTCCGAACTCTTAGTTACAGCTCACTCGCTCGCCTGGTTCTGCGTGTCGTCGACTGGAATGCTCGACGGCGTTCGACGGAGTGGGAGCTCGAGCTGCTCGTCGCCCTCGAAGTCAAGCGGGGGGCTAATGATGAACGCGTCAAGAGTAGCATCGCTAATTGTTAGCAAAACGGTAGATCACTTCAACTTGATCGTATGTAACACGGATCAACGTACAGGAAGTCGGCGAACTCTTGGCCTGGCAGGTACTTGGCTGCGACGCGTCGACGCGCGTCCAGGTCGCTGCCGTGCATGACGAGCGCCTTCACTTTCTCCTTGGACGTCACCTGCTCGTCGTCCAGCCTCTGGAGTTGCAGCAGCCTTCGCAACACTCGTGCGCGGTAGAACACACGCGAGACTTGCGCCTCCACGAGCGGGCAACCATCGAGCGAAAGATGCCCGAGGAAGCGGAGACCAGCCAAGCAGTTGAGCTCGTTGATGTCCGTCACGCGGTTGTGCGCAAGCTCCAGCCGCTGTAGGCGGATGCAGTCCTGTTTGCAAAATATCAGCCACAGCACACAAGTGTTAGACTCCTGTTGGGTCATGCCACGATGCAACGCGTTCGAACCCCGAGACTCGACAGTGTCTGAAGCTGGTTGTGGGCCACATCCAGGTGTGTCAGTCGTGGGAGTAGAGCGACCCCCGAATCAATGTTTGTGAGCTGGTTGTGGCTCAACAACAGCGTCTCCAGCGCCTGGAGTCCTCTCGGTGCTTCTTCGCCAGCCACCAAGCCACGCATGGACGTCAAGCGGTTGTGAGAGAGGTCCAGCAGCCGCAAGAAGCGAAGCTGACTCACGCTCGATATCTCCTCAATTGCGTTGTGTGCCAAACGAAGCTCCAGCAGGAAGGGATGCGTTGTTGCCAGCTCATGTCGAGGCATGGACACGATGCGATTCTTGTCAAGTGTGGCTTTGCGCAGCAGCGATCCGATCCACCGAGCTCCATCCACCCAGGCGTTACCTGGACAGCACTTTGGCACCTCGAAGTCTAATACCTCCGTGAGATGGTTTTCAGCAGCGTCTAACGTCAAAAGCAACCGGATATTTTGCAGCGGCGCCAGCGACTGGAGCTCGTTTTGGTTGCACACCAAGTGCTTCGAACGGCAAAATGTGGAGAGGAGAAGAACGTCAATGGATCTATCAAGCTCCACAATAATTCATTATGGTCAAGACTGGGTTCTCGCACCTGAATATGGGGAAACTCACGAATCGCTTCGACGTCTGAAAGGTGTAAGCCAGTAAGCGTCGCGGTGGTGTATATGTGTGCTTGCGTGAACGGGTTGCGTCCCAAAACACTTAGGCGCTTGGTCACATGCTCTCGCTTGAGAGGGCCCGGTACACTGCTCTCGGCTGCGACGACCTCCTCGATCCCGTCATGCTTTACGTCTCCCTCGGCTTCATCTTGGGGCGAAAGCGTGGCATCCGTAGTCGACGTGTCTTCCTCCATTTTAGATCGAGAAGTTGAATGAAGCAACGGCGTTTCGCCTAGGTACAGTGCAGATCAAAACAGCAACTTCATGCAACCAAAGGAGCACACCGCGACCCACCAAACCAGCCAGCTCATTATTTAAAATGCTAACAACTGCGTGTGCTTCGACGTGGAGAAGCAAGCACACTACATACAAAATCGAAAGCTGTGGTGAGGACGAAACGAGTGAAATGATGGTCCACGTCGTGAAGGTAGCGAACCAAGCGCTTGGAAGGAGGAGGAGAGGAGGCGTAACAACGTCATGGCTCTTGTAGCTTGATTACAAACTGGCGCCGGGCGTGGACACGAGCACCGACACATCGCGACACGAGTGGTCTCCGTTATCAAACGGGCTCTTGGCCTCCATATCCAGCGCCTTCTTCTTCTGCTGCACCGCGTAGATGAATCCACCCGCAGCGATGCCGATCACGCACCCGCCAATCACGACAATGTACGTCAACGAGGAGGTGGTGTCATCAGAAGACTTGGTCGTCACCTGAACGGCACCACCCGAGCCACTCGAGTTGGTCGTCGTGGATGTGCCTGTCGTCTGCGTGGTAGTAGTGGAGTCTGTGACAACCTTCGTGGTCTTGGTGGCATCGCCAGCGCTCGCAACGCCGGCCTGACCAGCAGATCCTGCGCTGGCACTAGCGCTCGTGCCACTCAGCGTGAAGTTCTTGGAGTAATTCTCGCTCTGGACCTGGATTCCAGTGCTACCCCAAGCAGCTGAGGCCGAAGATGTAGCCGAACTCGACACCGACGCTTCCGTTGGCGTCGGCGTCGGAGTTGGCGTGGGGGTAGCCGTAGGTGCTGCTGTAGTGGGCGTCGGGGTCGCCGTAGTAGGCGTGGGCGTGGCCGTAGTGGGGGTCGGCGTGCTCGTTGCACTGCTCGTGCTGGTACCGCTGCCGCCGGGGCAGAAGGTCACCTCGAAGCTCGTACCCTCCGGACACGTGTGGGTCTTGGTGTCGTCGCTCGGGTACTGGTACGCGTCCGCGCATCCGTCCGCCTCGCACGTGAGCACCTTGCACGTGCCTTCTCCGACGTTGTCCTGCGGGGTGATCTGCATGGCCGTGTTGAAGCCGGTCTTGCCGGTCTGCGCTTGGCAGGCACTGAGGCTCGTGCAGCTTCCCGGGTCAGGAGGGATGATGCTGATGTCGTACCAGGGCGTGCCATCCGAGTCCACCGAGATCTCGGCCACTGCAAGGACAAGAGAGTCAGCACCAATATCCGGCGCGGTTCCGAAGCTCATCCGGATGAGACTTCAACTATGGTAAGAGAGACTTACGAGTGGCCTCGTCCGACACGCCGTTGCGGAACATTCCGACGAAGCCATTGGCCAGCGTGCGCGTGGTGGAGCTGCCCGAGGCGAGCGTGGTGGTGGCGCTGTTGTCGTACAGCGCGACGGACTCGGAGCAGCTGTTGGAGATGGTCACCGAGACCGACGCCTGCACGGCGGCCAGGTAGGCTGACAGGCCCGCAGCAGCCAGCGCGAAGCGGAGCATTGTCGCGTACAGGAGCTCTGTTGCGCGAGTACAGTATCGGCGACCTACAGTAGTGGGCTGGGGCGCGCGGTGGAGCAGGCTGATTGTCTCGGCAGAGGCGAGAAATGTAAAGTGAGCGCGCGTGACTCGCATGCTGGCGTTGTTGATCGCGGACAGCGCCGCCCATTGGTCCGGGGCCGTCGAGTGTTGGCCGCAAGCGTGCAGGACGTGCACCAGGTGGCGGCCGCCGCTGCTAGAGTGTCAACTGCAAAAGGCGAGCCAAGTGATAGGTGGGGAGTTCGGTGGAGACTGCGGCGACTCATTGGCTGCCGAAAGGGCGCGAGCCAATCAGAGCGCATCATTTCTGACTTCCCCTTGCCCTGAAGACGGAGGTGAGCCGGTCGTTCAGTCGCTGATACCGACCGCGTCAAGTTACACATGGTCGACCACTGCAACTTGGCGTGCGGCCGGCAAAGCTGGACAAGGTCAGCAGCGCCTCTGCACTTGGTGCAGTGGAGGTGGCGGAGCTGTGACTTGCGCTGCTGCCGCTGACTACAGTACTGAAAGAGAAAGAGAGAGCCGTAGGCATATTATTAAGGCAAGGAAGTCGACTGCGCGACGATCGGCGTGGCATGCGCCGCCTGAGATAATGACAAGGTAAAGTTGTAGCGGGGATAGCCCCGACGGACGGCGTCCGTCTCAACTTAAATTGTGTGGGTCGCCGCAGTCGCATGCTACAGGTAATAACAACGCAACAGGCGGAGGGGCACGAGCCCACTGAGCATTCTGTCCGAAGAAGAAGGAGGATAAGCGCTTTAATCGTCGACGATGGCTGACGCGGCAAATATGCTCGAGAACGTTACGCACTCCGCACTGAAATCGCCGTCGCTAGCTTAGACTGCAGGTGTCAGGCATTGCTCACGAAGGAGAGTTGGTTGAGTCGACGAGGTTTCACACGCTCACACAAGCTCTGCGAGGTTGTAAGCTGGTACTGTACTTCAAGAACGCAATCAACGTCTAAACGCCACCACTCTCCTCTGCAACCATGGCGAGCAACCACCGTCGTCAGAATCACCACCGTGCATCTGTACCACATCAAATATCTAGAACTACAAAATTTGTAATTCCAGATCGTGGACTCCCACTAAGTACGACACCTTGACACACGCCGCCAGCCATTATTACCCCACGTATCATCATGGCCAGCTCCGCCCCCACGTCCACGGGCCTCGAGAGCCCCGAGGCGCTCGCGCGCCTGAACGCCACCATCATGGGCGAGCGCAACCCGCGCGGCATCCCGTCCGCCGTCTTCGTGGTGCGTCTAACTGTCCAGAACTAAGCGTCAAAAAGGGTGCTAACAGCTTGCATTTTCGACATTGCAGGACTCGGTGGAGGCCTTCATGGACGCGTGCGGCGTCAAAAACATCGAGCCGCTCGTGGGCGCGCTGCAGCAGATGTACAGCAAGTACAAGTTCATGGAGACGAGTCTGCAGAAGAACCGCGAGACGTTCAAGCGCAAGATCCCGGACACGCAGAAGGACCTGGACATGGTGCGGCACCTGATCGCCAAGCGCGACGAGGGCGAGACGCTGCAGACGCAGTTCAATCTGGCCGACAACGTGTACGCCAAGGCGGCGGTGGACTGCTCCGTGGGCAAGGTCTGCATCTGGCTGGGCGCGCAGGTCATGGTCGAGTACCCGTACGAAGACGCCCAGGATCTGCTGGAGAAGAACGTGGCTTCGGCCACAGAGAAGCTGGTGAGCTGAGCTATTGAATGAGGGCTGTGTGGGTGCTGGGAGTGGGGTTTTGACGAAGTTGTGCTGGGTTTCGTGTGTGTGTGTGTGTCAATCTTAGGGCCAAATTGAGGAGGATCTGTCGTTCCTGCGCGACCAGATCATCACCACCGAGGTCAACATCGCGCGCATATTTAACCACGACGTGCGTCGCCGCCGCCAGGAGAAGGACGACAAGCTGGTTGCGGAGCTCGAGGCCAAGTGAGGAGCAGCATAGGTGTTGCCATCTGTGACGTCGCGACGTCTCTAGCTGCAGCGAGTAGCTCGACCGGTAGCCGTTTGCAAAAGCACGTATGGTGTTCCCTTGATGCTCACTGTTCTTGTTGTTATTTAAAGGAGAATGTGTGGTTGGTGCTATAGGTGCTCTTGTCGCTTACTGCATTGTTGTGGAACTGCACTCGAGGGGCTGAACCTGCGCCGTCCGTGTCTTGTTCAGTCAGGGCTGTAATGACCCTGCAGACAATGCTAAACAGCCTTCGCCTCGGAGAGTTCCTAAGCCATCACGATGGCAGTGGGTGGCCTACAATTCAAGGGGTTGCTGCCCTGGGGAACATCAAGTCTTGAAGGAACTTTATTGTTCGTCAATGCGTGTCGGTGGCTTCCTACAGCCGCTTACGCGAAGAGCTGGCGCACGCATTCTGTCTCGCAAACTTTGAATCCTTCGTCCGAAGCCTCCAGGTAGGGGTGGGCCTCCTTGGCGCTGAGGCGAGCCATGATCTCATCGATTTCCGCCTTGGTCTGCACGAGGAGAAGCGTTTCGCCGTGCGGTGGGCTGCAAGCGGCGCCGTGCCATCAACGATTTCTTTCTGGCCGTTGTGCGGGTGGCTGGCCACCCCAGCGAGTTGATGCGCTTAACGAACGCGTTGAGCGCGCCGAAGTCCCAGCTGATGCCTCACCGCTCATCATGGCGTCAGGGGAGTCGTTGTCGGCTATATTCATGGTGGCGGGACGGGTGTGCTGCGCTCGACGGCGAAAATCGAAGACAGAGAGCGGCGGCAATCCAGCGACAATCACTCTTGCCAACTTCAACTTGCAATCATCGCAGCGCACGGCAAGTTGAAGTTGCCTTGGACAGCAATGCACATGGAGGAGATTTCTTCCCGGCGCTTAGTGCTCTGTTTCAGACCGCATATTTAGATCCTCACCAGACAGCAGCAAGCGTCTCTTGGCAATGAATGAAGAGCAGACGCCCGACCAAGCTACGGTGGAGACTGGATGGGAAGTGCGGCAGGACGACACCAGCGGCCAGGCGTACTACTGGAACTCCATCACAGGAGAGACGTCATGGGAACCCCCACCGCATCTCGTTGGTGCTGTCGAAGAGTTTGCCGGTGCGAGTGAGATCATCCCTCCGTGGACTCAGGCTTATGACGATAGCGGCCGAGTTTACTATCTCAACACGGGAACGATGGAGACTCGGTGGACGCCACCGCCAACTGCTGGCGAACAGCTCGGAGAAGGTGAAGCCGCAACAAACTCGGACGTGTTAGAGATGACTGGAGGTCGAGGAAGAAGACCATCGACCGCGGAGCAAATGGACGAGCTAAATCGATTGCTCAGTGGCGAAGGGGAGGATGGAGACGAAGAGGAGGAGCCCCCAGAAGGCGAAGACAATGCAGCTGATCTTGGTGTTGAGAGTGAAGTGCCCTCTCCAGCAGCGAGTGAAATTCCAGCAGACATGGAGAAGGATGGCGAGGCGTGTCCGTGGATGATGCTCGTCAATGAAGACGATGGGGTGCCCTACTACTACAATCACATCACTGGCGAATGTCTGTGGGACCCTCCAGAGGAATTCCTACGCTACCATCAAGAGCAGCAGCAAGAACTAGAACAAGCTGGAGAGAATGATGAAGCGGCTAAAAGTGTAATTGATAGCAATATAGAAGACGCTCAAGCACAACAAGTGAGCACTGAACCCAGAAGTAAAGCAGGATCGAGGGCGGATAGTGCTCGCCCGGGAAGTGGGGCGATGCAAGTTGAGATCACTCCTGAGTTCGAAGAAAAGGTCCGGCAAGCTATTGCGGCTGCCTCCAACACACCCGTGGGGTCCAGCAGACTCGTGCTTGTTCGCACGCCAACACAGCAGCAGCTCGGACCACGCTCAGGTCGCTCAGCACGTGACAGTGCATCAGCTCGAAGCATTCCGAATTCAAGACGTCCTCGAAGTGGGGCTTCTCGTCCGTCGTCTGCAAAAAGCCGACCTCGGACTCCGGGTGGAGGTGCAGCTTCGTCGAGGATCGATCCAATTCCAGCATTAGAAGAGCTACCCCTCACACCTCAAGAGGAAGCCCCGGCCGAAGACTGTTCTCAATATGACCTTGTGGTGGCCTCAGGGGAGGAAGCCCCTCTAGAAGATACGAGCAAGACCAATCTCGTGATGATGGTTCAGCAATGGAAAATGACAGGAGAGAGCGATTACGAGCTGCCGACTGCAGTGGGGGAAGCTGCTGAAGACACAGGGGAAGGTGACAGCGGAGCTCTAATGGCCGAGAGCGTATTCTACGAAGATGGGGCTAATGACCAAATTGAGGCAGTAGAGGCGGAAGTTGGATGGGACAACGAAGCCGAAAGTTACCTGGATGAATCATTAGCGGCGGTGGAAGGCCCCTTTGACAATGGGCCCAACAGCCCCCTTGAGCCAATGGATGCCGAAGCTCCCTCCTTGGACGATGAGGTCGACGGCCGCTTTGAAGTAGCGGAGGTTTCCGCGGCTGAACTCCAAGTTTTGAGTGACACAACGGAGGAGGTCAACGTAGCCGCTGACATGATACCCGCAGAACTTATCGATGAGGATCCTCAGAAGATGGACGCCCCACTCGGTATTGAGCTTGCTGCACTGACGCTTCAATGCATGGCACGGTGCTTCATCGCGCGACAGAGAGTTAAACGTAGACGCGAAGAGCAACACCACGTGCCCCTACCTGACACGCTTACACCAGTTCTTCTGGAGACAAGTATGGATGGTGTAGCTATCGGTCCATTGTCAAAGGAGGAAGATGAAAGAGCGGAAGTACCTACTCAAGCAAAAGAGATGGAAACTCCTCAGGAGGTTGATCCGAGTCCACCTGAATCAGGAGAAACGCTGTGCAACGTTGATAGTTCACCAACGCTGCCTCCTTTGGTCACTGATGTAGAGGAGCCTCCTCTTCCTACGCTTTCGAGCCACATTAGCGATCTCGAAGTGCCTGTTGAGCTTCAATCAAGTGCTCGCTCTGCTTTGAAGCCCGCGCAAAGCAGTAGAAACATCACAGCTAGTATTCCAACTCAAGAGCAGCGTCCACCCCGGGACATATCGACGCGATTGCCTTCCGTGCTGGATGTGTCGACGTACTTCCCGCCACGACGCGGCCAGCCACCTTCTCGAACTCCAGCAGGCAGTTCAACAGCTTTAATGGAGCCCGTGGCTATCACCCGGAAGAAGGTGGAGCTTGAATCACCACCTCGACCCCGCCGGTCCTCCAACCAAGAAGCGGAAAAAATACAAGCGGAGTTGGAGGCTCGATGGAGAGAAGAAGAATGCGTTAAACGTGCCCAAGTCGTCGAGTACCAGCGCATTTGGACAGAAAGCAGGGAGGCATTCGCAGCGGAAAAGCAACGCCTGCTAGCCGAAAAACTGGAGCGAGACAATCAACGCGACCACGAGATCGCGGAGGAGAAGCGTGCGAGGCTCCAGGCTCAAGGAGAACGAGACGCCAAACGTTCACGCTCACGCAACAGCATGCCAGACAATGAAGAGGATCGACTGGTGTGGCACCACCTGAAGGTCCAGGGCCGTCCAACCGAGCAGAGCGTGACGCAGTTCCGCGATTCACTAGCCCAATCACTCGATCCCGCGCTATTCCCTGACAAAATGTGCGCTGAACGAGCTCGAGAACTCCATGAGCGTATCGACCGTCTACGTCGCGCGAGTTGGGCGCTGGACTCGCAGCTGGAGTCCGTTGAGCTCCGCCTGCTCTCCGAGTCACGCCCGCTCACGAGTCTCCAACGCCCGTTGCAAGCGAAATACGCCGCCAAGCTCCGTCGCCGTCTCGAAGACATGATCAACATGGTGCAGTCCTGGCAGCGCGTGCTTGACGAGTGGGAAACCAGCAAGGAGAACGGTTCTACCAGCGCGTACTGGAATGCCATCAAGTCACGCTACGATCCGTCCTCAGCCACCTTCTCGGATGACGAAACCCGACGCCACTACGTGTTGAACGCTTGGCGTGGAGCTGCCGGTGGCGACTCATTACTGCACGTAGCAGCGTGGAACGGCTGGGAGGAGCACGTTCGTCTGCTCATTGACGAAGGTGCAGACGTCAATTTGATCGACTGCAGTGCGAGTCGCCGGACGCCACTGCACGAAGCCTGTCGAGCTGGTCACGGTCGAGTCGTGGAGCTGCTGCTTCGGTCCGGGGCTCGATTGAACGCGTTAGACGTCAGTGGAGAATCCCCACTGCACGTAGCGTGTCGAGGAGGCTGGACTCGCGTTGTGCGCATCTTGCTCATGGCTGCTAACGATCTTGGAGACGACGGAGAGCAGCCGTCGCTAACACTGGAGGACTTCTTCAACCTTCGCAACGGCAAAGGACGACGCGCGATGGAGATGGCGACGCTGTCATCGCTCGTGGAGGAGCTGGAGAGTGAGTGGCTTGCATGGTAGTGGATACTACCTAGTATTTGACTGACTGTTGTATGTGTGTCTTTAGGTTACGACTACCAACTGAATGGAGCTCAGCAGCATAACGGAGCGAAGCACAAACACCTCAGGGCTTGAAAGGGGCTTAGATGAAGAGCTGACGCAGGCCACAGGGCGGCGCACGGTTCGCCTCAAACATGACGTGGCTGCCGTCCACGAACTCGCGGAGGAAGAACTTGGCGATGGAGCCAGCGTCCGATGCGGCTGCCTGGAGGAACGGATGCACCCCCATGGCGCTGAGGTGCGACGTGATGTTGCTGCTCTGGGCCGTGTCCTGGGCGATCAATATGATCTTACCGAGCCGGTAAGTGGCCAAGAGGTCCAGGTGTGCGACGATGTCCACCATGAGGGAGTCGCCCGTTATGTTGGGCGGCGATGCCGTCAGTTAAGACGGCGCTGCGTCGGTGAGTGCGTTGGCTCACGCGACGAATGCGTCGAACTCGTCGAACTTCCCAGCGATGACCAGCGCGATGCTGCCTCTCGAAGTGTCGGCTGGAGTTTGATCGTCGTCGCTGTCGTTGGTTCAATACATTTTGAGCACTTGCCGATGTTTGAAGTATCTAAAGTGCGATCCATGCGGGAATGTCGAACGAGTATATCGGGCATGGCGACTTGGCGAACGTTATCAACAGCTTCGTTCTTTCGGGGCCAGAATGTGACACTGCGCACCGGTGGCCATATTTTTAGGAGAGCTATCGAGGACGAGATACTTGTTGCAGGGCACCAGCACTCGGTGCTACTAGTCATGTCAACAGCACCGCAATATGCAGCAACGAGATGCTGGCGATGCATGGCTTTCAGGTGGTGATGCATTTCTAAACTTCCGGTCTTCGCAACTTTCACGATGCAGCTCTACGGCTTTTTGGCGACGTTCTCGAGTGCGGTGGCTGTGACGAATGCGATCCCCGTGAACTTCTACAATCACTGCAGCTCCACCATCGAGCTGTACAACAACTCCTACACGGAGAACATCGACCCTGGCTGCAGTACGACCCGGTACCTCGAAGAAGGCTTCAGCGGCATGATCCGCAATGGCTGGCACCCTCAAGCCACACGTACGTTGCCTCCTTGTAGATAATGCTCAGCGGAGCGGGTACTCAAAATCAGACCTCCACCAATACGGGAATTTCAGAAACTTCCCCGTATTTCCCATTCACTGAATATGGGAGAAACTTGAGGGTTCTCATAGTAGAAACGTCGATTGGAGTGCTTTGTTGGAGCTATCCACCTGGGTTAATAGCCTGGTCACTTTGCTGTATATGCTGCTGTTGTGTACTGGAACTAGCTGTTTTTATATAGCAAGTTGTGGTGTTGCTTGCATCAATTTTCTCCTATTTATCGCATGATTCATTCTTGCGTATCTGCAAACAATCCGCTCAACGCACGTATCCACTATTTTGGCAATAAAGATCCATAAGCAAGCGCATTTTCGATGAAAGCGACTTGTGTTTCGCATATACAAGAGCAGAGGGTTCGTACGAAAAATACTAGCATGCAAGCCTAAAGGTCTTATTCACTGCATGAGGCAGGTATTTGTTATTTTTGCAACCCTCTCTCGCTTGCTCGGACAGTATCGAATAACACAAGTCGACCACACCATCAGCAAACGCTGAATGCATCAAAAACATTTAACCTTGCCAGCACGTTTTAGACGGGAACCTCCCTTCTCTAGCGAAATCTCGTACCTGATGATGTGTTTACCATATTAGTTCCCGCACGCCACGCTCCTGCCTGTTCAGCGACAATTTGAGATTAAGTTTGTTTTACGTGAAAACAAAACGATATAGATAGGAAATCATGAACAAATTGAAATGCCGATGACCTGTGCAAAATAGCCAGCTGATACCTATCACCAGCCTCTGTCACTGCCACTCCAGCCCCCAAGTGTTATTCAACTCAAGCACTGCACTACAGAGCCTTCGTGAAGCTTCTACGGTGTTAGCTTCATTAGCAACGTTCTGCGGGGTAGCCATAATTTTCGTAATTTTGACTAATACTGTAATTATTGGGTCCAATTTCTCACAATGAAAAACAGACAGCTTCAAAAACCTCAGCGAATGCTTCGTAAACGAATTTGGTGGTTCACTATGCTGTGCCGTAGCTATTTGATTTTTCTTTAATAGCAATAACTTATTAAATAGTGAATCCCATATTTCCCATATTTTGCTCTTTTGAAGAGCAAAAAGGTCATATTTTCTGAAAAAGTGGGAAAATTGACCTTTCCCGTATTAGTCGAGGTCTGCTCATAATGTTTGCATGCTGCTGCAGTGGCCGAGTTCTCGGTGTCGTGGGGCTTTCTTTGGTACGATATCAGCATCATCCCGACTGGAGTTCAGACAGGGGTAAGCAAAGCTAGTCGCTCTCAATAACTTCAGACAAGATGCTAAAATCACTATCTTTGCGACCTGGTCTTTGGAGGACTGCAAGGCGGTCACTGGCGGCGTTGGCTTCAACACTCCGATGCAGATCGCGCCGTCTGGGTGCACGGCAGTCACGTGTCTGGCTGACGGCTGCGAAGACGCCTACCAGTACCCGACGGACGACTTCAAGACGCACGCCTGCCCCGACACCACGCCGAGTGTCGACGTGACCTTCTGCCCCGGTGGGTTGGATGCTGTGGCGGCACCGACGCCGGCACCCACGCAGGCGAACTGCCCGCGCCGATGCACAGCGTCCTTGCGCACAAGCTAGATGCGCATGAAGCTGGTGCAAATTCGTGTGGATAGATAACTTATAAACGCTAGAACACAGATCCGCTTTGCGTTTGGCTCGTTTTAATTTACGAAGCAACTGTCTAAGAAAAACTTACAATTATGTGTACTTGAAGCTCACTTGCAGTATCTTTCTGCTTACACATAAGTGTAAGTTTTTTTCTGAAAGGGATGAGTACGTAAGGAAAAGTAAAACCTAGGTATCGTTGATCCGCCACCTTGATTTAGGGTAGAACTCGGTTTGTTTGCCAAGGATATGTGTTCACGAATTAAGACGCCGAACCGAAGTTAGAAATGACGAGGCGAACAATTGTCAAAACCCCAGGGTGCGAGGAGTTGTCGACGTTCAATGCTTCGTCGCTCGCATTAGTTACATTTGATTGATATCGAGTATGGATGGAGAAGTTGACCAGCAAAGCACTGAAAGGAAGAACAAAATGCAGCTCTCTATATGCCGAAAGTGACGAGTTCATGCTAGATGCTACGGCAGCGTGTTGCGGCAATGGTAGACTTGCTACGGCAAGTTCCTTAATGAGACTTCCTAGGCTTTGTTGTACAGCTTAGCGGTCGCACCTCGCTCCCCGGACATATTGCAGCTACTTGCTTGGCGGTTCTTTCTGGCAGGTTCTCAAAAATAGTCATGCACTACACTGTGAATTTGAGTGCGCGTTATGAGAATAACGCCGTGCAATGGTGTAGTAGTGGGCTTATGAAAGAAGTTGCGCTCGCACAGCCAAGTCGCTAGCCTATATTTGAAGTTTTACTGGAAAAGTACAAAGTACGTAGAGATAAATTTGTGGATATTTTCGAGTCACATGGAGTTCATCTTGATCCTAAAGAAGCAAACGCAGACTAGAAATGCAAGCAGGCTAACTACACCTCCTACGAAGACTGGTAACCTGTAGCCCATCGAAGTCTCCACCAATGCAGAACCCACAATAAAGTTGAGCAGCTGGCCGAAAGAGTTTGCAGAGTTCATAACGCCAACGTAAACGCCGATCTCGGCGGTGTGTCCGAACACGTGTACGATGATAGGCACAACTAGCGAGAAGAATGTGCTGATAGTGATCGATGTGAGAGCCACGATAATCACATCCAGGGCGACAACGTCACAGAATGCCATTACCATCAGCAGCACCTGGGGAATAGTCGAGAGTGTTGCTACGTTTTGCGCTCCGAATCGTCGAACCAGTGGAGGAAGAACCCACGAATAAATGTACCCGACAACGCAAAAGAGCATATCGGCGAGACCTCCAGCAAGTCGTACACCCCGATTATAATCGAGTTGTGCCTCCGAACACTCGTTGCCACATGTGGCAGAATTGCTAGCAACTCCTTCAAAAACCTCGAGACCGAAGAACATTCCCTTGTTGCCGTTGTACGCTGCGAAAGCGTACTGGTTGAGGAAAATGACGGTGCAATAAACCGCTAGCACCCCAGGAAGAGTCCGCACTGCCGAAAATATTGATCCAAACGCGTACGTCGCGTTCTGACAGCAATTTCTCTGTTCCAGCGTTCTTCGACCCAGCGGCGTCTCTTTGGCCACGTAGCAGGCTGCCCCAATGCAGACGGCCATAAAGACGGACAGCATCCCCAGGAACCAATGCATCGAGTTGTAAGCTGCGCCAAAAAACTCCGTGTACGCTGCTACGACGATCGCTCCAAGTGTCGACCATCCTTGCCCCATGGCAGCGCCGATAGTCTGTCGAGTGCCCGCAAAGTCCGAGATCAGCAGCAGCGCTGGGGTCTGCGCGACGTTGACGGTGATGTCCATCCAGAGATAGAAGAAAATCGTAAGCAGAGCTGTCCATTTCCGGTCTGTGACTTCTCCTTTCTTCCCAGACCCCACGTCACCCAAGGCATCTCCGAGCTCCCGAGTATACCCCATGAGTATCCAGCAGATAACACTCCCGACTGCAGCCACTACGAGGAACGGACGACGGCGCCCGAACCTTGAGGTGTGCTGGTCAGAGTACAAGCCGACAATTGGCGCCATCAATACACCGCAAAGCGGGCCGGAGAGTTGGGTCAACTGCACCGCATAACGAGGAAGCATCGTCTGCAGATACGGCCCTAAAGCTGCCCATTGTGCGGCCCACGCCATTCGGATGGCCATCCGAGGCATCGAGATGACCAGCAAAGTCCCGAACGAAGCACTCGGCGGGACTGTCTCCTCTTGTTCCTCTATCATCGGGGACTTGAATCCATCCTTAGGCGTCTCCGGTGTCGCGAGCGAGTCAAACTCGACGCGGGACGTCCTGATCTCGATGCCTTCGAGCAACCGGGTGCTCATGGCGGTCAGCTATGAGCTCGCAAGACTTGATGCGCCTCAAGGCCGAAAGCGGAGTGCCTGCGGCGCTATTCTCGTGAGGGCTATTTCTCGAGCGTTGGTCGCTGGCGGTGATAACAAGTCTCGAAAAATAGGGCGCGAAAAACACAAACACAAACCGGCAGATGTCTGCACATCCGGTCGTGGCTTGCACACCGGCTTCCTTGATTCATTAGCGGAAAGTGCGACTGAATCTCGGATTAATCGGGAAAGGCTGGGAAGAAAGCATCGTGATGATGCTTTCTCCGTACAGTACTGGGTGACTTCCATAAGCTTCCAGGAGTGCAAGTGAACTCGGGGAAAAACTATGGAGCTCGAGGTACCAAAAAATAGGCAATAGAGTAAGTGGACTCAAAAATTGACTCACACTAAATTTTGGTAACGTGGTTTACCAATTCATGACCTCTGACCAGTTCATGGACTAAAGCGACTATTATCCAATCCAATCTTCTTATTTGGACTAATATTGCTCTGATTGGCTCAATATTTTTTAACCAGATCTTGGCCCTCATTTTTCCTTACGCTGATCCCGTCAGATATCAGGTCGAGCGTAAGATGAAGGCGGCCTTCACAGACAAGCAGCTAGAAGAAGGTATCGACCGCGTCCTCGCAGGAGAGAAGCTCGCAGCCGTGGCCGACCCGTCACCAGTGTCGTTGTCAACACTAAAGCGCAAAGTCGCCGCGCGCATCGAAGGTCGATCTATTGAGCGCCAACGGCCCGGACCTGCCCCCCTGCTGCCTCCCGAGTGTGAAGCCGATCTAGTGACATGGATCGCTGCAATGCAGCGTCGTCTGGTCCGACAAGCAATGGTGCAGGAGCTGCACTCCAAGCGCGTGACAACAATGGCGCCGAAGTGCCTGCAGTGGAGCCGCTGTTCATCATCGAGAGCGCGACGGTTTGAGTGACTTTGTATGGGTTCGCGTCGGTCCAACATCTGGTCAGTGCGTCATAAAAAAATAAATTTCCGCTTTGTTTGCTTCGCTGTTGCTTGCTTATATTTGCTCATAAATTGGTGCGAGGACCCTCAAAATTAAGCGTACCGACTGCTTGTATAAATGCTAGCGTTGTAGCATCGCTGCTCTAATATTGGTGTCGTCATCGACGATTTCGCATGAGGTGCTGCTGGCGGGTCATGAATTGGTAAACCACGTTATGGATGGAATATCACGTAAAATAGTCAACAGAACTCTTTGTGAAAACCGAACACTATGTCCTATTTTTTTTGCAAATCGATCGATTTGGGTGCTTGTTAAGCGGCCGAGCCCTTGTTTTGTTATATATAAATAGGATGCTACTCCGATTTGGCGTTCCTCAGCCCTGTTCATATACCGCAGACTGCCGTCGATTTACAATCAAATCACTTCGAATGCCCATGTGACACTGGGCATTCTGAGGGTTGCTCGTTTATATGAACGGCCTCATTTTCCTTAATGAAAAGCTTCACCCAACTTAGCCTAGCAAAGTTTATCAAAAGCATGACCCTGTCGTGATCTTATAGGCACGAGCTGGCGGGAATGTCTTGCCGACGTTGCCCGCACGAGAGGACTCGAGTGAACAGAACTCTACATGTACATTTCGCACTGGGATTTTCACGCCAGCCACAAGGGAATGAATCCATGCTGCACCGCGTTTGCGTTTTAATCTCGCTTCCCGTCAACTTCAATCGGGACGAATCAGATGATACACGTGATCGTGCGTACGGGCTAACCACAGTAACCAGCACAGTGATAATAATGCGTTTTGGTCCTGGAATTTCGGGTTGGTAGAGGTTCCGCCTTGACAAGGCGTTGTGAGTGTTGTGAGCCCTACGTGTTGGGTTGACGCTCGTTATCCACAGCGCCGCCACACCGTTCACTGAACGGGGGCAGAGGATGAGGTGGTCAAATCGGCTGGGATTACATCCCGGCCGGACAGCGTGCAGGTTCATCATCATGGGGCTGCAAGTTCAACGCGAGCGCCCCGCCTCCACGCATTAGGTACAAGTGTACCTCGGTCGATTTGAGGCAGCCTCACGCCAAATGTGTTGACATGCTTTGAGGACGGAGGAAGGCTGCAACGTGCCCTCTTCGTCTACAGTACAAACCCCGAGTTCCGAGTTATACGCTCTGTAGCTACGAGAGACTGTAGAGAGGTTGGTCATCCACTCCACCCCATGCCGCCGTTCCACTTGGGTCAATTCCTTCCACCGGAACTTCCGGGTTGGCTGGCTTTCCATCTGCTCAGGCATTACATGTAGCACCAGCATGGGGCTTTGCACTTTGTGGGGTTGCAGCGCTGGCTGTTTTGCGGGCGCAGAATAAACAACAACCGGCACCACAGGCACCGCATCACTGCACCGCCACGTTCAGTTCAAGCCTGTCATTCTCCAATTTGCTCACTCAACTCCACGAGTCTCAAGGTTCTATCCATTCTCCCCAAAGATGGCCGACGTCGAGAAGGGCTACGACCTGCAGAACTCTCCCAAGCCCGGAGCCATGAAAGACGGAGGAGGCGACGCACAGACTCCGCTGTCGCATCCGCCGATCTGGCTGCTGCTTGCAGTCTCCATGCCCCGCATGGCCATCAACATGGCCTGGTCGGCCCAATGGGCCGCGCTGGGCCCGTACCTGTCCACGATGCTGCCCAACTTCGCAGTGCAGGTGACGCAGTTCATCGGGCCCATTGTCGGCGTGCTGGTCGGCCCCAGTGTCGGCGTGCTCAGCGACCGCAGCACCGCCAAAATGGGTCGTCGCCGGCCGTTCCTCATCGTCGCCGGCATCCTTAGCATCATCTGCTGGATCGCCATGAGCTACACCCGGGACATGGGCGAAGCTATGGGCGACCACGGAGACGGCACCGACGGCCAGGAGACCGACAGAACGTGGACGTCCATCTTCACCGTCTTCTTCTACCTCTGGATGGACATCACCGTCAACGTCGTGCAGACGCCGGCCATGCTGCTCGTGGCCGACTTTGCCGGTGACCGGCAGACCACGGGTGCCGCTCTGGGTCAGGCCTGGTCCACACTCGGCTCCATCCTGGTGGCCGGCTACATCGAGTTCTTCGGTGCCGCCCACAAGACGCTGCACGAGTTCATGTGGATGCTGTCCGGTACCATGTTCATCTGCATCACTGTGGCTGTGGTGTTCGCCAAGGAGACCCCGCTGGACCCCAGCAAGGTGGACGCTGTTTCAACTTGGAAGCGCATCAGCCACGCCTTCGCCTCCGTTTACCACGGCATCCGCACACTGCCCGGAGTGCTAGCCACCTACGGCGTGTGCTTCTTCTTCGTGCAGTATGGCTACACGGCTTACAACGGCAACAAGGGTCAGTTCTTCGGCCTTGAAGTGTACGACGGCTCGGCGGAGAACGCGGATACTTGTAACCCGTGCACCCCCGCTCAGGACGCGTACAATGACGGCGTCAGTATCGCCGGTGGACGCGCCGACCTGCTGTTTAACGTCGTGGGGTACATTTACTCGTGGACGCTGCCCTACCTGGTGCACCAGTTCGGGGTCAAGTGGGTCTTGACCCTCTCCACGATCCCGCAGATGTTCCTCATGGTCATGGCGTGGACCAGCAGCGTCACCTTCAACGTGTTCGTCGTGGCCATCACCAGCATCACGCAGTCGGTCTGGTTCGCGCTCATCGTGCCGGTTATTATCCACGTTTTCGGTGAGGATGAAGAGATCGGCATCTACGTGGGCGCGCTCAACTCGGCCAACTGCTTCGGCCAGCTACTGAACTTTGCTATTGGGTCGGGCTTGGTGGAGACCTCTCTGGGCTACAAGCTGCCGGTCTTCCTCGGCGGTGTCATGAGTGCTCTCGGCTTCATCACCGCCCTGCTCTTCTTCAAGATGAAGATGTACTCCATGTAAAACGCATCGCAGCGGTGCTTGCTGCTGATCTTTCATTATTAAATACTGTTGTATCACGTAGTATTCTTGTCATTGCCGCAGGTAAGATATGTGGACTAAGCTAGTTTTTGGATTGCTGGTGGCTGTTTAGCTCGAGAAACGGACGGGGACTGCTCGTGTTAATTCCTCACAAAGAGGATTCGCCGGGTTATCGTTAGTACACTTACGCGGTCCGATAGCTTTGCCGGTCCAGGACTCGAGCTCTCAGAGCCCCCGCCCATCCTGGCGAAGTGTGTTTGACGCCGCATCCCGAATGCTGTTGTCGATCCGACCAAGTATCGACACAGACGGCGGCATGGCCGACATCAGCTGCGATGTTCCGTCCAACCTCAGCGACGATGACGACGACGACGACGAGATCAGCATGAACGACATCGAGTTCTCAGTCCACGAGACGGAGGCTGTGGTCCACGAGGAGCAGCATCGCTCTGATAGCTTTCGGATCGACATTGACGGACCCGATCCAGCTAAGGCGGCAAGGAAGAGCAACGTTCTCGTGCGTCCGAGTCTCCCACCCATCGGCAAGGTGAGACTTGGGATATCTGGTGCGGAAAACACCGACGAACCGCAAGCACTTGTCGAGCTGCGTCAACGAGTCGGTCAGGCGCCACGCGATGTTTTGAGCTTGCTACCCAAGACAACAATGACCGCCGAATGCCAGGAAGCAATCGCTAGACACGCTGATACCGGCGAGGCGCTTGATGATCACGTACTGGAAGAGCTTCAACAATTGCCAAGTGTTCTCCAAGGAGATCCCGTGCCTCGACTCTCTCGTCAGTGCTACACTGGCGTCGATACAATGGCGACTTTGGGGCAATTACTGAACTTCAGCACTCTCAAGGAACTACACGAGTCGCGAGCTCTGGAGTTTTGCTCGAACCCTCCCACCAGTTATCACAAGTACGCGGCATCCAACGCGCAGCCATCGACGCTACGAGCTGCGGTAATGGAGTGTACTCTTGCCACCGCGGAGTTTGCAACGCTACCGGAAATGTTGGCTCTGTGGGAATTAGTCCACAATTCCATAAACTTTCAAGTTCCTGCACCCACAACCCAGCAACTATCTCCCCACGTTGAATCCTACCTCCCTTCACAGGCGAACGCAGCTCTGGCGGCTCCCCTGCTTGTGGTAAATGGAAAAGACAAGCAAAAAGAAGGTAGTGCTGGTGATGAAGACGACGACAGCGGAGATGACAATGCCATCTTTGACGCGTCTAATGCCAAGGCTTCAGTGCAAAAACTTGCTGATAAAGCGTTGGGAGCGGTGCAAAAGCGGATGAGAACGGATCGACGTAAAGTGGACGCTGCGTTGTAAGCACTGCGTGACCGCCGCAACATTCTCGCGGGTGGCTGTGCCACAGCCGTACTGGCCTACCTCCCACCTCTGTTGCGTATCGAGATCATGCGCGACTTCTTTCAGATCACGGGTTTGTTCTTCTCGGGAATGTACGGTCCAGTCTTCGAGTTTATCCACCGCTTTCGTCCGTCGAGTTGGATTCTAGCGACTCTGAAATGGCTGAGGAATATCTACAACATCGTGGCGCTGGACGCGTCGGAGCTTTTGCACTACCTCTGCGACATAGTGGAGATGGTAGGGCACGGGCTTCTTCCTGGGAGGGATATTGCTGGTGCACGGACTCTTCATCATGGTGGTGGTCAGATACTGGTGGACAATGCCCCGTACCGCAGACAAAGTTCGCCACGGCCACGAAGCCACCACTTGGTCGATGCTGGCGACGCAGAACCCTCGAGCAGCCAAGTTAGCGACGCTGTTCCTCACCTACTGCCTCACAATCTACCTCCCGCTCACTCAACTCGCCTACAAGGTGCTGGCTGTGACCAACAAGGGCAGCGATGGAGAAGGGGTCAAGCTGAACAAGTTCATGCAGCAATTCCGCGACGGTCCTTGGTGGTTCTTGTTCCCGTTCGAAGCTGTGCTGATCCTCCTAACCTTCTCGTTATCCCTGCCCCTCTTGTTGATCTGGTCGATCCGGAAGAACCGACCCACGGGGTCGATCGAGAACGAGGACGTCGCGTACAATTTGGACGGGGATCCCGTCAAATTCGACGATAAAATCTACACCAAGCTCATATCTAACGACCCGAACCAGCTCGATTGCCCATACCGATCGCTCTATGCAGGCTTTGAGCGCAACTGGAGCACGTACAAGGTGACGCAAATGGTGGCTAAAATCTTGATCGCTATGATCGTCGTGTCCGCTGGACAGTCTGTGGAGGTCGGTGGCACATTGATCAGTGGGTTTTACTTCGGGGTTGTGATACTTTCCCAGTACAGCCAGCCCTTCATCAGCGCGTTCGACGACAAGATGGAGCTGCTGTCCAAGTTCACAGCGCTGATGACTGCGATCGGGGCGACGGCGGTGGACTACGCGAAGAACAACAACTGGATCTGGAACCCCGACCGCGCGCTTCGCTTCATGGGCTTCGTCGTGGCTGTGCATGGTTGGTACGAACTTACTTGTCATGGTACTAGCGACGCTGATGGGGCTGCTGGGGGATGAGTCGTTCCGGGTTCGAGTTAAACAAGTGCTAGGTCGGCTTTCGTTCAGCGATACTTCCTGCGGAGTAGTGGACGCACGAGCGAAGGACGTGGTCATGCGGTGGAATGTGGAGAACGAGGCGAAGCACCGCGTGTGGCAGGCGTTTTGGCGTGCGCTTCTCCTTGAGATGGCTACACGACACGAGAACATTGCTGAGGATCAAGACCAGATTCAACTGTCGGACGAAGCCGGAGACGTCAGAAGCACCGAACGACTTGCACAGCTGGAAGACGCCGTCATTGCATCTGGATTGGAGCGTATAAAGACTCACTGTATTGGAGAAGAGGACAAGTACACAGCGCAGCTCCGTCGTCTGGCTCGTGTGGCGCTTGAGGGCGTCGACGTCTTCTGGAACAATCCTCTCGGAGCGCGAGACGGCCACATCGACTCGGTCTCGTGCTTCGGCAAGATGTACGTCGTGCCGTATCCCTTCCACTGCGTCGTAGTGTATGATGATGCAGATAATGAAGCTGTTGTAAGACATATATGCGATGAAAATTCTACTTCGGAGAGTCATACGAACCTCGCTAAACTTCTCTCCATCAACTTTACGCCTGAAATATTGGCTAAGCGGGAGCTACGGCAGAAATTGCGGGTACTGAGTGACACAGCAACGGAGGTGAACTTCCCGTTCTCGCGTACCGAGAAGGTGTTCGTTTGGTTCAAGTTCCGAGGGTGGAAGAAGGTGTGGAAATTTGTCTACAGACCTGTGTTCTCGATCCCGGGATACTACAATTCGAGTGCAAGTACACAAAAGGAGTCATTCGGGTGCACACAAGCAGCGATCAATCCGGGATATGGCTGCGCGTGGTAACCAGTCATCCCGTGGTAAGCACTAAGCAGTGGGTCGCGAACTTTTGCGCGCAGAAGTGGGTGGTCAAGACTAAACAACACGTTTTAGGGATCATCCAGAACAAAAACGTACAGCGCGTCAAGAATCAGGTACTAAAACTCGCAGAGATGGAGGAGCTGGGCGCTTCTGCTCAAACTACGAGTATTAAACGGGTCATGGCGGATGGTTTCAACGTGACGATGGAGTACGCTGACGGAGAAGGTGTGGTTTTACTCGCTGGATATGAAGAATACGAGGATATCGTGCATGAATTCCCGGTTAGTGGTCCTCGCAAGGCGGTAATGAGGTCTGATCACATCGGCCTCAAGCCGTCAATGGAAGAAAGCGCGAAGTTGCACGAGATCTTCGAGAGCACACGAACGCTGTGGGAACCTGGTCTGGCCAAGCTACGCCAGCAACACCAACACTACCGTCACAATCTTGCCGAAATTCATGTCAACCAAAGTGCGGCTCTAAGCGATGGGTTCTGGTTTTACGTGTACAACAACGCGCGCCTTCCCCGACGTGAGCTTGAGCGGTATCTACGCGAGCGCGAGTCCAACCCGTTGCTGAGAAGCTTACCAGAGACACACACTGAAGAACTGGAAGCGTTGTACCGCCAACAGAAGTGGGTATTCCGAGACCCGCGCACTACGTGTTGGTACGTGTTCTGGGACGACGTCTATGCGTGCAACTCGGACATGAAATACCTGGATCCTCAGGACTTCGATCCTACCGAGTCCACAGCTATCTGCAACCAAGAGCCTATGAGTCGACAGGATCTTGAAAATTGGTTGCGAAAGCGGAATTTGCTCAAGAAGTACCGCCTTTTCCACGCCGCCGTGCTTGACCTGCTCTACGCAAAACTTGACGAATGTACTCGGGAAAGCTCACAGCGACAATAAACAAGCGTCGAAAACCTATCACATTTACTGAGAATAGTGCATTACGGAGTACATGGATCGCAGCTACGCTAACCTACCACAACTCTGCTAATTACAGGGAATACATTTTGACCTTGAAGAAGAGAATGGTGACGATCATGCCGACGAAGCTCATGACTCCTCCCAGGAAGACGGGCAGCTTGTAGCCCATGGAGGTCCCGACAATGCCCGCGCCAATGGAAAAGTTGAGTAGCTGGCCGAGGCAATTCGCCGTGTTGAACACTCCCACGTACACGCCGATGTCCGCGTTGCTCCCAATGACGTGGACAATCACCGGCACATTTAGAGCCATGATCGTGGTGAGGCTGATGGCACTAGAGATGACAATGGCCACGTTGACCTCCACGTTCGTCGAGTAGGCCATGATCATGAGCAGCGACAGAGGCACGAGAGAGACCGAAAGCACCCACTTGGCGCCAAATCGCTTGACCAGCCACGGCAACGCCCACGAGTAGACGTAGCCCAGGATGCTGAAGATGAGGTCTGTGTATCCGCCAGCAACACGAACGCCGCGGTTGTACGCGTCCTGAGCCGCAGTGCAGTCGGGGGCACAAATGTTGGCACCTTTTGGGTTTCCATCATACACTTCGATGCCGAAGAACTGCCCTTTGTTGCCGTTGTACGCCGTGTAGCCGTACATGACGCAGAAGAAGACGACGCAGTACTTGAACAGCTCTCCAGGCAGCGTCTTGAAGCCCGTGTAGATGGACTCGAAGGCCTTCTTGACAAGAGCCCGCCAGGAATCATCCTGTTGCTGCTCAAGAAGTTTCTCGCGCGGCTTGTCCTCTTGACTGAAGAAGCACGAGACCGAGACGCTAACAACCATGACAGCCGACAGCATGAAGAGGAACCAGCGCAGCGTTAGATGCGCCGCTCCGAACGCGTAGATGTAGCTGGAGACCATCACAGCGCCCAAAGCGGACCATCCTTGGCCCAAAGCAGCTCCGAGCGTTTGTCGGTCGCCGGCAAAGTCCGAGATCAAGAGGTTCAACGGGGTCTGCACCACGTTGACCGTAATGTCCATCCACACGTAGAAGAAGATGGTAAAGAAGACCGTCCACGTCCTGTCGGTCAGCTCGCCCTTTTTGCCGGTGCCGTAGTCGCCCAGCGCGTCGCCAATCTGGCGGGTGTAGCCCATGGCCGTCCAGCAGATCGCACTCGTGATAGCGCCGTACAGCAGGAACGGCCGACGACGGCCCCACTTGTTGGTGCTCTGGTCACTGAACGCTCCGACTGTCGGTGCGACGAGGATGCCCGTTACGGGGCCAATGATCTGCGCGAGTTGAACCGCGTACTTGGGCATCATAGTGCCAAGGTACGGGCCGAGAGCGGACCACTGCGCTGTCCAGGCCATTCGGACCGCCATCCGAGGCATGGAGATCATGAGCAGGTGCGGGATCGAGGCGCCGGCAGTCGACTTGCGCTCGCCTTTGCAAGTCGGCGAGGCCTGGGTGTCATAGTTGCCAGCTTCGAGCTCCTTGGGGGTATTGTCCAGCATGAGGGCAACACGTCAAGGGTGAGGTCGAAGGAGGAGGAGGGTGCTTGGGGCGACGAGTCGAGTTGAGTAGTGAGCGAGAGAAAAACGAAGAAAGCCGACGGTCTGCCGAATGGGAAGCGGTATTGGATTGGGGCCAGTACCAGGTGTGTGCGGTGTCTTCCACCCCCTACGGTGTGGGGGAGTGAGGAACGGAAACGCATGGGAAAGAGAATCCGTCTGCGTTCTCAATAAACTATCGCCAAAGGCGACCATGAAACGGAGGCGCTTGACGATCGGCACACCAACGTTCCTTTTTGCTGTGGTCTGCCCCCCCCCCCCCCCCTTGCCCGTCGTTTCAACGGGATAGTGAGCGGCGACAGTCCCCCCGCCGTTTGACTGCAATCAGTTCAGCGCCCAGGCCCCATTAAGGGACAGGCGATATAGTTAGCGCTGAGCTTCTGGCCGGAACAGCCCTCAGCACTCGCGGTCGGAGATCCCCACAAGACGCACGAACACGAAACTGTGGAAATGACTTAGCCACCTCGTGCACAGAATGAGGTGGCCGCGTTCAGCTAGCAGCGGCACGTCTTCACTGAACGCTTGTAGCGAACCACTAAACCGCAACAAGTGGGGACTGTTAGATCCAAGAAGAGAAGAGGGTAGCTTCACATCTTTGGAATCCAGGGCGTGCGAGATGAAATCTTCTTGGCATCTTCCAACGCGTTCGTGGAAACTGAACCCAGTTGAGGAGCACGTCTTGAAGCTGGTGACTGGTCCAACACTGACCAAGCGTTTGCCCAGATATATTGCGTCTTTTAGTTAGGAGAACACGGCGACGATGGTAGCAACGGCACCGTACAACAAAAATCTCCGTCGGGAATGAAGGAAACGTTATTTTAAAGCTTCCTTTAGTCCTTGGGTATTCATTTTCAAATAGTTACTTGGAGGTTTATACCAAGCAGGAACGCCACCTGCGGTTTATGAGCCGCGTGCGTAGCGCGCGCGGGCGTAAACCCAGGCAAAACCTCATAAACCCAGGCAAAACCTAACGTAGACCGCTACCTGTGGTTTAGGATCCGTCTGCGTAGCACGCGGGCTTAAACCCAGGCAAACGCTGGAGTAGAATGTTCATAATTAATTTTTGAAAGCTAGCATTTTGCAGTAGTTACTTTTTGCGATTCGGTTAGTCACAAATAGCTAGTCGAGAATGAACCCAGTCGATAACTAATTTTATGCTTCGTTTGCATTTTGGACTAGTTGCTTTTTGCTTCTCGAGTAGTCACTACACTGCGCGACATAATCTTTCGGACACTCACATTTTTGTCCATATCTCAGCTTCTAGAAAGAGTTAGAGCTCGCTATTTAGATATGTTGTACCTATCAGATTAATCTATAGCTGGCATGTGACGCGGACCTAGATTTCTGAAGGCTGGTATACAACTGACACGATTCCGAACCGCGACAAAGTTTTCGGACAATTTTTATCTTGATTAAAGTATGTATAAGAATGATTGGTGCGGCCAAAGCAGCCACTAGACAACTTCTCTAGTCTATCTAACCTCTTCTAACGAAAAGTAGGCTCTATTTTGATACATGTTGGTGTAAACTAGACGCGAATGTGTGCATTAGCGCCGACATAGGACGCTGATTGGCTGATTTGATGTACCCATCACTGCAGGACATACTTTAATCAAGATAAAAATTGTCCGAAAACTTTGTCGCGGTCCGGAATCGTGTCAGTTGTACACTAGCCTATCTACGCGCTCAGACATCTAGGTCCGCGTCACATGCCAGCTATAGATTGATCTGATAGGTACAGCATATCTAAATAGCGAGCTCTAACTCTTTCTAGAAGCTGAGATATGGACAAAAATGTGAGTGTCCGAAAGATTATGTCGCGTAGTGTAGTAACTAGCCGAGAATGAAAATGTAACAACTCGAAATGTTATTGTCGAAAGTGACTAGTTTAAAATGAAAAAAGTGACTAGTTTAAAATGTGCACCCTTAGTCCTTCACAGAAATCAATGAAATTGACCTTCTGCGTTGTCATATGCTGCTATTGTTGGGCTAAAGTACAAATGCAAGAACGATGCATACCCACGGAATGTGTCGGCAGATTCTATCGACTGCGAAGCTGGTCCAGTCCGGTCGCAAGTATAGATGCCAATTACCGGGCGTACATGTAGTTGAAATCAAGGTATCCCGTTAAAGCGGATTTTTTTACAACTTAAAAGTTGTGACAAGACTCAAACTGAAGCGACTTTAATGCACATCTGAAACGTTTGGCTGTGACCCGGGCCACGCAAAAGACCCGGCATATCAAAAATGCTATCAAACAGCATAGTCATTAACCCCAACAGGGCCCAAGTTAAGGACAAAAAATAGGACCAAATCGTAAGTGCTCCGCTTGACCGCATCAAAGATCCAAAAATGAAATCCTTGTTACCAGGGAGAGAAAACACATCATTTAACCTGGAAAGAGAATGGAGAACCGATCTTCATTAGAAATTGAATCGTAAAGAGCAGCTAATCTCAAGAGTCCACGAGACCTACCTAGGTAGCTGTCGTCGTTTTCGTCCGCCCAGAGCGCCACATTTACGGAGCATTTACGCGCAATGCAGAGGGATAGCAGATCGGGTCCATGTGTGCTTGTGGAACCACCATTTGAGAGCCTTCAACAAGGCCGCTGACATGTTGGCAAATATCGCCATGGACGATCGCAAGAGTCGTCAGGTATTTTGCTCGGACCAACCAACCCGGGCCCCCCGCTGGGCAGAAGTCACTCGCTTGTTAGACGGTGACCTCAGGCAATGGCGGGATGCATATTTCACTGGAGGGGCTGAAGAGCCTGACGCGGACGCCGAGTAAGGAAGACGCGACAGAGGCGATACGCAAAGTAGGAGCCCCAACCTGCAGATGACGGGTTAGCATCTGCGGGACCGGTCGTTGTAGTCGTTAGGAAGAACTAAGTGACAACAATGTACCTCAATTCAAACACAGCTGTCGTCGTTTTGTCCTTAATCCAAGGACAAATTTTGATCCTATTTTTAAGGACAAATTTGACCAGCTCCGTTTGAGTTGCGCTCGCGCGTGCGTAAGGAGCGTCGACGCTCCTGGACCGGGCACCCGAGAATGCAATACTTAGATTAATACTTTTAAACTGCGGGCAAAAATTAATCATTGCATTATTGCCATTAATTGCTGCCAATTCGTGCACGAACCTGCTCCACCGTGTTGACGTCCCACAAGTCGCGGTTGTACTGCAGACACATCAACATCTCGAGCATGGTGGGGGAGAGACTCTTCCGCACGTCTGTGAGCACCGGCTTCGCCGCCGAAAAAAAGTGTTCGCATTCGTTGGACGTCGGCGGCACGTAGGCGACGTCCACGTATTGCGAGTGCCTCGGTGCCTTCCTTTTCTTGAACGCCGCCTTGACGATAGAACTGTTGCCGTCCTCCCGCGCTGGTGCCCTTTCAAGGGCCGTCGATCTAAACTCGGCACACGCCGACTGTTCCGCGGCCGTCAACGCCTCTTCGCGCTGAAGCTTGACGAGGCCGAGGTCTAAATGCGGGTTGTTGACGATCGGAGCCGTTGCGGCCAGTCGTGACTTGAGTGCAGGGTACTCCTTCACGACCTGGTCAAAAAGACGGCGCACAGCAGACAAAGCTAGCGTAGACCTCTGTAGCTCTTTCGTGACTCCCTCGAACTTCTCCAGGTCCTTCTACAACGCCTTGACTCGCTCGTGCTCGGCGCGCCGCAGCAAAAGCGGCTGTACTTCGAACTTGACCAGTAGGTCATGGCCCAGCTTGATTATGACAGGCTGGAGCTTCACATAGCTGCCATCATCTCGTACGTGCTCGACCACCTGGTGTCGTTCCTCAACAGAGGCGACAGATGGGAGATGCGGCGAAGCAGAGCGCGGCCCTTGATCGTCCGGAGCTTGGTCATCAGCGTGTGCACCTTCGCAATGAGCTCGTCCTCAGTCTTGAGGAAGTCCTTCACCGCCAAATTGAATCTGTGGCTAGCACATCCAATGAAGGGGATAACTCCTTTCTTCCGGCCGATACATTGGTTCACAGAGCAGTTGTCTCCCACCGTGAACTTCACCGCGCTCCAGGGCTTGTTATAGCGAGACAGCGTGCCAGCGATCAGGTTGTACTGACTCTGCGCACCCATGTCTTCCTCGACCTCTACTGGAGCGAATGTTAACAGCAGGAAGCGGCGCGATGAGCACTCGAGATCGTCATAGTACTCGGTGTCAGCGCCACCACCGGTAATACCGGTACTGTCGCTGCCGAATACCGCGAATATCACGATGTAGTGACGACCACCACTGGTCCACCCGTCCAGAACGGGGCCGAACGATGCAGGGAGCTCGCGAGCGACGCGCATCTCTAGCAGCTCGAAAATCAGCACGATGTACTTCGAGAGAGAGGGAGGCGTTGAAGCGCGTGAGCCGCTGCTCTACGAACGCAATCGGGAGGCGGTCGCAGACGACCCACTCCAGCCAGCGGTATAGCCCCCCTGGTCCGTGTGCTGACGAGGCGTAGGCGCAGCGGGTTCTGGCGGCGTGTCGCCTCCTGGGCCTCTTGCTCGTAGTTGTCGTGGTTGCGCCGCAGGTGGTTCAGCAGGTTCGTGTAGCCATTGTCCTTCTTGTACTGCTTGTCGCAGGATGTACACTTGTAGAAGACGTTGCCGACATCAGTGAAAAGCATGGAGCAGATTTGGCTGCTCGTGAGGGCCATGGTGGACACGTGGGGCGAGGGGCTTGGGCGGTGAGGGGTGAAGAAAGCAAATTTGATTCTGAAGGAGCCTCCGCTGCGAGTGGTGCGGTGAAGTGGTGCCAGATCGGCGAGTGGTTGGTGGTGGACTCTTCGGCGGACACTGGTGGCTGCAGCGAACTCCATCGGAGCAATTCAAAAATAATTGAGGGTCTAAAATTATCATTGAATTAAAGTATTTGAATGTATTTTTATGAGTGTTATTGTTTCGGGTGCCCTGCTCCTGGAGTTGCAGACGAACACTGGATGAGCGCCGATTTGGCATTTCAAGCGACGACCGCGACCGTTTTCGTGATGGAAGTGGAGAACGATTGTCGTTTGTGCGTGTTTTACGCAACTGCTCATGTAGTAGATACGGGTCTGGTAGCTCCTTCAAATTGTGAAACTTGGTGAAACAAGACTCAGCCCCGTTCCATCGAGGTGCACGACTGAGTGCTACTGAGCATTTGTTGCACTTGAACTCGTTTTAAAGCCTTTTCGGCTTTGACCAGCATTTTCAACGTCATGGTTCAACGAGCAGCACAGCACACAACACTGTTGAGCGTCGTTCTCGATTTGAACCTACACACCAATTGAACTCCCACATTAGTAACAACAAGTACGCATTGACGTGTGAGTTTGCACGTATGGCACTTACAAGCTCGTGCTGAATTCGTTTGGGGAGTCGGCGATGTATGAGTTCTGATCTGAGTTGAAGTGGGCTCGCTTCTTGTACCGGATGCCGTACCCATTCATATTGGCGCTGCTAGCAATTTCTTGAGTATTTTCTTGAGTGCCGGTCGTGCTTGGAGCTGGCGCAGGTGGCGATCTTGCACTCAGACATTTAGCGGCATCACGGCAGAAGTATGCAAAAGCCGGCAGATTTTGCTTGAAATTCTGGTACGATGTGTATGAAGTGCAGCGCACATTGTCGTTCAAAAATGGGTGAGGCTGAGTACAGACCTAAACAATTAGTATGAGTACTAAATCCAGCCGTCAGATAATTCATTACCTGAAAGAGCTGGTGGGACTGGTGGGCATTGTAAATCAGTGTCATCAGAATACGCAGAAAAATTGCCCCCGTCGGAGCCAGGGCCGTGTGTCTCGATTTAACGTTTTTGAGGTACCGAGAGTAAACGTCAATTCCTCCCTTCACTCGATTCCAAAGTGCGATGAGTGAAGGAATGATGTGCTTTGCTGGTGGAAGTGGCCGTCCTCTACTCTCGATTATCCCCAAGCTCACCACATAGCAATATTCTGCGCAAGTGTATGAGATTCGACACAGTGGCCTAAGTCTGTCAGCGAAAAGTAAGGTGTCACGAGAGTGTCGTCGTAAACCCACTTCATGTACGCCTCGCAAATGAAATGTAGCGCTGCTCGGTACGTAACAGCGACAGGATCCCCGACATACACGTGAACGATCCGGATAATTCGTGTAGGTGTAGCGTACACAAGAAACCCGTCGCGAACACCACCGCAGACGACATTGTGAAGTATTCGGCACCAGTGGCTTCCTTCCGGAACTATATCCTTGAACGTGCGGTCAAACGCATTCGTAACCAGCTGAACCGATGCAAGTGCCCCATAAGTGTCAGCTAATGACTGTTCACACTGCTGAGTATCGTCCACCACCCTGGTTTTGTATTCCAAGACTGTGTAAAACTGTCCACGCACAGCAGAAAGCATGACGGCAATATGATCAGGTGAGAAGGCAGCAAACACCATACCAGTCTACAACATAATTACCTTATTAGTACCACAAATAATATCTCCGTATGATGCATGAAAATAAATACTTACGAGCAAAGGAGTCCGTACGATTTCATAGCTTCGACTTGAATCGATGCATGGGTCAGTAGGAACGATTTGACATGTGCTGCGATTTTCGTCTCATTGTGCGTTCCTATCTTCATAGCCGTCGACGAAGCTGGCTTCATGAACCACGCTGCCAAAATCTCACCACTTAACGAAATTCTCTCCGTCGAATTGCCCGTTCTGCCATAATTTTGAAGACGGTATTTCAAAATCGTTTTGGTACCCGAAACGGGAAGACCACGTTCGTTGCATAGAGCTTTTAGCTCCTACAGTGACTTGCTCTGCAATTCGGTGCTCGAAATACTTGCAGGGCGCTCCGAAGGTTGTTGCCTACTCGTACGAAGAGACAGCAACATTGCTGATGCTTCAACATCAGGGTCAGTGACAGGATCTCGAGCAATACTGGGATCCGGTGTAGCGTTAGCAATATGACGAAATGTCCGACAAACGACAGATCCCATTTATCCGGAACTTTCGGAGTACGTTGTCGCTCGGTTAGAAGGCATACTCCGTTTTCAAAATCTGAAAAGAGAGTATCCGTCGGGACAGCACTGACCGTATCCTTGCTAAGGCAAACATATGGCCACGTTCCAGTCCCAAACATGCGCTCCGTCGTGCAACATAGTACTACGCCCCCAGCCCAGATCGATATCCCAATGCATACGAATGCACCGACAAAGAACTTGAGCGACTACTTCCGGGCAATTTTTGCGTTGCCCAGTATGCTGACTTTTCACCACTTTCTTCAATGACTTTGTGCGCTCGGTTCCCAGATTTACCATACGTGAAAGGGAATTTAGCAGTGCGCTTGTGTGTACCGACGACTTTCCCACCAATACTGTGAATGTGATAATTTATCCAGCGCATGAAAAATCCCAGGAAGCCGGATCTGACTTTCGGTTGAGGCTCCGCACAACGATCGCTGAAGAATCTTTACAATGTCAATTGTTGATTCTCCACGAGTTGCAACATGTCCCCCAAGAAAAATCCCTGTTGTAAGTGAAACGATTCCGTGCTGAACGGGGCCATAGCTGTTTACAGTTTAAAAAACAATATTAGCGAAAGAAATGCAATTTAGTGCCATTGATCGTACCCTTTTTTAGGATTTCGTGTATGGGCGAGGCCAATATCATCCACCAGCGTCGAACCCGGGGCGAACCATGTCGTCATCTAGCGAAGTGATGGTTTAGTGCTCAACAAAACCAATATGCAGCTAGACGGCGAACGAGCTCCGCAATCCGAGCTATTATACTGGCGAGATGAAATGCACCACCAAACTTTGACGGAGCGTATCTCAGCATCAAATAATCAGATAGATGTGAGCTTCTTTTGTTGGAAAGCTCTGGACTTCCTCTTTTAAGTAAACTACGTTTGGACTTGTAGTCGCAGCGAATGAATGAGATATACCTAAATGAAAATTGACTGTCCGCCGGTTTCTCGAAAATATCGAGGCTATGTCTGAGCCATATGGTACCATATGATTGCTCTTTTACAAACTTTAGTACTACATTATTGCAAATTTTCTGTAACACGTTTTATGCACATTATTGCTTGACGACGCCACCACAACCGGCGAGATCAACAGCGCCTGTAACACTTCCTACGCGGTTGGCGCTCATGAAACTACGTTTGTTTGATGAACCAGAAGCCGAGCTTCACCCTGACGTTTAGCTTTCTCGATTTATCATCTTCGTTTAGGAAATATGGCAAAAAATGTCGTGTGCAGATCAGACAAGCACGTCTTTCCCGCAGCAGAAATCGCCGGATGATGCCGATAAAATTAAGAAGTAGGATACTAACACGTGTGCACCTACATTCTGCATGTTATGCTGTTTTCATTGCTGATCTTCTTGCCTTTATACGTTAAGTACTTTTGAAATTATGGACAAATGAAAATTTTGGTGGTGCATTTCATCTCGCCAGTAATATATTGCTCGATCATGGCTCAAACGAGTGTGACAGGTCACTGTCACACAGACCCCACCGCGTGTGCGCGGTGGCCAATCAGAGCCCACTATAGGTTTAATGGCTGGGACGGTCTCGAGTGCCGAGACTGTCACGGCACTTAATACCAGAGTTCAGTTTGCTACTACTTCCTCTGCTTGAGTAAGCACGTAACGGGCTGCAGTTAGCTCGCTACACCTGGTAGCACTTCGCTAATCCGTCCAACGCCCAAGATCGTGATGAACATGAACGACACGTCGATGCCTGACGCGTCCCGGACGACTGCCACTTCACTGGAGCACGCCAGCTTTCCTCACCTGTCAGCGATCGAGTGGGAGGCGCTACACCGCCTCGCAGCAGTGTCTGTTGACGCTGTGATCAAGACACTGCTGACGGCGGGAACCGAGGAGCAACAACGCCTGGCCGCCCAGGAGTTCATGGCGCGTGAACTCGCTGACCTCCGTAAGCGAGTACGCAGACCAAGAACAACTCCGACATCGTGAAGCTCGATGTATCCACGTACAGCGGTGAAGGCGAGGACCGCCTTCACCTGAACCGCTGGTTCTGCGAGGTGGACATCGCGATCGAAGCTCGGCAGCTGTCTACCGAGCTCGCGCGCACGAGCTTTCTCCTGTCCAAACTGGCGGGGAAGGCGAAGGAGTGGGCGCTCGGCAAGCTCGTGGCTGACGCTTCCTGCTTCCCGACCATGGCATCGATGAAGGCGGAATTGCGGCTCGCGTTCGAGCCGCCCCAAGATGAAAGCGTTCAACGCTCCGCCTTCCTGGCGTTAAAGCAAGGACGCATGTCCATGCTCGAGTACATCCAGCGCGCACGACACCTTGTGTCGTGCATCACGACGCATCCCGTAGACATGGCGACCCAAATCCACGTCTACATCTCCGACATGAGCGCGTGTGACGGCGTCGCAGGAATTCGATGTCTCTCGGGCTCCGGTGCCCGAGCCGGAGCCAATGGAGGTGGATGCGATTTAACAGTTCGGTGGACGGCAGGTGGCATCAGCAAGGCCGCCAACGGCCTCGTCAACGCACAGTCCCCACCCGATGCGCTGCTACCGCTGTGGGAAACATGGGCATCGCGCGGCTATTTGCCGCGCTCCGGCGCCGATGCAGGCGAACGCCACGGTCGTGAACGACGTCGTCGGTCTAAAAAACGGCGACAACCAATAGGGGCAGGGCGCCTTACTGGTCGTGGAAGGATCGATGGTTCTCTGGTGGCAGAACCACCTCCTAGCCCTCCCGTGCTTCATGCACAACTCGATGCCACCACCTCCGGCAGTGACACGAGGCTGATTGTGCTCAGCCTCCATGTTGACGGCGCGACGCACCCTCTTCGCGCGCTGCTGGACTTGGGCGCGACGAACAACTTCGTTCGCGCCGAGAGCTTGTCGGTGTTACCAGCGGACATGAACATTCTCGACGGGCCTGGCGACGTGATCGTGAAGTACGCTGATGGGAAGCCGCGGTGGACGCCGCGGCGCTCGGCGACCTTTGCGTACGAGTTCGACGGGCTCCGCAGTTCCGATGAGTTCTTGGTGATCGAGCTGAGCGGCTCGTTCGGCTGTGTCTTCGGCATTCCGTGGCTCGCTCGTCAACAGCCTGAGATCAACTGGCTGACTGGCACAGTCGGACCCCGAGCCATTGATGTGAATGCAGTATTGGCGTTCCTGTGCGGAACGCCTAACCATTGGTCGCATGTTGCCGTCATGGACCCCGACTCCATGACCCATGCTGCGCACAAGGCAAGCGATGGCCCTTCGTGTGCGGTGTGCGAACTCGCAACCTGCGCCGGTCCTGAGCAGGAGCCTCAGGACGTGTCTGACGTGGTCGAGCATGGGTTCCCACGTCTCGATGAGCAGCTGTTCTCGGAAGCAGACAATGACGTGGTCGAGCCACGTCAGGACGAGCAGCAGCTCGCCAACGTTGAAGAGCGAGAAGATGTGGCTGAGCGTGATCTCCCACGCGCGGTCGAGCATGGGTTCCCGCGTGTGGTCGAGCGGGATATCCCTGATGAAGTCGACCCGGTCGTGTCCAATGACCCGCGTCCAGGCGCCTACGTTGTGTCCCGGCGCCCCAGTTCAGCGGCCGTGGTCGAGCGTGGGCTCTCATCGGCAGCTTCGGACAACACTCCACGTCCGACCCGACGTCGCGGACGTCGCAACCCGCGCCGTCCTCGTACGCCATCGGCGGACTCTGTTGAGGCTGAGGCTGATGTGATCTCAGTCCTGGTGGGGGACGACGCGGAGGCGGCTCCGCGTGTACGCGACGTCGAAGTCACACGTCTGTCGTGCGATGCCGCCGAGATCACTCGGCTGCCTGGGCTCTCGTGGAAACCCTTCCTCCGTGACCTGAAGAAGGGCGAGATCGAGAAGGTGGGCATGATCGTCGCCGAAGACGCCGAGTCAATTTCGGCCGTCGCAACCAGTGCGTCGGCGTCGCAACCAGTGCGTCACCCAGCTTCCGACGCCAGGACGCGCCCAAAAGGAGCCGAGCCGAAGAACGCCCGCCAAGCCCGCTACGCAGCTCAGTCGTTGCCGGCGCTCGAAGCGGCCGGCGAACCAGTCGGTCCGCGCGTGCGCGAGTTCATGGAGATTTTCCCGGACAAGGTTCCAGTCGTTCTTCCACCCGACCGCGGTGTACGCCACGAGATTGACCTCGTGCCCGGTGCGAAGTACTGCGTGACGCGGCAGTGGCCGCATCCTCGCGACCAAGTCGGAGCCATTGACGCCTTCTTCGAGAGTCGCCGGCAAGCCGGCCACGTTCGCGAGGGTCTCTCGCCGCACTCGAGTCCGACGTTCTGCGTGAAGAAAGCAACCGGGGGCTGGAGAATCGTCCACACCTCCAACAAGCTCAACGAGGCCACCATACCGGCGCAAACGCCGATCCCGAGGAAGGACATGGCGCTGGACACCATGTCTGGCAGCACGAAGTACAGTGCCATTGATCTGATGGATGGCTTCTATCAGATCTTGATGCGCGAAGCCGATGTGCCGCTGACAGCGGTCAGCACGCCCAGCGGGGTGTTGTGGGAATGGCTCGTGATGCCGCAGGGGCTCAAGAACGCCCTCCGCCACCTTCAACCGGATGGTGTCCAATTTGCTTCGGCCGTACCGAGACTTCGCGCCCAGCTATATCGACGACATCTTCATTCACAGTCGTGCCGAGGACGGCATGACGGACGTTGAGGTCTACCTACAACACCTACGCAAGGTTTTCGAGGTGATGAAGGAGAACAAGCTGCACGCCGACTTGAAGAAGTGCATCTTCTGCGCTCCCGAGATCCCTGTGCTCGGGAGCTACGTCAGCAAGGACGATGTCCGCGCCGACCCCGAGAAGATCAAGACCATTTGCGTGTGGCCGACGCCGCAGGACCAGAAGCAGCTCCGGCAGTGGCTGGGGCTCGCCACGTATCTTCACCATTACTCGAAGGACTTCGCTTCGACGATCCGCCAGCTGTCTCAACTACTCAAGGCAGACGCCACGTGGTCGTGGCGTCCCGAGCACCAAGCTGCCTTCGGCGCGGTGAAGTCGAGCATGTCAACCGGGCCCGTACTCATGCTTCTAGACCACTCGAAGTCCTTCTCGGTCGTGTGCGACGCGAGCGACTTTGCGATCGGATGCGCCTTGATGCAGTTTGATGACGAAGGACGCGAGCGGTTCATCAGCTACCAGTCTTGTCAGCTGAAGCCGGTGGAACGGAATTATCCTGTCCATGATAAGGAGCTGCTCGCCATGCGCTACGCCCTCATCAAGTTCCGCGTGTATCTCCTTGGCGAGCAGACGTTCGCGATCTGCACCGATCACGCGTCGTTGAGGACAGCGACGAAGAGCACCCACTTGTCCCAGCGCATGGCGCGCTGGTTGTCCCTGTTCTGCGAGTACAACTTCGTCGTGCATTACAAGACGGGCAAGACCAACATCCTTGCCGACGCGTTATCGCGTCGGTCTAACTACGTGCAGTCAGGTCGCCACGCAGTTGGCGACCAGGCCGACGACGAGTGCGCCGTACGCACTGCCGAAAACGTCGCTGCTGTTGAGGTTGCAGCGACCAGTCCGCTCCGTGACTTGGTCGTGGACGCGTACCAAGAGGACGCGTCCTGCTTGGAGCTGATCCAGTTCCTGCGAGGCCCTGGTCCCGTGGCGAAGCCCAAGCTGTCTCCACGCAGCCGCCCCCGCGTCGACCGCTACTCGCTGGACGGCGAGTTGCTCACGTACGGCGTCGACCGTGAAGATCCCCCACGCATCGTCGTTCCTCTGGACGACGATCTCCGAGCTCGGCTGATCCACGAGTTCAATGACACGCCGTGCGGCGGCCACCTCGGACGCGAGAAGACGTTCTCGTCGCTGTCCAGAGACTTCTACTGGCTACATAGTGTTCCCCTTGTTAGTGTGGAAAATAATGCTATTTTTTGTATGTGTATACCTGGTAGTGGGGCTTTCAGATCTTTATTGGAAGGTTATAATTAACGTATTTTACCGAATAATACCCGGATTACTATTTATTAGAGCCCCCGAAACATTCATCGGCTTTTACGAGGGGGGAGTTCTATTTGGGTAAGGGCTTCTACTTTATAGAATACAGAACGGAATAACCGATAAAGGATATCATAGGTGTGCGGGGGGAGGGAGTTGGCACGCTTGTTTGAATACAGGCGGCAGTTAAATTCATCAATAGATTAAACAGAGTGTATTTTGTTGATGGTTTTATTTTAGTAGAACGGTGCAAAATAAGTGTTTCTCTCCTCTATAACCAAAATGATCATTGTTTTGTATTGCTAGCATTGGTCTGATTGTCAGGACCAGATAAATCCCAATGTCCGTAAAATCTAAGGTTAAAAGAAATTTTAACTATCCAGCCTTTGCTATTCTTGAATAAATCACACTTGCATGGAATCTAATTTTTGAGTTGGTAATCGTAGGATAGCTGCTAGGCCGCCGAGGGAAACAACCTACCTGAGTTCGTTGAATTTGTTCTAATATTTTTGCTCAATTCAGTAGCTTGAGTGGTGAGACAAGGATGTGTGCCAAGAGCATTTGACCGTCGATAGCAGGCAGCCCGCGAATGCCATGCGCGTCGCTGATGCATCAATTGTGCGAGTATAGCACTGGGTAAACGTGGCCAGCCGGTGCCAGTGTAGGCATCGCCCTTGATGATAGTTGACCTGTATGAGTATGGTCGCCTTCTGCGTCGCTTGCGCGACTCTGCCTGCGCTGCATGATGCATTTGCCGACGGCATAGCTGCCTTACTCCTGATAACAATACATATCTCGGCCCAATGGCCTAGGGAATGCTGCTTAGTCTGGTAGGTATGCTTTTGATACAGATCTTTATCAACACCGGGGTCCGGGCGCGGTCCTTAACAGGATACGCTACAGAGGGTACATAACCAAGTTTATCTGCCCTGAAATCCGTCAAATAACGAAATTATTTGCCGACGTGTCTTCTGCGCTCTTATTGGATAAAAAATACAATAAATGTGGGTGGTATGTGGCGAACTGAACACAACCGTTCCTCGGGAGCAAGGGAGAATTAAGAAACCAGGCCGCACTAGCATCGCACGAGAGCACCACTGCAGACAATATGGCAGAAGAAACGCGAATGAGTGTCCAGCTAGTGGAATCGGTGCTTCGTACGTACTCGAAGGCATCGAATATTCGCCCGCAAAACACTTCCCGGGCGTACACGAACAAGCAACACGAGTTCAAGCAATGGTGGGCGCGGCTTTCAACGACCTCACTCGACACACGGTCACTGGACCCAAGGTTCATCTTTTTCTCGAAGAGTGCGTCATTGGGCGAGAAAAGCGTCGCAAAGGCCGCGAGGGGAGATGTAAAAAAATGGCGAGTCTTCCGTTAACAGCTACGTTACTGCTATGGTAGACTTGTGGCGGCAGCAAAAATGCTTGAAGCTTAATAACTACCCTTCTCTACGGGATGATGCTGTCACTACGCTTCTAAAAAATACGGAGTATGAAGAGGATGACCGGCGCCGGAAAAACTTCACCGATCGCGGTGCTGGACGGCTATACGACCACTGGGCAGATCCAGAAAAATCTCGCTTTTTTGGACATCACGGAGAGATTCTGGAATAAGTTCAAGAAATTTGCTGGTATTTTTGCTGTCCCATTTTGCGCTTATACGTGGTGAATTGGCCCGTCTTATGGAATTAGCGGCTCTCCACTCAATTCCACTGGAAAATGAAGGCTATTCGGCATGTCGAGCCTTGGTGATGGTTATGAGGCAAGGCAAGACGAACCAAGTGGGGCGGATCGAAGTAGGCGCATGTATGAGGAACAAGAATGTCGATATATGCCCCCACGGCCTACTTGGGTTTTATATTTTCTGGCAGTGGCATGTCGATTTGGAGTGTTTTCCCGATTTTTCGAAGTCAGAACAATGGTATCCCGTGAATCTGCTCAAAACGGGGAAAGGTCCAACAAAACCGATGTCGTATAAAGTTCACCGAGAAGCCATTGCTAGTGCTATGGAGAACATTGGTCTTCGCAGTCGCGCTAAAACGCATGTAGGGAGAGGCTCCGGTGCTAGGAGGGCGGACCTCGGGGGGGGGGGGGCAGTGAGGCCCAAATTCGCCGATTGGGGAGGTAGAACAGCCAGGCCATGGAAAATGCTACCTCACGTCACTCCCACGAGAAGCGATGCGCACTTTGGCAGGTTTTGAGCCTACCCGAAGAAGTTATTTTATACCTCGAGCCTGTGTAGAACCACCGCGAGATCTTCAGCAGAAGCTTTTCCCATCGATAGAAGATTGGGCAAAGATGCATGCTGGGGAGTGTGAACGGTCTATCGCTGGTGGTGGATTTCTCGAACTGTTGCAATATCTTCGGGTTGTGATACTCCAAGACGCGGTTGTTTTGGCTGATCAAATGCCGGGGCGTCCAATATGGAATCATGCGATTTTCAACAGTGAATCGTTTCAGAGATTCAAGAGAGATGTAAAGGCTGCTATGAGTTCCGTTGATGATCCAAGTGAGAGAAAACTGGAAATAGCAATGCCCGCGGTAAAAGCAAAGCTTGATGGCGTTTACCAGGAACTCAAAGCACCAGTAAACGGCATTCAAACAAGTCTGGAAGGTGTTCAAAGAACTCTTGCTGATGTCGTCAAAATACTTTCTCCACTAAGCAATGGGTCGGCGCTTCTCCAAGTTAAAATTGTTGGTGGGGCCAGCTGGAGAAGCCAACCGCTGATATACCCTTAAGCAGCGAGACCGTCGCCGAGGCTGACAGCTCCTCAGACGTTGTAAGCTACAAGCTTAGCCGTGGTATTCAAACGGTCCGCGAGTTGTGGAACGAGTGGTTGTACGGACTTCCAGGTGGTTACGCGGTTAAACACCTTGAAGAAAAGTTTGGCACGAAAGGGTGTGATAGCCATGAAAGGCGTTTCTTCAATCGACAACGCAAGGTGATTGATCTGGTAATGAAAAAGGCTGCTGTATATCGCGAGAAGAATGGGATACACGGTAGCGAAGCTATTGATCAACCTCTCGCAGACGTTGAAGCGATTCGACCAACCCGTCACAAGTCGCTCAACTAGTTATCTCAACATGTAGACCAGGTTGCGCATGAACTAGGTTTACAGTTGGCTGGTAGTGGCAGCGAACAAAATGCCGGATACACCGGTGAGAGCACTGTATAAATTACGAAAACGACTGTATCGCAACTTACTGCGGTATCAATGTGCGGTACCTCAGTGACGATGTGCGGTACCGCAGCGAGCTGTTGCGGTATGTACCGAAGAGAAGTTTTGCGGTAACAGCCGCCGTGTACCTTTGTGGTAGGTACTGTACTGTACCGCTGTGGTAGATAGTGCAACAATGCTTTGCGGTAGCTACGCCAGCGTGTCATCGCGGCACTTGGTGCAATGTGACATTGCGATAGCAAAATAGGGATGGTTGGGGCACGCGCCACGACAAGACGCGGGGAATCGACCGATCTCAGCGCCAAATTATCCGTCTGCCGCAAAACTTAAAGCCATCGCGCTCCGGATGAGGTGTCACAGAGGGTTTTGGGTCTACGCTAGTGACCATGGCTCAGACGTCGCCTCTTCCAGCGCCGCACGCTTTGCACGCGAACAAGCTGCTCAAGACGATTCCGGGGTCAACAAAGCTGCATATAACTGGTTACGATCTCGTGCAGGTAGGGGCTTGCGAAACTGCTGACTAGGCGAGCGCCCTGATACCCGGAGGAAGTACATGCTCGACAATCTGGACACATGCTTCTCGCTGGACGGAAACACGACGGGGATAGCCGACGGTCGTCAAGACCGGACTCGGTATCGAAGAATGGTTCCAGCAGATGTAACCACCCCGGAGGAAGTGCACGAAGAAGTAACGACGGAGATGACATGCAGTGTTACATATCGACCAGCATCCCCGATCGCGACTCCGCGAATTTGATGAGTTTCAAGCGGACTTGCTGCTCCGAGATCACTTCCCTTGGGTATGCAATCCGACCAGGGGACTTTGACCAAGTTGTGGCACGCTCGGCCGCAGTTGTGGAGTGCATGGGGGCCTAGATAGCTGTCGGCATGCCTACCGTCGAGCGAGGGCGAGTTGAAGTAATTGCGAGGTATACCGCACAACATCTAAGAGCAGCTTCAACGCAGATGGCGTTGTACACCGATGCCGAGGCCTCGAGCGATGTGCAAGAAACGCTCGCCAGCGTCACCTCCGCAGACACCACGCTTCGTAACTATGTTCGCAGAGCTATTCGATCCGACCCCGATTTTGAAGCTATGTACCACCACCGAGACAACTACAGCGTCGTCAGTTCAAGACGTTTGAGCCATTTGTACTGGTTGGGCCCAGCGCGATCTCGCCACGTTGATGGAGTACGACAAGCGACCAGGGCCCCTGAGGATTTTTTTTTGCCCGCCGAATCCACCACTGCTCAACGGCCTTGGCTTGATCAGAACACAGAAATTGCAACCGGAGAGGGTGTTGTAGCTGTGGACATGTCACCGTCAACTGGCGATCAAACACCCGCTGGTTGTCTTCGTCAACCACAAATACAACGCTTGCAAGAAAACCACAGGCCAACGCCCAACGCTAAAGAAGAAGCGTGTGGCAAGTATTAGTGCAGCTGTCGTCACGGGGGACGACCGGGCTAGTGCCAACTCAGAGATAACGTGCGACGGGATTACTGCTAGAAGTGCAAGTAACTCAGGTGGAAATGCTGGTTTCAGGTCCTGCAGCAAAGGAGGCAGTGAGGATGCTGCAAGCACCAACGGCAAGAACGCTACCAGTCAGAGCGATGTCGATCAGAGCACCACAAGCGCGGGTGAAAGATCTGGTGATGCCAGCAGCGACGGCGACAGCGTTGACAGCTTGAGCAGTGCGTCGGACAGCGAGTTAGACAGCAAGCTGAGCAGCAAAGGCCATGAATCTGATAGCGCGAACAGCGAGGAGGAGAATGCTGGAGGGGCAACAAGCGACGATGATGCCGAATTTGTCGTGCTAAGCCAGCCTAAGCATGAAACCAAGCGTGCCGCCCCGAACAAGTTTTTCAGACCGCGGTCGTCAGAAAATACCCCGCTGGTCGTGTGGAAAGCCCCCCAAGCAGAGCGCGTCGTTCATGTATACCCGCACGATTTGGACAGTCTGTTACCAGAGCGTCCGTTGACACAATCGGCTTTGGACTCTTTCATTTACCGGTTCATGGCGAGAGAGCAAGGCGTGGTTTGCTGCTGTGGGTCTGAGCTCTACGGACTGATAGAAATTGCAAGGTACACCCGAAACCCACGCTTGAAACTGCGGTTGTTCGAAGAGTTGGCAGAGCAGTTCGACTGGAGTACCTATCGCTATGTACTTCTGCCTGTGTCTGGACGCAATCACTGGAGCCTGGTTATCGTTGAGAACTTCACGACCGCCGAGCCCACGAAGCTTTACCATGTGAACTCGCTAAGAAAGGCTCATAGTTCTGCTTACGCGTTTGACGTGCTAGAGTGGTTCTTGGCAAAAGTTCACGACAAACAATAGGGTCAGAGTCCACTGCTTTTGCGTCAAGCGCCTTCGCGTTTGACACAACCCCCCAACAGTCGAACATGGTGGAATGTGGAATTTACGTGCTCTACTACATGGAGGTGATTTCAAAGCGTGTTGCCGAAGAAAAACCTGCTTCCATACAGCAGGATAATGCGTCGTGGATCGCGTCGGGGTTCAATGTCACGAAAGCCTCCGCTTACCGCAATGAACTTCACAGCAGGCTTTCGCCTGCATGGCCACAGCAATCTCTTGAGCGTAGCCAAACAATTGCAGGGTTAGATCGTCGACCCTCTTAAGCGGTGCTTTCAATACATATTCATTTTGTCAGCAACAATGCAGCAGAAATGAGTAGTTACTGCTCGACTGAAAGAGCGAACTGCGTGCACGAGGCCTCTTTACTATCTGCTGCAGTTTTTGTTTTAATTGTTTTTAATACACCGCAATGAAATTCTCAAGCTCGACGAGTGCATCACCAGCACTCCACGTTACACGCGCCAGATAGAGAATTGCAAAACACCATACTACCTCTTGAGTCAAGCTTTATCATGCAGCCGTGGATATGACAATACGTGCACTATGCTATCCCACATCCTCAGCCAGCCGCTCGATGCCTTCCTTGCGCTTACCTTGGCTTACCTTCCGCTACTCGTGTGCGACTTACGAACAAGAAATATGCCTCTCCAGCTTAGCATTCACGGAGCGCACAATCTCCCCGCGGTTTGCCACTTCATCGTCGTCCGTCTCCTCGTCTCCGCTCTTGTGCCTGATCTTTCTGGTCAGTAGCAAAGAGCCCCTCGAGGTGCTTCTCCTGCTCTTCTCGCTTTCCGTAGCTCTTTTAGTAGCTTGAACAGCTCACTGCTGCCCCCTACGATTCGTTAATCACCACGACACTCTGCATGATGGGAACACATAAAAGCCTCCAGACGTACATCACCGCTAGTGACAGTTGTGGGGCCGTAGCTGCTGCCCCCAGACACTCAAAGACGACCCCAACACCGCACTCACTGACGAAGAAAAATGGGAGTTTGACACGGATAAACCACAATGCACTCGACATGTAAATCCAGGTGATTATGTAAAACGGAGCTGCGTACCAGCTATCAGTTATTTCTCCCAGGTCTTCGTGCAAGGGAGATTGTGCGAGACCAGGTCTCGGACCCACTAAGGGTCCTGGTTGATAATCATTCAGTATCACCTTTTGCACAAATTTTCGTCACATTCTGGGATTTTCCCGAAAAGTAAAAAAAACTATTTGTGATATTAATAAAACAAAAAGTGTAAAACACGTATCAGAAGGCAGGTGCGAGGAGAGGAGTTGGGCCACGCGATATTTGCGAAGGCGGGTCCAGCGACGAGCATTCGAGCTAATGGACCCATTGCCGCAACTCGAAGTTAGTTTTTCTACTGCAGGGTCTGGGGTGCAACCCCAAGAATGCTTTGTTAGAAGGTTCCTTGATTTGCTATGTGTTTTTCACGCGTTCTCCAGTTGACCGCCGTATGCCATTCGGCGAGTGGTTAGGAAAACTCGGGCTACTGTGTGACAGAGTACACGGGAAAAACTACGGAGCTTAAGTTTCCAGAGCTCGAGGTACCATAAAATAGGCAATAGAGTAAGTGGACCCAAAAATTGACTCACACTAAATTTTGGTCGGGCCTAAGGTAGTTGGCTCAGGACAAATCAGATTCCGATGCCAGGGAGGCAGGACCAGCGTGGCAGCGCGGCAAGTGCGCGCTGCTCAAAATGTAAGAAGGAGTTCGCTACTCCATACGCGTTGAAGCGCCACTAGATCAAGAAGTTCAAGTGCGACAAGCGGTCTATCAAGAAGCGAGCTGCTGAAAAGAAGGAGAAGCGGAAAAGCCAAAACTAGTCCTACTATCTACGCCGGAAGTGGGGTATCTCGCTCATTAGGTCAAGCCCAAACGAGGTCATGGATACCTTACTTCTCAAGATCCCCGATGGACCCGCGGCTGGTCTCGCCTGTCCTTTGAGCAGCGGCGACAACCGCGCGGCCCGGCTTGGGATCCGACTAGAGGCACTGAAACGGGATCCAAATCCAGTACGACCAGTGTGGCTTGTAGAATGCTCTAACGTATGCTCGCTTTGGTTTGTATGCGGTTATTGTGCTGATTAGCCACAACTACATCAAACCAGGGCGCAAACGGAGAGGAGGTAAACAAGGCGAGGACTTCTTCAACGGCGAGGACGAGTTGATGGCCTATGTGCGCTCCGACAAGGAGCGGTGCTCTAGACTCAACATCGCGAACGTCATGGTGCGCTCCGATCAAAACACAAGTATATGCATTCATATTGTATTCAGTTGTACGACACATTATTTATGATTTGACTTGTTTCGATACAGTTCCCAGCACCGTGATCCTAGAGCCACCTGCACAACCCGAGCCACCTGGGCGCAAGGCACCGAGCAATCCCCGTCCTGCTAAGCGACCAAAGAAATCGACGGAGTCTGCGCAGACGTCTAGTCGCTCAGCTGCCAAGGCGCCGAAGAAGAAGACGAAGAACCAGCTAAACGAGAAAGCCATGCAGCGGCGCCGAGAGCTCGCCGCCTTCGATAAGGTATGGGTCCACCACAACAGCACCGGTATGGCGTTTGCTCTATTGATGTTTGGATTACCCTTTAACGTTGCCTAGAATAAATGGGATACAGACACCGACGTAAACGCGGTAGAGCCGCCATCGACAACGTCAACGCCTCTGCATGCTGCTTCTGGTGCCGCTTCAGAAGGTATACCGTTTGATGGTATGCTGTTGTTTACTCTGATCTTATACTGACTAGAAATGCTTATATTTTGTATATTAAGCAGGCCAAACCACCAGCAACACAAACATGGTGTTGCTACGAACTCTAATGCCGGCACAGACGCTACAGCCGCTACTGTTGCTGACGCGAATGCTACAACCGTGGCCGCGAATGCTGACATGGAAGCTGGCCCCGTACAACCGTGGCCGTGAATGCTGGCATGGAAGTTGGCTCCATTCCATCGGCAGCGACAAACGTAGACGCGGAGGGGCTGCATGAAGAAAGTGCCGGCGATCTTAGCGACGCCAGCGAGGCAGACGTGACGGCAGATTCTCAGGACGAAGCCTACGATCCCGACCAAGACGATGACGATGACGTCGGTAATTCTACCAGCACTGCAAGGGATGGAGAAACGAAGGATGCCGACGCGCACGTCGTTTGTGACGATACCACGCGCTTTGTTCTGCGAGATCAAAGCGGGACGTCTCCGCTACGCTTTGACTACACTGATGTCTTGGACCCCAACCTTGTCGAGCCCAGTGGCGACAACGGGCTTGACCCGAACGGAGAGTGCGATGAAGACTCCGCCGAGGCTTCCAGTGATGTTAGTGATGTGGATAAGTGATCCATGCAAAACAGACTGTTTGCAACGCGAAGTGAGTCGTCTGAGGGCGCTGATGAGTAGTGACGAACTCGAGCGTTTGCACATGAGCATTCAAGGTGAGAATACATTGTCAACTCTGTTTACGCTGAATCGATCGCCAACTAACTATTGTATTATGCTGACAGTCATCCGAAGTCTACAACGACGCTCAACTCGACGCAATGAAGCTTTCCGGCTGGGAGGTATTGGAAGACAACAGAAATCCTGAGATTACAGACGATCCCATCGTCAACAAGATGTACGACGGCTACTGCGGACCATCCCGCAACATCATGGAGGCATCGAAGTCGCCATTCAAGTTCTTCTACTACTCCCTACCGAAAACCTTTTGGAGGAAGATTGCAGCGCAGACGAACCTGTACTGGAGGCAAACGTTTGAGGCACGGCTGCGGAAGACGGAAGAGAAGAAGCAATTGGTGGCGAATCGGCGCCAGCGTAGTTGTGCGAAGTTGCGAAGCAACCTTGAGAAATTTCAGAAGATTTCCCCACACGAAGTTGTACAATGGGTTGGTTTGATCCTCGCTCATGCGCTGAGTCGCGTGCAAGCAGATGGACCAGCACTGGGGTACGAGGGAACTTGGCGTCCTTCCTGTTGGCACGTTTGGGAGATTCATGTCAAGGGACCGATTCCGCGAAATCGCCCGGTTCATCCACTTTACGGATAACACCAAGCCCGCTGCAGCCACGGATAGAGCCTGGAAGATCCAGTCGATGCTAGAGACACTGGAGAAGACATTCAAAGAAAGTTATGTGCTGGGATCACGTATTTCGATTGATGAAGGCGTGTTGCCCTCCCACAATCGGCGCAATCCGACAAGGACATTCATGAAGGACAAACCCCACCACTGGGGCTCGAAGTGCGTGATGACATGCTGTGCCGAGACTGGATACTGCAAGAGGTGTGTGTGCTGACATGTTGTGCATTATTATAGACTGATATCCTCACCTGATATGTTTGTGGCACTTCAATTAGAGTCGAGCTGGACGTTGGTAGATCTGGTGACACGGAAGGCTCTAAGCGATGGACACCAAGAACGGTCCTGCAGCTGTCATTCGTAACATTGCATGTGTTTCTAGCCCTTCCCTACGAAAGGCGCCGGCTTGTCATCGCCGACAGGTACTACACGTCGATCCCGCTGGCGCAACAGCTCCGAACCATGGGGTTCAACTACGTGGGAGCAATTCAAACCGACCGGAAAGGTTGGTGTGAAGCTCTAAACTACCCCAAAAAGAAGCGCCAGGCAAGAGCCCCTCGTGGCTCGTTCAAGATGGCAGTGGCGAAGTCGAACCCAGGGCTCGTAGCGACAATGTGGGCCGGCAACACGATCGTGTACTTCCTATCGTCACAAGTGGTGGCAGAATTAACAACGGTTCGGCGGAGAGAACGATCCGGAACTCCCAGCAATGTGCCGTGTCCTGGCCTCGTCGCCGTGTATCAGCGCTACATGGAGGGTGCAGTTCGACACGATCAACTGCGTCTCCAAGCATACTCGATGCAGAGGTCTATCAGGTATCACTGATAAGCTGACATGAAGTGTATACTTTTACTAACTTATGATGTTCCGTTCAACAGGTTCAACAAGTACTACAAGGGGCTCTTTCGCGGCCTGCTCGACATGGCGTTGGTCAACGCCTACATTATTCACCGTCATGTGTGGGAGAAAAAGCCAAAGAAGAACTCCCAGTTCGAGTTCCTAGCGCAACTTCACAAGGAGCTGGTAGAGGAGACGGAAGAAAGCTTCACGCGAGCGCGAGCATCATCCACAGACCAAGGCGCAGCTGAGCAGCCTACTGCAACGCAAGTCGAGCACGCTCTCACGCAGCCAACCGATGCGCGTTTGAGCAACGGCGTCCAGCGCCTTCGACAAAGGCGATGCACGGTACAAGCCGGAAGAAAAAAAAGAGGGTGCACATCAACGTACTTGTTCAGAGGGTAAGCGAGGGCTCGTTACATTGTGCAACAAGGTACAAGGCCACCCACAGAACGAAGGGTTCAAGTGCTCGCAGATCTGGCACATTGTTTGGGAGTATGGTGAATTTGCGCCAGCAGCAAGCCACATCAGAGACAGAGGTTTAGCGGTCGAGTAGTGAGCTGAGTAAACCAGACAATGCACTTGGATTCATTTCAGTTAGTCCCTTCATGACATTTGCGAACACAGGAGATGTTCGCCTCCTGCCGCCGGCGCATTGTCGCTCTTGACTTTGCCTGACTGCGTGCAGAACGCAATGGCGAGCAACACGCTCTATGCTTTCCTGCCCCCCGAATTCACAAATATCACGATCTAGAAGTTGCTGGGATTGGCTTATACGAGCGTGTTTCAGTGCACATCATCTTTGCGGGAATTATTATCGAGGAGCTTAGCAACAACTCGCGCGCAAAAAGGGCAAAACTTGACAAGAATAAACTATATCGTACTTTATCGTATATTTCAGAACAGCATAAGGCGTTTTCTTATCACGTCCTTGTCACCCCTCCGCGTTCAAGGGGTTAAGCTGATGAAGCACCAGGTACTATCATACACCAGGCACTATGACGTTGAAAAATAACGACAACGTGGAAATTACGAAAACGCTGGGGTAAAATGAAAGTCCATTTTAAACTTTGCAGCTAAAATAGTGGTTTATGCACTCCTATGTATTGTTATGGACCGCTGTGTGGCACAGGACCTTTTTTATCATCTAGAATGGCCTGTTTCCTGCGTATCCCCAAGCTCTTGGCGGATTGTAGTCGAAGAATTATGGAATCTGTACACGTAGATCTAGTGCTTGTTGAGCTGAAGCTGTGTCGTCGAAACTGCGCGCGCTCGAATCTTGGGTCTGAGAAACCAAAGCTGTGTTGCCGAGTGCTTGCGAGTCTTGGTTTTGCGCTTGTCTGACCAACACGGTGTTAAGCGACGGTAGTAGCGGGACTAGTGGTGTGTTAGAAAAGTCAGTTCAGGTTAAACGTCGGCCAGCAGGAGTTAACGACCGGGGCGGCGGTGCTGGATGGTTCAAATCCACACGTTCGGCAAGCGTAGGATGTCTCGAGCAGTGCCAGACTCATCGTGGCTCTTCTTGTGAGGCCCTGCTTTGCTACGCCTGGCCTTCTTTGTGGTGCGAAGAGATGCTGGCTCCAATATTCTTGGCTCGCGCTCGCTATCTCTGCCTCTTAAAGTACGCCAGTGCACATGACAATGTTCGAGCAGGAGCTTCTTTTGGCGTTCGGACTTCACGATTTCAATCAGATCATGAACGCATGACCTTCCATTCGTGCGCCGAAAAACACCAGTATATGGCTCCATGGTCTCACGTTTCCTCACATTTTTTTGCGCCTTTTTCACAAATTCACTGTTTACAGGAGCGCGTAGCGGCTGACAAACATCGAGACAGCATAGTTGTGGTGTAGGAAACACCAGATTTCGCGCGACCAACTCGGCTGGAGTGGTACACTGTACCGGTAGCCGAGCTCAGCTGAGTTCACCAGCTTATCCGGACACCTTATCCGGCTCAGCCGAGCTCGAAGGGTTATCCGGATAGCTTATCCGGACCAGCCGAGCTCAAGCGTCGCCGAGCTCAGCGAAGAGTCGGCCGAGATCCAAAACCGCCCACTTTCATTTGGTATTTGTATAGGAACTTAGGAATAGTGGAGGCGCCCCTTCAGGGCGCCCAATAGAGATAACAAACAACAGAGCAGAATTTTCTAGGTCCACAACACGTGTACACGTTCCGGTAAGTCCCTGCACGGGGCCGGATTATGTCTGCTGCCGGTACCCGAGAGGCATAGCTTGTAGGGTACTCGGCTGGCAGCGCCAAGAGATTAAGGTCGGCCCGGGTTGGGCGCGTGTCTCGCCAAGCGCGAAGGAAAAGTCTCGCCACCGCTGCGAGCTGGTGTTCCCGTACGTCCCGGGTACTGATTGCTGAGTCGAGAAGCCTTTGCTCTCGGCGACCTGTAAAAGCGCTCCGTGCGCCGTCGTCCATCCTTTGGTGGAGGGCACAGGGTTGAGTGAACAGAGGCCGTCGAACTCGGCAGCTCTCTGGAGGGGTGATCTTGGTTGGCAGGTCTCGACGAAAGGCGAGACACCCGCTGTCCCGGTTGGGCCGAACCGCTCGGGGGCAACCCGGCGCAGGCCAACAAAGCCGACCAGCTCGGCTATTGTTGTGTTTGTAGCCAAGTTACCACAACTGACGATTTTGTGTGTACTGCTATACCAGAACTGGTGCCGCGACCCGGGAACAGGGGTGTTCTTGTGTTTCGTAGGTACCAGCTAACCATGGTTTGAGAAGAAGAGAAGAGAAGAGAGTGTGAAGATGGTCAAGGGAATTGTTACGCCGAGTCCAGCGACGGTTGGAAGTAACTCGGTTGGACTGACCAACTCGGCGGACTCGGCGAATGCGATGATCACGGACGCGACGGCGGACGAGGCGCGCACCGTCCAGTTCGATGAGGAGGATGCCCAAGACCAAGAAAGTGAGGAAGATGTTGAGGATGAGTATGAGGAGAAAGCCGAGCTACTCGGCGAAGTCGACGAGTTGTCGCTGCAAGTCGGACGAATGGGTACCCCACGTCCAGTTGTGCGCAACCTGGCGGCCGAGCTCGGCAATGATACGGACGACGAAGATCAAGCCGCCGCTCAAGGGGAACGTCCGCCCCTGATCCCGCGAGCGACGAGGAATGCGGATACGCCAACTGCGAACAAGGTTCTGGGCAGGCTCGGAGAAGAGATGCGAGCTCAGAGCGAGTGGATGATGATGTTTGCTCCAGTGGCGATGGCTCAGGCGAGATGGCCGGTGCTGGGGCCCGAGCTGACTCAGCCGGTGAACAGCACCGACATCAACCAACTGGTCGAAGACACGGTGTTGCTACTCAAGGCGATGGGGTTCCGGTGCACGAGCCGACCCAACAGCCTGCTACTCGGCGATTGGGACCCCAGCCGAGCTTCACGCGAAATCCTAAAGTGGAAGCGTCGGTTGAGAGTCTCGTTTGGCCTCGAGCGGGGGGCTGTCGGAACTCGGCAGACTATTGCGAAACGAGTGGCTGATACTCCGAAGACCGTCGAAGACCCCAGCAGGATTCCCCTACCGAAGACTCTCGAACGCAAGAGAGCCGATGTGTTCCGCTCGACTGAGGGTACACCGTATTTTGAAGATTCGCATATGAAGACGCCAACGCGTGGCAAGCAACCAAGTGGACGCTACGCTGAGTTGTTTGGCGCTGCAGATGCAGCCGAGCTCAGCGACAGCGACGATGGACGCGAGTACCTGAACTCGGCTAAAGAGTCGGTGAAGGACGTCATCAAGCACCTTAGCTTCGATGACGCTGAAAGCGATCGGACGCAGTACCTGGAGGTTCGCACCCATGCGTCCCTCGACAAGATCCCAATGTTCGAAGGCAAACGTTACCGACCGGATGAGTCTCTCCAGTGGCTGAAGCGATTCATCTACGAGATGCAAGGAACTCGGCTAGCGCAAGACCTCTGGTACGAGCCATTCTCGCTGAAGCTGGAGCGAGGCGCGAAGGGCTGGCATCGCCAACTCCCGAAGAAGACGCAACGGAAGTGGAGTCTGCTGAGTGAGGCATTCGCCGACTACTACTGTTCGCAGTTTGACCAGTCCGCACGAGCTCGCTATTACTCGGCTCAGCGCAAGGACAACGAGCTGGTGTGTGACTTCGTCATTCGTCTCAACGGATATGCGAAGTCGGCAAAAATCCAGTAAGAAGCCGGTGGGCGGTCGCTGCTGACCATATGGAACACTTCCTGTTGCATTGCGGAGATGATGACGTCATGGATCTGCACTATCCGCAGCAGCTCACCGACATCAAGAAGGTCGAGAAGATCATCAACCAGAAGATCCTGGGGAAGCGCCGGAAGAAACAGCGCGACCGTCTGATCGGAAGCCGCAGCCGAGAAGCCAAGCGCACCGATTCGCCAAGGCACTCGGAAGCTCGGCGGAGTGAGCCGCGCCGAGATGACCGACGAAGCCGACGCGACGATGGTCGAGACCACCGACTAGCGACAGCGCTGCTGGAGGACGACCCGTACGAGCTGGCCGAGAGACGCCAATTCAATCGGCGATCCAACCTCTACGACTTGGATAGCGATCGGAGCGACGGCAGCCAGCTGAGCTACTCCGACTCGGCTGTAGACTCGGAAGACGATTACATCGACACCGGGTTCACCAGCGACGCGACCGTAGATCGGGGGACCGAGGGAATTCAGCTGGGACACCAAGGTGTGATCACCGAAGAGGTCAGCCGAGCTCGGCTGACCGCGCCAGTCGAGGATACGGTCGGCGTGACCAGACTGGGCGGCGCAGTGACTCCCGTGAACGCCCTTCGTATGGACCTTGTGCAGCCTGCGGTGGTGCGAACCACTCCGTTCACTACTGCCGCCGTCGCTGCAAGTTCTGCAAGCAATTGCACGATGTCGGTCAATGCGAGCTGTTCCAGCGCTATGAGAAGCTCGCCGCAATTGTCAAATCCAATGTCGACAAGTCCAAGTTACCTGAAGACCTCCAGGACCTCTACACGCCGAGTGATTTAAACTCGGCGGCCCGCCAACACTGACTGGGTTAGATGATACCGGGCTGCCACAGTCAGCTGAGCCAGCAGTAGAGGCGAACTTTGTGTTTGCCTTTGTGGGTGAGGCAGGAAGGCCCGAGGACCGAGGAGAAGAAGACATATTGGATTGTGAAAGCGATGGACTTGATGGTGAGGTCGGCGAGAGTGGAGAAGAAAGCCGAGCAAGATTGTGCAGTGCAGTTGCGACTCTGCGATCGACGGATGTGACCACAGCCACCAGAGTTATGAAGCTGCTCCCTGGGGAGCGACTCGACTGGTGGTTGTCAGAAAAGTTTGACCGCCGAGTTCGGATGAGAGCTCTCGTTATGGGAGCAGTGAACGACCAGCGTACAAAGATATTGCTCGACACCGGTGCGAATGTGTCGGCAATAAGCGAAGGGTTCGCGAAGAGGCTGCGGTTGAAGCGGTTCACACGCCAGGACCAACAGATTGGCGTTCAAGGTATTGGGAAAGGCAAATTGGCTACGATATCACGAGCGATGGTGAAGGTGACGCTCGGCTGGGAGGTCACGTTTGAATTTGAAGTATGGATCCTCGATCACCACGCGGGAGTCGAGTTGATTCTCGGTACGGACTTCATGATTCCGGCTGGGATCCGCCTGGATCTGTACAACTCGGTGGCGAAGTTGCCAGATGAAGTTGTCCTACGTCTCGTGAGGTCCCAGAACTCAGCGGATGAACCGAAGGGCGGCCCCTACATCACAGACAGCCCGACCGAACCGGTGAATCTCGAGAGCCGAGTTCCCGCCGAGTTCAGGCTGATGAGGAATCAACCAAGTGATGAAACACACGACTTCTGGGTACGCCGGACTAAGGACTGGGTACCGACCGTGGTATTCGACCGGCGTAACCGAGTGGCTCGAGTTCGCCTGACCAACCTTAAGCCGACTTGGACGTGGTGACCAGCACATTCCCCAGTGGTTGCCTGGGCGCCGCATGGGGTGTTACCGCCCGATGGTTACGTCAGACTGCACTCGGCGAAGTACAAAGATTGGCATGTCATGGCCTACGAAGCGGCTATGGATAAGGATCTGCTGCAAAAGGAACAACAGCTGTACGCCGAGTGGCTGGCTCGACAGCTGTCAGCTGTGGACCGTAGAAACTACCCTGAACCGAAAGGGGTGACTACGTGGCCGTCTACCAAGCAGCGGGATTCGGTACTGACTTGCGCCCAGCAATGGGAGAAGTTAGCCGAGTCGGAGGAGCGAGCTGAGGCAGAAGCAGTCGATAGTCCACCCTCGATTCCGACAGAGCCAGCGAACTCGGCTACCGCTACCCTAGCGCCTGAGGAATTTGCATTGAGCGCGGAGCCTACTGCTGACTTGGTCAATGGCCCGCCTAGTCGAGAAGAGATCACAGTGACGGCTGGTCAAGAAGCGCCCAGCCAAAACGTCTGTGCAGCAGATGAGTGTGAAAGTGAGCAATCCAGCGATTTGTCTGACTAGACGATCATCGACGACCCCGGGCCCAAGCCGCCGAGTCCAAGGCTCGAAGATGAGGTCGATGTGAGCGACGAGCCCATGTCGTCAGACCCGGAGGAAGATCTGCGCTTACGTTACCTTCTGGCAGTCAAGTACGAGGAAGAGACAGATGGCCGAGGCGACTCGGCGAGAGACTCAGCCGAGTTCGAGCACCAAGCAACGAACTTGGAGCTCGAAGACTATGCTCGCGAGTTGGCGTTCCTGCCCGATCTGACTGAAGCGGTGTCGACGCCACTCGACTATGAAGCGCCAAACGTTCGGAGCTCGGCGCACACTCGGCCACAGTCTACTCGGCTGGTGGAAGTATTGAAGAGCCATGAAAAGATCATGATCTCCAGTGGTAATGCCCTACCTCCACCAGCATACGGCGTAGTGTGTGACATCGACGTACAGGGGCATCCGCCAATCCGCCAACGAGCCCGCCGAGTTCCGCTGAAGCATCTCGGCAAGTTCTACGAGCTGCTCAAGGCGCTGTTACGGCTCGGCTAATTGCCTTCTCGAACAGCCCATGGGCATCACCCATCGTGATTGTCCTAAAGAAGAATGGGGTCGACATTCGGTTGTGTATCGACTACAAGCTGGTAAACGCGATTACGTTGCTCATGGAGTATGCCATGCCGCTAGTGGACGATCTCCTCACGGAGTTGGAAGCGTACCTATGGTTCTGCTCTTTGGATGCTCTGGACGGTTATGATGACGGACGGGCGCGTTGGATCTCGGCTTTTGTTTTCGCGCTTGGCCACTTCGAGTGGCTACGGATGCCTTCGGATTAAAGAATGCCCCAATGATCTACCAGCGCCGTATTGATAACGCTCTGTGGGGTTACGTACAACCCAAGGGCGGCTGGAAGGTGTTCGCCAAGCGCATCCAACAAGCGGAAGCCGCCTCAGAAGCTCAGCGGAAACGGCTCGCAGCCGACATCGACTTTGAAGCCAGTGGCCAGACCAAGTTTGAGGCCGACCGCCGAGCTCAAGCTGAGTTTGACCCATTGGAAGAATTCATTAACAGCCCAGCAGCCGACATGTTCCGGACGGGTGAACCTGATGAATCGTGCCGTGCACCGGTTTTCGACCGGCGATCGTTTGTGGACGATATCGGCTTCGGTGGGAGGACGTTCGACGATTGCTTGGGGACGCTTGACCGATTGCTGCAACGCTTCACTGAATGCCGCATCAGCGTCAGCTTCCCGAAAAGCATCTTCGTCCAACTTAAAGTCGATTTCCTGTCACATGGGGTGACCTCGGCTGAAATCCAAGCCGACCAGGAAAAGATGCTGGTGATAGCCGGGCTACCGTTCCCGACGACGAAGAAGGGGATGCAAGCATTCTTAGGAGCGCCGAACTACTACGGCCGGTTTGTCCAGAACCTGGCTGTATATGGGGCTGTCCTCTATCAGCTGAAGGACGAAGATTTCGGACCCGGCGGTGATCTGACGGCCGCAAAAGCGGCGTTCGCCGAGTTAAAACAGCAGGTGGTCGACGCACCCATTCTCCGCCACTTCAACTCGGCTGAGGACGTCCACGTTATGCTGTTCGCCAATGAGTGGGCTCTGAGTAGCACGCTGATGCAGCTCCACGACGGGAAGCTCCATCCAGTGCGGTTCTGCGGCCGAGTCCTCAAGGATAATGAACTCGGCTACCATCCCGCCGAGAAAGAAGTTCTCGCCTTGCTACAGCTCATCAAGGTGTACCACACGTTGCTCGCCGGGAAGACCATCCATGTTTACACCCGCTACTCGACTCTCGAATGGGTGTTCCAGTCGAAGTCTCTCCACGGCAGAGCAGTCAGCTTTGCGGTACTGCTATCACCGTTCCACCAAAAGGTCAACCGGTCCGCGAACGGGACACGGATTTCGCCCAGTTGCTCCAAGCGTCCATCACGCCGACAGTGTGATTAAACGAGCTACTAACGCATGTCACTTCGCCGTCCAAGAACTCGGCTGAGGTCCGCATGGACCCAGAATTACTGTATGCGCATGTGCCCCGAGACTTCAAGGGACACGTCCTGTCGTTTGACGGATCGGCGAAGACTGCTAAACACGGCGGGTTCGGGAGTTGTTCTTGGATCCTGTGGCGTTTGCCAGACTGGAACATTGAGATCGCTGCGAGCGCGCACCTCCCATCGACCACGGTGAATATAGCCGAGTACACCGGCATGAACAATGGGGTGACCTCGGCCATTGAGCGCGGAGTGACGGATTTGATCATCGTGGGCGACTCCCGGCTTGCGATCCAGCAATCCATGGGGGTGATCGCGTGTAAGAAGGAGGCATTGCAAGTCGAGTTAGCACGCCACAAGAAATTGGTCAGCAAGCTGAATTCAGCTCGCTACCTCCACGTAGTGCGTCTCTACAACTCGGCTGCTGACTCTTTAGCGACCGAAGCACTGGAAACCAAAGCAGGAAAGGTCGTGCTAAGCGCCGGACGGAAAGCCGAGTTGAAGACCCTAAACAGGATCTCTGAGGTCCTGTACGTGGATACGGACTCGGCTGCAGCCCCGGCCGAGTGTGTTGAGATGGCTGCCGTGACAAGGAGTCAAGTCCACCGAGTCCGTTTCGAAGACGAAGCGGCAGAACACCCAGTCCCGGACCCAACTACGGATGAGGAAGCCGAACGTAATGACTTTGAACGAGATAGCCGACCTCCGCCTGCTAGACAGCGGGTGACGGTAGAAGCCGAGTTCGGTAGCGCAGCACCACCAGCTAGCCCAGCTGAGCTGGTAGTCGAGCTCGGAGAAGCCCGGGAGCCCAACGCCATGGACATCGATCCGGTAGTGGTCCAAGCTGAGCGCCGCCTGCGAATAGCAAGAGCTCAAGACGAGGAACAACGATGGGTCGACTTGAAGACCTACCTGAGAGGGGATTATGCGCAGCTCACACATCGCCGAGCTCACAACGCTGGGAAAGTTGCCGACGAGTTTGTGCTCAGCGAAGACGGGCTATTGTACCGACAAGGCAAGGCCAGACCACCTGGCGAACTCGGCGAACTAGGCTTATCCCTTCGACTGGTGGTTCCGACGACCATGATAGACGAGATCCTGCAGAACTGCCACAACTCCATCGAGGGAGGCCACCAAGGGATTGTGCGGACATACCACAGGGTCAGAGCCGACTACTACTGGATTGGGTTGTACGCAGACGTGGTCAAACATGTCCAAGCGCGCGAAGACTGCAGTACCAGTAAGAGCAAACCACACCTGAAGGGCTATTCACCCGGCAACGTGGTGTCCGAGCGACCGTTCCACGTGGTATCGATGGACTTTGTCATACCACTGCCGAAGACTCGGCGGGGCAATACTGCACTCCTGTTGTTTGAAGACCACTTCACCGGGTTCGTGATTGCTAAGGCGATGAGTGAGACTGGGGCACTTGAGGTAGCGAAGGCCTTCGAAGAGAACGTGTTCCGGAGGTTTGGAGCTCCATCACTGGTACGCCACGACAGAGACCCCCGGTTCATGAGTGAAGTGTTCCAGAAGTTCTCGGAGATGATACAGTCCAAGTCGAGAGCGACGCTGAGTTACCGACCACAAGCCAACGGTCAGCAAGAACGCTCAGTGAAGACCATGATCCAGATTGTGAGTGTGTACGTGGAAGACCCTCTCCAAGCCGACGGGGATGACGTAGCCGAGAAGCTCGTCCATGCCATCAACAATTCGAGAGACTCGACTCGGCGAGAGACCCCGTTCAACCTGGTACACGGATGGGACGCTCGGTCTACACTCAAGGCGATGACCGAGTCAGTCAGGCTCGGCAGGGGCAACTCAGCTGACTCAACGGGGGCAGCCGAATGGCGCAGGGAAGCAAACCGACAGAGAGAGAGGTGGCGTTGAAGCTTGCGGCCGAGTTCCAGTTGAAGGAGAAGAAACGGAGAGCGAAGGAACACAATGATGGACTCAGCCGAGTCGAGCAGAGAGCTGTCCCAGCCGGAGAGGAAGGGACGGATACCCCAGTGAACTCACCCGAGGGAGCAGCCGAGTCGACTGAGGAAGGTGGCGAGTTAGCCGAGTCGAGGAAGTCGCTATTCAAGGAAGGTGACCAAGTTTGGTTGTTCATGGAACGAGTCAGACCTGGCTTGACCAAGAAGTTAGCACATCGATGGCATGGACCATTCCGAGTGAAGAAGAAGGTGGAGGAGTTTGCCTACGAGCTCGAACTCCCGGACAAGAGCGAATACCGTTTCTACCCTGTCACGTCTGAAAGCAGTCACGGGACTCGGCGAGCGACCGACAACTAGGCTAGTAGCCGATTTAGCCGAGTCGGATCGCCTCGACTTTGACGAGGAACTCCTTCCTGAAGATAGCTGGGAGCCCAACGAAGCAATGAATGAATACGAAGTCGAAGCCATCCTGGACGACGAGTTGCCGCTCTCTACGAGCACCTCCAGAACTCAGCGGAAGTTCAAGGTCAAGTGGGTCGCCTATGATGAGCCAACCTGGGAGCCGCTGTCGAATTTGTCGTGTGGTGGATTATTGTTCGACTACTTACGGCAGAAGAAGCGTGAAAACCGTCTACAAATGGTCCAAGTTGCAGACGAGGATTAAAGCTATTGCACCAAAATGATGAATCCGCCAACTCAGTGAAGACAGCAGGCTGAGTTGAGGCGAAGGAAGCTACTGCGTCAAATTGCATACATTACATGAATTACGCCGAAGAAGGATGGGAAAGGAAGAAGAGCTCGGCGGCTGAGCCGCAAGTTACGGAGACGAAGAACCCTGTGAATGCGCGGCAGAAGACACGACGGTAGCAGCAGCCGCTGCGAGAAGACCAATCGAACCTCCCGTGCTCGCAGCCGAGCCGGCCGATCTATCCGCTGCTTCTGCGGTCGGCGCAGCCGAGTCCGCTGAGCTTGAGGTCGGAATAGCCGAGTCACTAGCCAGAGGGACACTCGATCCTGCACTCGACTCAGCTGGAGACCTAGGCGACGCCGGACCAAAGAGGGACGCTGTCGGAGAAGGGTCGCACAGGTTGGGCGACCCGATCAGCGGAGACATCGGATCCACGTCACCAGCAGCCCAACCGAGTTCGCCGACTTCACAACCTTGAAAGATGTGAATCCCAGCTCGGTTGGCTGGGACTGGAGCACTCAACGAAATCTGGAGAGGAGCTGGCTCGTCGAGATCCACGTCCTCCTCGATAGCATCCTCGACGATATGCGGGTCGACCCCAGTAGGAGCGAAAACCATGAACTCCAAGTTGCGAGTCCGGAAGCACGTGTTGTACGGATGGGTCGCCGGGTCAGTCAGTCACCAAGCTCTCCAAGGCTCAGAGTCATCTATGGACTCGGCTTCAGCACACCAGTCTCTGCCCGCGGGAATCCAAGCGAGATTGACCAGCGGATATAACGGGACCGACGGCTCGAAGAAGAGCTCCGCATCGATTTCCAGGGCAGCAAGCCCGCCGAGAAGTTTCATCACTGCAGTGAACATGTCGTCCGGCAGGGTAGTCATGAGACTTCGGAGGGCATCGCCTCGACGCTTGCGAGCCAACTTGTACAACACCCACGTGTCATACATCTCGGCTATCACGTGATACGGGAGCCCCGTGTGAAAAGCCGGATGTAGCCCCATCAGCACACTCGACTCGACCACCGCTCGAACAGTGCTACGAAGAACTTGGTAGGACCCTCTTTGTCACAGACCGAGTTCGGAGCCTCCCCGCGGATCTTCAAGAACACTTCTGCGAGACGCTCCATCAAGGTCACCGACTTCACCGAGTTCGCCAACCGGCGCTTGGCATCGTCGAGGACTTGAGGGTAGAAGAAGATGGGAATCTTGGGAAGCAGACGAAGGAGCCGCTGAGCCGGGTGATCCGGATGGTAGACGTCCGCGAACGCTTTAATCCCAGCGAGGGAACAGAGCGTAACCGGCACGCTACCCTTCCCCGACGCGTCATCCACAGTGACCTTGGCCGTTTGATGGCTGAGGATAGCCTCCCAGCACCGCCGAGATCCGTAATATCGAAGCGGATGTCACGCAGCTGAGCTAGCTGGGGAGTGATCCGGGCATCTCGGCCGACCGCCTGTCGAGCTCGAGTGCGCAGCTGAGCGAGCGAATAGCGTAAAGCTGCAGGCAACTGAGGGAGAACGTGGGCGCCAGCGTCATGAGCGGTCACGATAGGCACCGACAGGGTTGAAGCTGGACCAGCAGAAATAGGCGACGGCGAAACAGCCGTGCTCGATGGGATGCCATAGCTCCCAGCCGAGTTGTTAGTCGAGCTGGAAGCGGCAGAAACCTCAGCCGGACCGACGGCCGAGTCCCCAGTCGAACCTCGCTGACGCTTGGACGGGCGGGGGTCCTTAGCCGAGTCCGGAGACGCAGACCTCTTCGATTTCTTTGACCCTGCCGACTTCGACTTGTGTTTGTGCTTGTGCTTGTGCTTGTGCTTGTGCTCGTGCTTGTGCTTGAGCTTGTGCTTGCGCCTCCGCTTGCGCTTGCCCTTACCGCTCTGCGTCTTGGAACTCGGCTGTGAGTCTGAGTCACCTGACTCGCTGGACGGAACGAGAGGCGATTGACGAGCAGCCATGTAGCTCTGGATCTTCCCGCGCGGAGGTGGGAGCGCAGAAGCTAACGAAGCCCGGCGAGATGCGTCAGGGTCGGCCAAACTGAGCTCGTCAGCAGATCCAGGGTCGTCAGCCACAGATTCAGAGCTCTCGGACACAGACAACGGATGTGCTGAGGTTCCAGGAGCATTCAATCCAAGAGCCGAGCCCGACGAACCAGAGGAAGAGCTACGCCGAGCGGACCGGAGGACGAGATAGTCAGGAGTCTCTAACAGCTCCAAGCAGTGAGCGTTCAACACTCGGGCAGTAGCCGCAGTGGAGCGTAAAGGGCGACCCGATGGAGAAGTCATCCCAGGTGAGCTAGGAGGAACCGCTGGCCGGGTCGAGGCCACCGACGGAGTGCTCGGCATTGGGGTGACTACAGTCGACGCCACCCCTGACGGGCCACGACGACTCTGGGCTTGATTGGCAAACCGGGAACGAGTACATGCCAAGAGCCGGTGAGCGGCCGAACCCGGAGAAGACTGCGAAACCCGAGGCGGAATCGCAGCGGAGCTGTTAATTGTACCCGCAGCCGAGACGCCAGCCGTGGAGCTTGGCGCAATCACAGCATACGTTGTAGCAAGCGCCGGATCGGGAGCAGAGGAACCCGGTTGTCCTCCGGCGCCGACAGTCGATGTCACCACAGCCGCGCTCGGCACGCTGGTCGAGGGAGGAACCCACCGGACACGAGTCGGGAACGGAACCGAGGCAGGAAGCGAAAAGGCGGACGGAGTTGCAGCAAGGTCAGCAGATCTAGGCAACGATACAACAGCCACTCCGCTTGAAGGCGTCTGCACCGGGGAGGAAGAGTAAGGCACGAGTTGCACGGACGGCACACTCACGGTCGAGCCGGCGGGCCCCCTCGGAAGCTCGGCGGAACCAGGCACTTCGGTGAACTCGAACGAGAGGTCCTCTTCCAGCGAGTGAACCTCGTCGCCGGCCTCCTGATTCACATCGTCGACAGTCAACCGGGCAAAGTTCAAGCTCGACCGGAGCGATAGGTCGCATGCAGCGTCAGTCTCTTGGGTAGCCTTTTCAAGCTGGACCAACGCGTCCTCATGGCCGACCTCACCAGGAAGAGGACACGCGTACGGCTTCTCGAGTGGCTTCTTGGGCTTGCGCTGAGAACCAGCCGCCGTCGCTGACTTCGGGTTTGAGTAGCGAAGTAATTTTTCGGTGGGTGTCAGAGTATCCAGCCGAGCTCGGTGAACCTGGTCGACTGACTTGCTGCGGCGACAGCGCGAAGCAGAAGTGGACACGGGCGTAGAAACCGCACCAACCGACACAGGATTGGCGGCAGATGATGCGGGAGACTCGCTTGGAGGGGCCGGAGCCTCAGACCCAGTCAGCCGAGTTGATTGTCCAAGGAAAGAACCAGCCGAGCTCACGGGCGCTGGCAGAGTAGTAGCGGCGCCGTCCGCTCGCGGGTGGATGGTCAACTCGACTCGACGAGTCTCTCCAGCCGGGATGTCCATCACCTCCGGGAAACGTTGAGCCAGGATCCGGCATAACCGAGCATTGAGCTGCAAGTCAGCAGGGCTCAACCCAGGCGCGTCCAACCCGGCTGCAGCTGCAGCAGCCATGTGAGGATCGTGCATGGGTAAAAGACCCATGCGAGAAATGACACGCTTCTGCCGGAGGATGACCTCACGCTGGTGTTTGATGGTAGCCTTGGCATCACGGAGAGGCTGGGCGTCTCCAGAAATGAGTAGCCGAGCCGACTCCTGCAGTTGCTCGAAGTGCTTGGTCGAGATCCCCTGGAGCACAGCGTACTCGGCGTCACGAGCCGAAAGAAGCTGAGTCAAACGCTCAATCTCCGAGTCGCATTCCCTGAGCTACCTGCCGAGATCCTTAGCGTGAGCGAGAGCCGACTTCACTCTATCATCCTGAGACTTGCGGGCCGACTTCAAGGAAGCTTCAGACTCGGCCATCGCCTTCCGGAAGCTGGTCAGGAGGGGGGACGACTTCTTCGACTCGGCTTTCCATCGGTCACGCTCCTCCTCGACAGTCTTCAACCGTTCCTCGAGGTCGGCCTTCACAGCCGCCTGTGAATCCAGCCGCCGAGTCAAGTCAGCGTTAATAGTCCGAGCAGACTCCAGCTCGACCCTCAGTGCAGCGATGTCACTAGCTTGACTTGAAGGTTGGTGCTGACCGCGAAGGAGGCTCACGAGTTCGCTGACGGACGTCGCCTCGAGGGCAGCTCGGCGGACCTCTCTATCAGCCGCCGGCGCGGGACGAGTGATCGCGAACGACAACAGCCGAGCCAAGTCCGCGTTCTCGATGCGGCGTTGCTCGGACTGCGCATGGATCAGCGCAGCGAGAGAGTCGAGACTCACCGGCCCGACCAACCAAGGTCGGCGGCGTCCGAAGTGGTGTCGCCACGCGGACTCGGCGAGCGGCGAGAAGAAGTGCGAGATGCCGGCTCGGACTCCCGGTCGAACCCACGGGAAGTTGTCAGATCGATGACAGGGTGCTCCTGCCCATCGCTGACCCCGCGAGCCCGGGACGCCGAGTCGACCAACTCAGCGAACTCCCCCTCATCTCGCGCGGGAGGATATGAAGATTGCAAAAACGACGCAACTGAAGTCTGTGAAGATCAGTAGAAGAAGGGTCAGCAGCAGAATGGATGGAGCCGTCGGAGGCGAAGAACGTACCGGAGGAGCGGCAGGAGCGCAGGACGACGACATGGTGCGGAGACTTGTTCGCTGCCGTTGGAGTTTTGGCCGAGATTGGACTCGATTCAAGGAGTGATGGTCAGGTCCCTCACCAACTCGGCTCGGAACATGACCGGGGCAGTTATGGTGTAGGAAACACCAGATTTCGCGCGACCAACTCGGCTGGAGTGGTACACTGTACCGGTAGCCGAGCTCAGCCGAGTTCACCAGCTTATCCGGACACCTTATCCGGCTCAGCCGAGTTCGAAGGGTTATCCGGATAGCTTATCCGGACCAGCCGAGCTCAAGCGTCGCCGAGCTCAGCGAAGAGTCGGCCAAGATCCAAAACCGCCCACTTTCATTTGGTATTTGTATAGGAACTTAGGAATAGTGGAGGCGCCCCTTCAGGGCGCCCGATAGAGATAACAAACAACAGAGCAGAATTTTCTAGGTCCACAACACGTGTACTCGTTCCGGTAAGTCCCTGCACGGGGCCGGATTATGTCTGCTGCCGGTACCCGAGAGGCATAGCTTGTAGGGTACTCGGCTGGCAGCGCCAAGAGATTAAGGTCGGCCCGGGTTGGGCGCGTGTCTCGCCAAGCGCGAAGGAAAAGTCTCGCCACCGCTGCGAGCTGGTGTTCCCGTACGTCCCGGGTACTGATTGCTGAGTCGAGAAGCCTTTGCTCTCGGCGACCTGTAAAAGCGCTCCGTGCGCCGTCGTCCATCCTTTGGTGGAGGGCACAGGGTTGAGTGAACAGAGGCCGTCGAACTCGGCAGCTCTCCGGAGGGGTGATCCTGGTTGGCAGGTCTCGACGAAAGGCGAGACACCCGCTGTCCCGGTTGGGCCGAACCGCTCGGGGGCAACCCGGCGCAGGCCAACAAAGCCGACCAGCTCGGCTATTGTTGTGTTTGTAGCCAAGTTACCACAACTGACGATTTTGTGTGTACTGCTATACCACATAGAACCGTTCATCTTGAAGGAGATGTAGAACGTTTTCATGTCCATACCGGCGCTGTAGCTAATTTGGCTGATTATCAAAGTCCACCACGGCAACAACTTGTTGAAGGCTTGTAATAAATCTCCCTTGGACTTCTCTAGCCACCTCTTGCACTTGGAGTGTATACCCTCAACGGTTGAGGTATCGCGATTCCCAAAATGAAGGTACTGCGACGTCCAGCAGGCCACGATCTTGTACTTCCACCGGTGGGCATCCAGATATCCCGCCAATTCAGCGTTCATCTGGCGGGGCAGCACTCGATTCGCCTCAAAGTCAGCCTCCGTTTTGGAATCAACCGTGGTGTGGTACAGCTCCATGAAATGGAACACTGTTCTCGTAGGTATCCTGTCCAGGCGCAGGGTTGGCGACCTCGACTTGTCCTAACACTGTTCGTGCATTTGCAGGAACATTGCGGTTCATGTGCCAGCGACAGACAAGAGATGGAACGTCAGGAAAGATGCTTCCGATCGTGTTCATACACGCGAGGTCCCGGTCGGTGAGCAAGACCGTAGGCAGCGATATCCCATGCTCAGTCATAAGTGTCTGTAACTGCTCCAAAGCCCACACGAAGTCCTCTTCCTTCTCCCCCCCCGGTAATCAACACTGGGCTACAGGTAAGACCTTGTTCATATTTGTCATTGCGATAATATTCAGCAGCGGCAAGTCGTACATGTTGGTCTTGTAGGTGCAGTCCTGGATCAAAACTTCAGGATACAACTTGTAAAACTTGACAATGTCGGGGTGAAAGATGCCGAAATCTGTTCGTGTCCGTATCCACGTCAAACTTGTAAAAATAAACTTGTGCTCGTCCAGCCGCTTGAACAATGACTCAATCGATATCTCGGTCGCCAAATCCTCGTGCCTCTGCGCATGGTTTCGGTTCGAGATATCTTCGTCGTCACTGATGACGTGGGGTCCGCCTGCAAAATAGTCGCCGCCACAACTTCAGGAGATACACCGACTGCGGTTTGTGACGCCACTAAATCCGCTGATGAAATCTGTGCCGATAGATGACGTTCCAAGTCACGCCTTCAATGTCCTAAGTGTACACTGATGGAGGGTGGTTGTGAACACAAGATCCTTGAGATGCACAATTTTCCACTTCCCATCACATTTGTGCGGATCGCTTGTTTCAAGTCGAATTTTCATGATACAGCCGACCTTGGACGATCCTCGCTTGGGCTGACGCGATCCTCCTCGCGTAGCTTGCGCGTGTTTTGAGGTTTTCCATAGCGATCACACTGGTAGTCCCGCTGCCGGAACTGTTCGTCCTTGTTTTTCTTGTTGTGTGCTTTGATTACATTGATTCCGTTGGCGCGGTTCCAGGCGTTTAGCGCTTGTTAAGCAGCATCAAGTGACGCGAATTCTTGCTCGGGTAGAGGCAGTATCTCAAAGCTTGGCTCAGGGGTTGCAGCCATTTTGGAGAATGAAGCGAACACGGGAAGTAGACTTGCACATTTGCAATCGATCAAACCCCCAAGCTGAAATTAGAATAGAATCCGCTCTAGACAGAATTAGACGCTTTCTTATCGCTCACGTACTCTTATATGAAATGCAGCAGCACTTATTGTGAAAACCGGCAAAGATGTCCAGACCAGATTAGCTTGATTAGGAGGGGTAGAAAATATATAAAAAGGGGTATGCCAAATCCTAAATCGCAGGGTTGGTCGTAAACCGTCCATGTGCAAATCCCTATCAAATGCTAATGAATGCCTTAGCTTCCTGAGCTATATAAATGGCCGCAGAGGTGCACTGCATCGTGCAGCGGGCTAGAGCGAGCGTAAAGCAGCCACTCGTGCTAAATTTCAGCCCCGTGAATACTTCAGAGGCAGACACATATTGCATGTACCCATCGGGTGTTTCATGTAAACGGCAGAGTCGAGTTTGCCGTCCATATTGACATGGGGGGTTCAGCAAGGCGATTTGAAAACGGTGGTTCATCGAGGGCTTTTCTGTAATTGGCGATAAATCAAGTCAAAAGGACCATGCCTACAAATTGCTAGACTTTCTCAGTACCCGATGGGCTGCATGCAGCTCTGCGTGCAAATGAGACTTCGAGAGGTAGTTCTGGGACAACGTGCAGATTCTGCGTGGCCTGAGATAAGAAAGCGGTGACGCCTGCGCAGAGTTCAGAGACCAAGTGTAAATCGCTGGCATCCACTACATACGCATAGCGGCGTCGATTGTGCTCCATCTAGTCGACATTGACCTCGTCGTGCGTCTTCTCCATCGGCGCTGTCGCGCTGGGCCCGATTAGCGGAGCCATGCACTTGTGTTTGGCGGCCTGGTGTTGTCGTCGCCGCCAAGTGCGGGGAAGACGGGCCCGCAAATTTAGTATACATTCCAAGGCCAAGTAACCTACGACGCTCTTTGCAAGCAATGTATTGCGTGCATATAGTGAGGCTGGTAGGCTTGTGTTAAGAGGTCGACTATTCACGTAGGCTGGTAGCCACCATTACCACCGCTGCGAGTGGGATCCCCCCCCCGCCTGGCTGATCAAACTACAAACTTGTAATGCGCTGAACTACATCGAGTACAGGTACTCGGTTAACAGTGTAACAACCTGTGCCCCCAATAACGAAACCATTTTACGCAGGTTAGTGATACATCGCCAGCCACCATTATACAAGTATGAACAAATAATAACATTGAGGTACGCCTACTAACAAGTAGCCACCGACCAAGTTTCTTACCGTGGGTCTACCGGTCGCGGATTGTGAGTTTAACTGCATGGAATGCCACACTTCTCCTCGGCATGTGAAACCATTGGCGGGAACCCGGGTTCCCGCAAATGATACCGACCAAATCGCGAATTATTTATTTAATTTTCGGCCATCATATTGGTACCGTTGGGGCAAGTTAAACCATCAAACTCGATGAAAGAGTTCCCACTAATCTGTCACCGGTACTGAGTAGACCTGAATAACGTACTTTACCATCTCAAAGTCCACCTTACGTGAGCAGGAGGTTAGCAATGTGGCCGGAAAGCCCTCTACCGCTGTACCAGGCAAGAGTCTGGATTTTCATGAGAGACACAGGACGGGAGCAAAGACGAATTCACCTTAAGCTACGTTCAACGTAGGTCATAGAACAACACTCCAATACATTTGATCATACATGGGTACCGGTAGTTTTGGGGAAACCGGGGTCCCGATGGGTACCCGGGGTCCCGATGGGTACCCGGGTTCCCGCCAATTGTTTCATGTGTGCACGCCTGAACAAAACCACTCTGGGCATGCCACTAGAATACGAAGAATTATGTTTCAATCCCGTTATATGTCATTTCCACTGTTGCTGCTGGTACGAAGCGAGTGAATGCGCTTATAGCGGTGCGTGAAGGCGAGCACAGGTGCGGAATACAGCGTTGGTTGTCTCCCATGCATCGCCGTGACGTACGAGTGTCCTAGTTTTTCTGGTGTACACTACAAATCGGCAGACTGCCGCTCACAGGAATACATATAATAGCCTCGACTACTCTTGCACAAGTACCTGATAGCGCTCCTCGACCATGCCAGCTCCGACGGCCAGCTCGTGCTCCAGCGACCCGCCAAGATGCACGCCCAATATGTCCTGAAAGTTGTAAATGCCGCGGTTTACAGTGAACAGCCGACGCTGCAAGTGGACGGCATACTATACACTATGCCAGGCATAGTAGAGTAGCGTGAAGGCCCCGACGACGGCTGAGGGGGAAGAAGATGGACGGCTTATCGTGTCTGGGTTCAGTTGAGGTACAGCCCGGATGTGGCCGGCATCGGCCAGGATGCCGTCGCAGTACTGGACGTCGCTGCTAATGCAAACTCGATAGATCACCACGGTCTCAGATCTGTTCTCGCCGCGGCTGTCTCGGTGACACGCTTGAGTTCCTAACGGACTGACAGAACGATAATATGGTGAGCGCAACATCAAATTAGAAGTACAGATATACGTTGTTCTGCCTTGTATCATAGCAACCTATCTAGCAAAAGTGCTTGGGGTCGTTTTGTGCTGTGCTGTGACGCACAGCACCCGCAATCGCTCGATCTGTTCCTAGCCATGCTCTCGGAAGAGCAATTGGCGCCGCTTCATTCCCGTTTGTCCAGCCTCGCAGCTCCACGGGAACCCCAAGTCACCCGTGAACGTGTCCAGCATGACCTCCCCAGCCACGGTATTATTATGCGCTGAACGTCTCCGGCAGCATGCCGATAGACGCCTAGGTGCAACGTGATTCAGAGCTACAGCACTAACTAACACGTAAAGAAACTTGATGGACGACCGAAGTCCTCACGGTACACTTCCGTCGTGATGCCCTCGCTGAACCTACTCTGTTATGCAAATCCTCGACGAACCACCCTTTTTTTGCGGTCCTTGACGAACCGCCACGATTACACGATGATAAGCCCGTCCCAGGCTAAGTTAGCGTTAGCCGCTAACGCACAAGCTGTGTCTTGTGCCACAACCGACTCAGCTGAGCTCTAGGAATCCTAGTCCATGGAACCCGTTCTTTCGTGCGGCGAGAGGAGTCGACAACTTCAACGGCAACGCAGCACGCAGAACGGGAACCACGCATCAATGATGGAGTTGATTAAAGCTGTTAACTGAGCATCACCAAGCTGGACTCGCCCTTGTCTCCCTGCTACATGTACACGAAACAATATGCATACAGTGTTCCACAATTACCCTACATGCTGTACATTTTCATCTTGAAGAAGACCAGGATGGTCAAGGCGCTCATGATGCTTGCAATTCCCCCGACAAACACCGGCAGCTTGTACCCGAGCGACATCTGCACCAGCCCCGTGCCGATCGCAAAGTTGAGCAGTTGACCGAAGCAGTTGGCCGAGTTTAAAGACCCGACGAAGACTCCGATCTCCTGGTCCTCGCCGAAGACGTGGATGATCACGGGGACGACGAGTCCGAACCACACGGTGTGCGTGATCCCTGCGATGGCGACGACGAAGACGTCGAACGCCGCGTTGTCGACCCACGCCATGACCGCGAACAGCACTTGGGGCAGCGTGAAGATGACGAGAACCCGCTTGACGCCGATCTTGTGGACCATGTACGGCAAACCCCAGGCGCACACGTACCCCACAATGTTGTACAGAAGGTCGGCACGGCCTCCAGCGATGCTCACGCCGTGGTTGTAAGCCTCCTGCTCAGCGGTGCAGGGGTCGCAGGTGTCGGCATTCTGAGACTCGCCGCCGTACACCTCCAGGCCGAAGAACTGCCCCTTGTTGCCGTTGTAGGCTGCGTAGCCGTACTGCGTGAAGAAGAAGGCCACCCAGTAGACTGCCAGCACTGCGGGGAGTCTCCGGATGCCATAGTACACGGAGGTAACAGCGTGCTTGACTCGATCACAAGACGCCCCCGCATCCACTGCGCTAGGGGGTAGCGGCGTCTCTTTGGCGAAGATCACAGCGACACCGACGCTAATGAACATGACGACGGACAATATCCCCATGAACGAGTGCAGCGTCTTGTACGCCGCCCCGAAGAACTCGATGTAGCCCGCAATGAGGATCGCCCCCAGAGTCGCCCACGCTTGGCCCAGAGCTGCGCCCGTGGTCTGTCGATCTCCAGCAAAGTCAGCCACGAGCAGCATGGCTGGAGTATACACAGTGTTGACGGTGATGTCCATCCAGAAGTAGCACACCACAGTGAAGATGATGGTCCAAGTGCGGTCGGCCTCCTCGCCGTCCGCCCCGTCGCCGACGTCGCCCAGAGCTTCCCCCATTTCTCGCGTGTAGCCCATGACGGTCCAGCAGACAATGCTGAGAGCCCCGGCGATGATGAGGAACGGCCGACGTCTGCCCATTTTCATGGTGCACCGGTCGCTGAAGGCGCCGGCAGTCGGCCCCACGAGGACACCGACGGTGGGGCCGATGAACTGTGCGATCTGGACGGCGTACCGTGGCATCATCGTGGACAGATAGGGCCCCAGTACCGCCCACTGCGCCGACCACGTCATTTGGATCGCCATTCGAGGCATGGAGATCGCCAGCAGCAGCCACAAGGACGGGTGAGACGACGGAGGCGGCTTGTCCTCAGCTCCCTGAACGCTTCCTGGCTTGGGCGAGGCGAGGCGTACAAGTCGTAACCTTGCTCATAGTCCCTCATCTTCCGGAGTGAACGATCTTGAGGAGCTTTGAATGCTGCTTGGGCTAGCGAGAAGAATTCGTGAATGGCTTCGAGACTCGGACCGAGTTGAGACCAGATCTACAGACCGATCCATGTCCTTGTGCGAAAGGCAACGTTAGCTGCAAGACGTGTGCTACATGTTCGTGTTCATGGCCCCCCATGCCAACAAGGGCGAGCGGATGCGAACGCGAGTACAGCCACGGGTTGCCAGCACCTGCCAACTCCACACTCTGTGCATTGGTGCGAGCTGACCGATATTTTGTTTTGCTTGGCACCGCAGACGAGGACTGAGACGAGGACTGCTCTTGTGTTAAACGGATGGCGCTTAGCGTTGATGAGTGGTTCCACTTGGTGAAAGAACTCATCTCCACCGGTCGACAGGTTGAACTGCTGTGCACGAACTAATCCACGGTACGGATACAGTGTGCATTAGTCCGGTGTCTGCATGGGGGTAAGCCTTGGCATTCGACTAATGTTTTGGCTGAGCTGGCGACGGCTATCGGTCCGGTTGTTCAAGTCCAGGCAGCATCGCGATGGTCGTTCACGCTGTGGGCTCACGTCTTTTGATGGAATCGCTAGAAACCCGATCTGTGCCACCGACGGCTTGAAGAGGCGCTCGCTCCACAGTGCCCAAGCACAGAATCATTTGGCCAGGATCTATTACCATGGCGTTCCGCTGCGTTGGGAGCCCGCTGGACGAGATGAAGCGGCTGGAGAAGATGCGGGAGCAGGATCCAGAGTCTGCCGCCAACCTCGTGGCCAACGGGAAGCTGCTCGTCGATTTCGTGCACGAGGGGAATTTACGCGCTCTGCAGTGTGCAGCGGAGCACCTCGAGGAGGGGCAGACCCTCATCTTCTACGCCGTGCGGATGTTCCGGGAGGCCTGCGCTTCAAAGCGACTCGACATCCTGCGCTTCTTGCTGCTCAACGGCTTCGATCTGCAGCAGAGCTACATGAGAGACGTCCTGCACGGGGTCATTGAGAGCATCGACAGCCCTCAAAGCGCAGACGCAGTACAGCCGCTTATTAGGTTTCTGCTGGATGCTGGAGTCGATGTCAACTGGCAGAGGAAGTCGGACCTGTACACCGCTCTACACGTGGCTTGCTGCAACAACCTGTACCCCATCGCGTACCTGCTCGTCCTGTTTGGTGCCGACGTGAACGCCATCGCTGCGGTGAGTCGCGTTGCCCTTTACAGGCCTGTTCTCACTTCTCACCCTTCTGTCTATGCTTGTCATGTTGGCAGGATGATGCTATGCCGCTTGCCTGCGCGAATATTATCGGGCGCGCAAGTGCCTTGTCGGAAGCCGAGCAGACCCAGAAGGAATTGCTCGTGTCGTTTCTGCTGGAAAACCAAGCGCGGGCAACGTGGAGAAGACAACCGCACCGAGTGCCAACCCCAACTACTCCTGCGACTACCTGGATGGAGCATACAAGCTCGTCGAGCCCAGGGAGCGTGGAGGCTGCAGCAGACCAAGTCAAACGGCCGATCTTGAGCTTCTCCAGCAGCTTTGGGATTCACTGCAGTATTGATGAGTCAGCGGAGAACCAGCACCACGAAGGCATCATGTTCGACACGTCCGACTCTCCTGAATGCCTGTAGTAGCTTGAAGCTGCCGCAAAATGGGATCGATCAGGAGCAAAAATATCGATGCGGGTTGTTCGTCCATTTGTGTTCCTGCGTATACTTAGATCATTACCACTACAGTAGTTCTTGCAGCTTTATCAGAAATTCGACAACACGCGGCATCAACCATGTCGTACAGCCTCATCGAGGCAAAGTTCCAGGTGCTGGATCGCACGATCAAGATGATGTCCAAGTCGAAGAGTCTTCGCACGCCTCGAGTAGCGTCGACAGAGCAGCTTCGCGAGATTGTGGAGACCCAGAAGCCAACCGCTCTGCTGCCGACGTTGAAGCCAGTGGGAGGAGCTGTCACGAATCCCAGGAAGACAAGCCGATCCCAGCCAAATACTTCTCGCGAAGAGAAGTCAGGCCCCAAGGCAGGAAAGGACTCCCCATCACGTCCTAGCACTGGACGAAAAGAACACCATGAATACTCGACCGAATACGTACCAGACAAATGGATTGATCCGAAGCAACACCGAGCAGAACAGCTTTTGCAGGACACGTGGCATGTACGTTCTTGTTCTTGTCGCTGTCGATTTCCTTTTCGATCAGTACTCTTAAGAGATTTTTTTTGCAGGAAATTGAGTCTGCAATAAATTGGAGCAGAGCTTTGGATTCTCCCAGTCGAGAGGTGTGTACTCAAACACGGCATTGAAATGTTTGATTACGGAGCTTACACATTCCATAGGTGCTTCGATCCAGATTGCTCGACGAAAGAGTGCAGTATCAACACCAGGAGCGAAAGCTCGAATCAGGTGAGCGTGCACAGAGCCAAGCTCAAGACGTGGACAACCAAGCGTACGAAGATCCAGGTAGGCCGCCTCAGCTCGAGCTACGCACTATTTTCCTCCATATAATGGTCTGTTGGCGCTCTTGGTGGTGGCTTGCAGACTCGCCGAGTACTGCCGTGCGTGGTGCTATGCCTCCCCCTAGGCGGCCGTTGACTTCAACAGGTCTTCAGCCAAAGCAGAGCAAAGTTCACTTGAGCGTTCGATGCCGGTCGGCGTCGCTCAACAGTTCGGACTACCAAGCGAGAAACTGGTTTGTTCCTTCCGCGCTTGAGGCAAACCAACGGGCTGCTAAGCCGAAGCGCAAGATTCCTCGTCAGCACTCTGTAATAACAACCAGGAACTATCTCAAACAGAAAACAAAACCCACCAAGCCACCGGCGCCGCCACGAGCCAAACCCCAGCCCAAACCGAAACGAAACGAGGTTGAAATTGCCGGAGAGTCGATAGAGAAGCGTCAAGCTCGCGCACCAAAAGCTGAAGAACCAGCAAAGGAGGACCCACTCTCCATGCCGAAAGCCGACGATCTGTCTTTCTACATGCTGGAGCTTCGACTAGTCCACCCGGAACCTTTGACGGAGTGGAGATTTCAAGCGTCTTTCGCCGACACGTCCGTTATCCCCGCCAGGACTGTCATCCTCGACGACCTCACCGTGAGATCTGATCATTAGCTTGGTTTTGGCGTCAATTCTGCGGTACTAACGATTTCTCTTACACTTTACAGGTGGATGAAGACAACTTTTTGCTGTTTGATTCCGCACAAACCTCAGACATCCCGGTCCCGTCACGATATTTTAACCCGTTCGTGTATTTCCCCGGGCTTAGTCGACCTAGTGATGTACGTACTGTTCAGTTGGTTGTACACTTCTCGATGCTAAGTTTCGCGTTTGTGTATTACAGCTATATGGACATGTTTTGCGTATCATCGTGACGTCCATCAAACCTGTCACGCGCATCGTGATCAACACCTCGGTGCAGTTCACTCTTACGCCAGACGAAGCTGTGGTAGAGCCGGCCGCCGATTCCATCCGCAAGCACTCGGAGGCCGTGGCGAGTCAAGAAGCCAGCCTCTTGAAGGTTCTTACCCGACGCAACAGCTCTTCTACGTCCATTTCTCAGAGGAGGAGAAAGAAGAAGACACCCAAGGAAAAACCAAGAACGAAGCAGTCGAGACCAGTTCTCCAAAGCAACCACGTCGAGAGCACCGCCAGCCTGGCGATGGACCAGTGCAGTCCATGGAGCGCTGGTGAGCAGGATGACCCCACTTCGATCACTGACACCACACCAGTGCCAATACTAGGGCAAATGATCACGTTGCAGTTGGAGGACCCTCGATCCCCGCCACCGATTGCGTCCCCTCAAAAGGGCCCCACAACGGAGCACCTCGGAAAATCTCCTCGACTGCCCATGACTACCATCGACAAGAAAAAGATGCAGTTGCAACACCTGCGCACCAGTATGCGAGTACGTCGCTGCATTCGTATCTTGCTATCAGGTCACTATGGACTAATTGGGGTTCTTTGTGTTGGTACTGCGCAGAGAGAAATGCTGCGCGAGGAGGAGGTCGACTGCAACATGTAAAGGGGTGTAGCCATCTCTCTATACTAAGTACGTCGGAACAAAACTCATACCTCGTTTAATTATCTGTCCCCACTAAGTATACATCGAACGCTTCTAGTTTCAATAAAGTATCCACCAAAACGCCCGAGCTGTTCATATTGGAACTGGAACAGTCGAGCAGTGCCCCCCAGTCGTCGTTGCCCGCTCCGCTTCTCCGCCGCGCACAGCCCGCTCCTTCCGCTGCGCCCGCTCTAGATCATATACGCACCGCTCTCTCCTCGCTGCGAACCGCGCGGAGATTCCTCTTTTTGACGCCGTAACAGCCAGTCCGCGACCATGGAAGGCCAAGTGGTGGAACTCACGGAGGCCGAGCAGGCCCAGCACCAGCTGCAGATGGAGCAGCAGCTCAAGTCCTTCTGGGCCAAGCAGCTCCTGGAGATGGAGCAGCTCGAGGTCGGCAGCGAGCAAGGTAGGCGCTGTGGATGTCGAGAGAGATAGAATGATTGTACTGTCTAGTTATAATTATTTATTATTGTTCTGTTATTATTTATTTGCTATTGACGGACGACAGACTTCAAGAACCACAACGACCTGCCGCTGGCGCGCATCAAGCGCATCATGAAGTCGGACGAGGACGTCCGTATGATCAGTGCCGAGGCGCCCGTGCTGTTCGCCAAGGCCTGCGAGATGTTCATCCTGGAGCTGACGCTGCGCTCGTGGGGCTACTCGGAGAAGAACAAGCGGCGGACGCTGCAGAAGGAGGACATCCAGACGGCCATCAGGAACACGGACATCTTCGACTTCCTCGTGGACGTTATCAACTAAGCGGGCGTCGGAATTGGACGGCCGACGGGACTTTTGAGGTCGAGTCGAGGTGGCAATCGGTTCTTTTTAGACGGGTTCAGACCAGACACGCGAAGAAGAGGAAGAGATATTGCACCTGTGTGAGTCCGAGAGAGCTGTTCAAGCGATCGCGAGGCTGGTGGAGGTGCACATAGCTAGTAGGCTTGCATCAATGCAATGTTCAGACCAATCGAATGTTACGCGAAGGTCGTTTCTACCGTTTCACATTCGCACAACCTTCATGCCACGTCATCAAATGTAGCCATCTTTCACGTTGAAGTTTGGATGTGTCATTCCCCGCTTGCCGTCGTCCTTCCTGCAGAGCAGCTCCATCATCAGAAGAAATGCATCAAGTGCGCTCGCTGTCGACCCGCGTCAAGGCGCGCGTGGGAGTCATCGGCCTGGGCCAAATGGGCGGCCGCATGGCCGACAACCTCCGCAAGCACGGCCACAAGCTCGTCGTGTGCGACCCCGTGCCCGCCAACGTGCAGAAGCAGGTGGACCAGGGCGGCGCCGTCGCCGCCGCCACGCCCGCCGAGGTGGCCGAGCAGTGCGACACCATCGTCACCATGCTGCCGTCCACGGCCATTGTCGAGAGCGTCTACCTGGGCGACAGCGGCGTGCACGAGGCGCTGCGCGACGAGCACCTGCTGCTGGACTCGAGCACGATCGACCCGATCTTCACCAAGAAGCTGTCGACGGAGCTGCACGCGCGCGGCGCGACGTTCGTGGACGCGCCGGTGTCTGGCGGCGTGGCTGGCGCGCAGAACGGGACGCTGACGTTCATGGTGGGCGGCGAGCCGGAGGAGTTCGAGCGCGTCAAGCCGCTGCTCAAGGCCATGGGCAAGAACCTCGTGTACTGTGGACGAAGCGGTACGGATGATCTCACGTTGTCACTGAAGGAATTGTATATGGTCTGTAATGGTGGTGTTTATCTACATTATACTAGCTACGGGCCAGGTCGCCAAGTTGTGCAACAACCTAGCTGCAGCAATTCAGCTCACGTCAGTCGCTGAAGCCACGAACTTGGGTGTGGCGTTGGGGATCGACCCAAAGGTGTTGGCAAGGTGCGTTAAACACTTTGTTCTGCGTGGGGGAGTAATCTCGTCTAACTCTAGTCCTCAATCGCTTGGCTCTGTTGCTTTACGTGTACTTGTACTTCAAGCGTGCTGAACTCGTCAACCTCTCGCTGCTGGTCTTCTGTTGCGTACGTTTAGTACATACTAATCTCCATCGGCCTGACCAAGTGCACGTAGTACCTGCCAAACTGACCCAATACTTTCGTATGCGTGTAGGAATCACCCATACCCAGGCGTGATGCCGAGCGTGCCCGCCTCGGACGGATACGAAGGAGGCATCGCCGTGCAGCTCATGCGCAAAGACCTCGGCCTCGCTTCCTCTTGCGCGATGCAGGCCGAAGTCTCGGTGCCTCTCACGAACTCCGTCCTGCAGCTGTTCAACATGATGGTGAACCAAGGCAACGGCCACAAGGACTTCGCCTACATCCTCCCGTTCCTCCGAGGCGGCAACTCCAACCCATAACACCGGAACAAGTAAATATGTGCATGTATCAATTGCAATCCTACATGTATCTTGCTGGATGCAGTGTGAACTTGCAGCAGGGCAGGCAATTCATGGTGCTGCCCATCAGCCCACAGCGTCCTGCATCAAGACAACCGCGCTGATGCAGGCCCCTGGCGTCGTACTTAGCGGGGGCACGGTCGCCACGTTCCCCAACTTGAAGTTACGAGGAGCTCCATAAGCTGATCGAGTCAACGCGTCATTCGCCATTCCGTCCGGTGTCTGCCAAGCCCCCGCCCACTCTTCCCCGCTAATTCCAATGCTGCGCACGACCTTCCTCCGCTCCTCGCAGGCGCTCCGCTGCTCGCGCGCGCTGTCCTCCGTCGCGTCCAAGGACCAGGTGGGCGTCATCGGCCTGGGCCAAATGGGCGGCCGCATGGCCGACAACCTCCGCAAGCACGGCCACAAGCTCGTCGTGTGCGACCCCGTGCCCGCCAACGTGCAGAAGCAGGTGGACCAGGGCGGCGCCGTCGCCGCCGCCACGCCCGCCGAGGTGGCCGAGCAGTGCGACACCATCGTCACCATGCTGCCGTCCACGGCCATTGTCGAGAGCGTCTACCTGGGCGACAGCGGCGTGCACGAGGCGCTGCGCGACGAGCACCTGCTGCTGGACTCGAGCACGATCGACCCGATCTTCACCAAGAAGCTGTCGACGGAGCTGCACGCGCGCGGCGCGACGTTCGTGGACGCGCCGGTGTCTGGCGGCGTGGCTGGCGCGCAGAACGGGACGCTGACGTTCATGGTGGGCGGCGAGCCGGAGGAGTTCGAGCGCGTCAAGCCGCTGCTCAATGCCATGGGCAAGAATCTCGTGTACTGCGGTGGCAGCTGTAAGTATTGCAGTTGTGGTTGTATTGGGTGAAGGATGCTCTGCTAATGTGTGTGATCTTTGCGTAGCTACCGGCCAAGTCGCCAAGCTGTGCAACAACCTGGCGCTGGCCATTCAGATGGCGTCCGTGGCGGAGGCCATGAACCTCGGTACGACGCTGGGCATTGACCCCAAGATTCTCAAGAACATCATGGACACGTCTACGTCTTCGTGCTGGTCGACTCTTGTGTAAGTTGAAGTGGTGCAAATCTCACTGTGGCCAATGCTGACAGAGCTGTGCTTGTCTGTGTACTCTTATGATAGCAACCACCCATACCCGGGTATGATGGAGAACGTGCCGGCGTCGAACAACTACGAGGGAGGTTTTGCCGTTGCACTGCACCGGAAGGACCTGGGACTGGCCATGGACTGCGCCAAGCAGGCCGAAGTGTCCATCCCTTTGACGTGCCAGGTGCACCAGATCTACAACATGATGGTCTCGAGCGGCCACGGCAAGAAGGACTTCAGCTACCTGCTCCCGTACCTCAAGAACGGCAAGTAGACGTGAGAGATGAGATAACCAGGTAGCTTTGGCTGCCGCAATTCTGTGTGATGTCGACCCGTACCTTCACGCAACAAAAACAACAAAATGAATTACGCATTGAAGGTCATCTTAAAAGCAGTTCATTCCTGGTGCAGCCTCAGTTACTGGCCTAGCGCAGCGTCACGTTCGGTCTGCTTCACCATATCGCCGTCGATCTTGGCCACCTTGGGGATCCGCTTGAGCACGTTGAGTCGTGCATCTTCCTTGCTCAGGTTTTCGTAGATGGGGTTGCCGGTGAACAGAACATCGCGTAGCTTGGGGAGACTCGCCAGCTTGTCGAGTTCGTCCCAACTTTTGACCAGGTTGTTGGACAGATAGAGCGTCGTGAGATTCGTGAGCCCCGAGAGTCCGTCCAGCGTTGCGATGACGTTGTACGACAACCAGAGCTCTTCCAATGTGTCCGAGACATCGTCCAGCTTCTCGATTTTCTTGATCTGGTTCCGGCCGAGTGACAAGATGCGCAGCTTCTTCATCCCGGACAGAGGAATAAGGCGGTCGATAGCGTTCGTGGACAACGACAACTGCCTGCAAACCCACGTAGTTAGTTAAGATATTTGCAACTGTGATCCGTGGAAATGCTGTCGTACTCGCAGTTCTTGAGGGTGTTGAGCGAGTTGTCGAGCTTCGCGATGGGGGGCATCTGGCAGTACAGTTTGATCACAGCCGATTCCTCCGCCGAGGCCGAGTTCTTGGCCTCCTACAGGAAGGAACCAACAAAACAACAGTCAAAAACTTACACTTGCAAAAGCCGACTAGGATGGTGAGACGGCTTACCCACGCCTTGATCGCCTGCGCGCACGTAGTCTATAGAGAACAAACACAGAAGTCGGTCAGTACTAGGTAATGCCTCTGAGCTTCTCAAGCAGAGAGCATCAAGTTCGTACCATTGTTGCTCAATTTGTGATTAAGTTTCTAGCTTTGCGCTGTCTTCGTGGAGATTTTTGTCTAGTGGCGGAGGATCGCGACTTGCGGGTCGCGACGCTTCATGGTCGTCCTCGCCTTTAACTGGTTCGACCGAAGCGTCGATGATGACAGGCTGCGTTGGGTCAGGGGCAGGCGGCCTCTTCCGGGCCTCCATACATCTCTTGCGCTGCCTCCGAACAAAGTCTAACTCGACCTCCGTCCGCTCGAAGTGGTAGATCAAGTGCCGCACTCGTTTGTCAAGCTGATCCACCAGAGGGACCACGAAATTAATCGGAGCGTTGATCTTCCGACACAGCAGCTCTAGCAAATTCTCGTACGCGGGATGGAATGCGGTGCGCAGCTTATCTCCGTTGTAGTTAGGGTAGAAGAACCCGTCGTGGTTGTTGTTGCCGCTGTCCGCGGAATCGGGATTGGTTTCTCGAGAGCGCAGAAACTCCACGCGCCTCTCAATAGCCTCGTCGCTCTCAGCTAAAACCCCGTCGACGTGGATGGCAGGGTAGGCGTAGATACTATTCTGCTTGAGCTTGCCCTGGTCTGGAGTGGACAACTCGTCCGTCTTCTCGATATTTCGTAGATGACTAACGTGCTCCTCCAGTTCTTCAGGGACACCAGGGCGATCAGGGTCCACGAACGCTTGTCTAGCGAACTGAGTGAATGCCTTGAGGTCTCGTCGGGGAATAGCCCAAGCTTGGTGAATAGAGGCGAGGGGCGGGGCTTTGCGCTTCGTCTCTTCATCATCGTCATCGTCTCCCTTTTCTTCCTCCTCCTCTTCGTTGTGCTGTTTCTCGTAGATCCACTCGTGCCAATTCGCACACATCTTCACCGCCACCACTAGGTGGGCCGCAATGCCAATCTCAGAGTGAATAATCTCATGTACTCTGGCTTTGTCTTCCTCAGTAGGACGACTGAGCCGGGGTCTGCTCATGGGCTCGAACTGAAGCAAAAGTGGCGGCTCAGGCTGGTCCCCAGTCACATTCATGAAGCCTGTGATCCACTGGAAGTGGCGGAATACTTCTGCAGGGAATCCCATGGAAGCACAAATGCGGTGGGCAGCTAGCGGCACGTTCAGGGGGGGAAGCCGCAAGCCCATGTGGTACTGCAGGTTCCGGGCCGAGTAGGCGATGTGAGTGGCTTCTGCTCTGTGGCGCACCATCAACGACTGGAAGAACAGCGAGATAAACTTGACCGAGTCCCGCACATCGGGGGCATCCGCGCAGCAAGTGGCCAACGCGTTGTGGAAGGGGATCACTCCGGTCTTGACCCAGTCGGAAAAGTCGCTCGGCAGCACGCCGAGGTTCAGCACGCGGGAGGCGAGCATCAGTATCCCTAGCAAGTCCACCGTCGTGAAATTGGCGAGCAGATCCTGTCGTCGATCACGCTTCGCTTTGTATCCGCTATACTTTTTCTTTGGCTTGCTCTCTCCGTCGATCTCGACGTCAGCGTTCTTCTGCTTCTTTTTCTTCTTGTTGTTGGTCTTCTTATTGTTTTTCTTCTTGTTCCTCTTCTTTTTGCCGCGACCCTTTCTCTCCTCATCCTCTTCTTCATCCTCTTCATCCTCTTCTTGCTCCTCCTCCTCCTCTTCATCATCATCATCATCATCATCATCCTGCCCCTTCGTCTCCTCTTCGTCGTCGTCATCCTCTTCCTTCTCTTTCTTCTTCTCCCACTCGGCGTCCCACTGCTCCAGCAAGTCCAAGGTCACTGCCGGGTCCACCTTCTCGGCCTCCTCCTTGGTCATGTGCAGGAAGAACTCGTTGTAGCAGCGCAGCAGCGGCTTGGAGCCCTTGACGCCCCACGTGTGCAGGAACTTGAACCAGATCTCCTTGACCGCGTTCGGGTACTCGTCCGCGGGGAACACGTGGGCGCCCACGTGCTCCACGAGCGCGCGCGCCATGGCGTCCAACACCATCTGCGTGGCCACGACGCAGTCCAGCAGCGGCGGCAGCTTGGGGTTCTCGCGCGCCTTCTTCTCCTTCTTGGGCCTCTTGCTGCGCGGCTCCTCGATGACGTTGCCGTCCGCGTCGCGCTTCTTCTTGCGCACCGTACGGCGCTTGAGCGTCTTGATCACGGTGACGAAGTCCATGCCCATGTCCTCCACGTCCTGCGTCTCGTTGCGCGCCTGCAGGAAGCTCTGCGTGCCGCACAGCTCGCACACCATCTCGCCGAAGTAGTTCTGGCTGAAGAACGAGTCGCCCGTGGCGCCGCAGTTCTGGCACTCCAACATGGCGGCGCGTGTGCAGGGACCAAGAGAGAGAGAGAGACACACACACACGCAGAGCAGCAAGGTGCCGAGCAGCTACCAAAGCTGTGACTGTTGGCTCGGTTGGTTTGAAGGGCGTGTTGCTATAAGGGTTAAGGTTAGAATCTGAGTCTCTGAGTCCAAATATCTGATTCAGAGACTTAGTCTTGATGAAGCCATTCCACCGTCCACGTTGTCGTCATGCAGCCTGCATGATGCAGGAGCTTAGGAATGCAGAATGGTAGGAAGAGGATGGGGTGTGTACAATGTAATTTAGCGTGCAGCGCAAGACGCCGCAGTTTTTTCATTGATTTGGCAGGGTTTAGACCACACACGCACGCAACAGGCTTACAGCTTGTTCATGGAGGCGATGTCCACCGACTGCACGTAGTCCTCGAAGCCCTCGATGGCCTCCGTGATGTCGTCGAGCAGCACGAGGTCGTCGATAATGACGCACTGCACCAGCAGCTTCTTGATGCCGAAGGCCACGGGCACCAGCTTGTGGCCCTCGCCCCAGGTCAGGCCCTCCACGGGCAGCGCCTTGATCTTGGCGGCCAGCTCCTCGAGGTCCGTCTCGGCCTCCCACGGCTTGACCTCGATCACGACCTGCGAGCGCTCCACGGGCTTCTTCTTCTCCTTCTTGGCGGCCTTGGCGGCCTCGGCGCGCTTGGCGGCCAGGGCCTTGGCGGCCTCGTCGTCCTCCTCGTCGTCGTCGCCGAACAGGTCGTCGTCATCGTCGTCCTCCTCCTCCTCGACCTTCTTGGGGGCGGGGGCGGCCTTCTTGGGGGCGGCGGCCTTCTTGGCAGGGGCGGCCTTCTTAGGGGCGGCGATCTGCTTCATGGGCTTGGCGCCCTTGGTCGGGTGCAGCACCGAGAACTTGGTGGTCTTCACCAGCTGGAACTTGGTCATGTCGGTCGGCATCTTGAACGGAGTGGGAGACAGAGAGTCGATTCGCTACTGAGCAGCTACGATAAGGATGAGGGGGTGCTAGGATTTTCTTGGATCTGGAGCCATCCGTTTCTATTGCGAAATTTAGGGTAAGCTACCCGAAATGTGACAGTAGGCCAGGCGCAATTGCTCAAACTTTGACAAGCATGAAGGAGCTGCAGCGCGTGCTGGAGGCGTACCGCGCCATGGAGCCCGTGCGCGACGTCATCGGGATGATCAAGACGCAGTTCGCGGAGCAGCAGCGCTGGGCATCGCTGGACTTGCAGGTGCAAAATGGAGATGGACCATTTCAAGTTGACAGTGTTTCTGAAGGATCCATACCCCGCTGCTACTATTGTGTTAGGCTCAAGTGATGCAGACAGTGGTGAACGACCCGGTTTGCGACGACTTTGCGCCGCAGAGGAAGTACACGTACAGGTTCCTCAAAAGCTACGTGGATGGTAAGGTCGACTGTAATATACCCGTTTAAATTTCAGACTACGCGCTGACGGTTGTGGCTTGTGTTGACAGAGATTGAGGCCGTGTCTGCGGATGTGGACGACGGGCTGGTGGAGGCGCTGATGGAGTTTGTTCTGAACGCCAAGCTGGCGGACGAATCGCTCAACTCGGAGGCCATGCACCACGTGTCGTACACAGTGCCAACCGCCGACTCGTCCGTCGTCGTGACTTGCCGCGTGGCTTCAGTGTTTAACGAGGTGGGGCTCAAGCTCTGGGAGGCAGGTTGGCTGCTGGCGGAGTACGCAATCGCCCACGAAAGCGACTTCCGCGACCGGAAGGTGCTGGAGTTGGGTGCTGGCGTCGGCTTTACGGGGATGGTGCTGGCCTGCGTGTGCCGCTCGAGCCGCATCGTTTTGACGGATTATGCGCCGAACGTGATGCAGAATCTGCGCTACAACGTCGAGATCAACGCGAGCAAGTTCCTCTGTCCGGTCGAGGTGCAAACGCTGGACTGGGAGACATGGCAGCCTACCGACCATGAGGACGAGCGGCCGGACGTCTTGCTAGCGGGAGATTGCGTCTACGATGTCGAGGCCTTCCCGCCCATGATGCACGTCCTGCAGTCGTTCCTGGGCAACGACGAAGGCAGTACGGAGCAGCATCCGCAGCGCGTGGCGATTTTTGCGGCGACAATTCGCAACCAGAAAACGTTTCAGGCATTCCTCGACCTGCTCGCAGCGCACCGCATCGACTACGTTGATATCACGGCTGCATCGTTGGAAAAGATGGGAGATCCGATTTTCTCGTACCCAAACCGAGACCAGATCCGCATGTGTCGCCTGTCGAGAAGTATCCTGGCAGATACAAAATAGAAGTTGGAAAATGTTCACAGCGGCGTGTATAGGCGTGCATTTTGTGGCCTTACATGGAGTTCATTTTGGTTTTGAAGAAGCAAGCGCAAACGAGGAACGCTAGTAGGCTAACTGCACCGCCAGCGAAGACAGGTAATCTGTAGCCCATCGACGTCTTCACAAGCGCAGAACCCACAGTAAAGTTGAGCAGCTGGCCGGAAGAATTTACTGCGTTTATAACGCCAACGTACACGCCGATGTCAGCAGTGTGGCCGAATACGTGGACGATGACAGGCACAATCATCGAGAAGAACGTGCTCATGGCGATAGATGAGAAAGCTACGATGGTCACGTCCAGAGCTACGACGTCGCAGAATGCCATGACCATCAGGAGCACCTGCGGAATTGTTGCGAGTGTTGCTACGTTTTTGGCTCCGTATCGCCGTACCAGTGGGGGAAGAACCCATGTGTACAAGTACCCGACAACGCAAGACAGCATATCGGCGAGACCTCCAGCAAGCTTTACTCCGCGGTTGTAATCCAGCTGAGCCTCTGAACATTCATCTCCACGCGTGGCAGAATTGGTGGCATCTCCTCGAGACCGAAGAACATTCCCTTGTTGGCGTTGTAGGCTGCGAAAGCGTACTGGTTGAGGAAAATGACGACGCAGAACACCGTGAGCACCCCTGGGAGAGTAAGCACTGCTGTGAAAATTGAGCCAAATGCATACGTCGCGTTCTGACAGCAATTTCTCTTCTCCAGCATTCTTCGATCCAGTGGCGTCTCTTTGGCCACGTAACAAGCTGCTCCGACACAAAATGCCATGAAGAAGGACAACATCCCCAGGAACCAGTGCAGTGAGTTGTACGCCGCTCCGAAAAACTCCGTGTACACTGCAATTACGATCGCTCCAAGTGTCGCCCACCCTTGCCCCATGGCAGCGCCGATAGTCTGTCGACTTCCCGCAAAGACCGAGATGAGCAGCAGCGCTGGCGTCTGCGCAACATTGAAGGCAATACCCGTGCAGACGTAGAAGAAAACCGTGAGCACTGCAGTCCATTTCCGGTCTGTGACTTCTCCCGGTTTGCCAGTCCCCACGTCGCCCAAGGCGTCTCCAAGCTCCCGAGTGTATCCCGTGAGTATCCAGCAGATAATACTCCCGACTGCAGCCACGATGAGGAATGGACGACGACGGCCAAACCTCGAAGTGAGTCGGTCTGAGTACACACCGATAATTGGAGCGATCAGGACACCGCTGAGTGGTCCCGAGAGTTGGGCCAACTGCACCGCGTAGCTTGGAAGCATAGTCTACAAATAGGGCCCCAGCGCTGCCCACTGAGCTGCCCGCACCATTCGAGTGGCCATTCGAGGCATCGAAATGACCAGTTAAGCCCCAAACGAAGCACTCGGTGGGGCTGTCTCCTCTTGTTCCTCTAACATGGGACTTGAAACCATCCTTCGGCGTCTCCGGCGTCGCGAGCGAGTCAAACTCGACGCGCGACGTCCTGATCTCAATGCTTTCGAGCAGCCTGGTGCTCATTCTGGTTAGATGAAGTGATAAGTTGAACGCTTGAGGTCGTAAGTGAAGCAATCACGCAGGTTATGGCATTCCACGTGAGGACCACTATGTCTCGAACGCCGATTATTGGTCAGTGATTACAGTCTGCCCCGGCAAATCTGGAAAGGCCGGACCAATTGAAACTGCGAGGTTGCGAAACTTGCAAAGAACTTGACAGAAGTGTCAATGTACTGAATTACTCAATTAATGAGAAAGTAGCCGTCGGCTCAGTTTTCATGCAGAGCGCGGTCGTTGAGGTGGGTCGGCGATATAATACTGTATCGCCGAATATCGCCGATATTCTTGTGTTTGAACTTGTACATGTAGTGAAGAGTTTGTCTTGGTCGCGGAGCATCGCGTCACGTAGACCGCTGCCTGGGACGGTCGTTTAGGGAGTTCTAATGTCCGTACTGCCCCATCGTTCAGGGCAAGGTACTGTCGCCCGTGCCGTATGCCGTCATGATTGCATCGTGCTACAGCAATAACTTATCTAAAGTTTATTATGAGCCTTTCACTATTTAGCAACTTGCGCTAGAAGGCCTGGTCCCTCCATTTTTCACTAAACTCAGTACCCATCATCCAGCAAGCGCAAGCTCTGCGAGGTACATTCGACATCGCTATTCCAGGTATGCCGGGGAGATCTGTACAACTCAGTGAGAGTTTGAGAGTGGCTCACGTGGGCAGGAAACGACAAGGTGCACATCCATGCGTGGCTCGCACCGGCTTCTTGGTCCTGCATCTGGGATTACTGCGTAGATCGTCAACAGTTTATGTTGAGACTATTTTACTGGGAGGACAGCTTTAGCTGGCTGAACAGCCTAACCAATTTTATTTCAGCTGCCGGGAGCCCCCCCCCCAACTTTGAGTCCATAGTCCACAGATTATGGCTACCGTAACATCAAGGAGTTTGTACGTTTCGTGGCTGGTTGTTCCCAGAATGTCGACCGTATCCGTGAGGAAACGTTCAGGAAAAAGTGAATAACACCAAATAGATAGAACCGGTACAGCTCACGGTCCGGCAGTGGACGATGAACGGTCCGGCAGTGGACGATGGACGGTCCATTCCACAGGCTTGTCTGGCGCAGCACGCTGCTAATTTCTCATAAAGGGGGCATAGCTCAATGTCGGCGTGTATCACTCACTACGAGGAAGCTCGCGGCGGATTCCAACAAATGCAGATTATGTCTCCTCGCATGGATTACCACGCCAGGAGTATTTTCGACCCTCAGGCACTACTTTAGGGGGCTTAAGAGATGTACGGCCGGCGCAGAAGTGATTTACTCGTATGGACCTTACAGGATAGTATGTTCTAAAGAGTCTGCCACTACGCTCGCGCGTCTGGGAGGTGTGTGGCGAGCACAGAACTCATTTGCTCGCATGGAACATTCAGGCTAACATAATGCGAAGCGATTCACACTAAGAGTACGCGTCCTAGAGGGTTTGGATGGGAGCAGGAGCCATCTGCTCGCATGGAACATGTAGATAAGGATATCGCGAACACGCGCAGGGGTAGTTTTAGACTGTGGCCTAGTACAGCAGTGACTTACAGACTGATGGCATCCTACTCCTAGATTCACGCTATCCAAGCTCGTACGAGGCTAAAGCTCATATGTACATGTAGCCCTAAGTGTAACATAATTGTAATACAAGCCTCTAACGTGGTGAAGCCAAGCAGAGCCAGCAGGACCAAGAGCTGGTGGCAACTGCCGCGGCGAGACTACAGGCTGTAGTTATGTGATCTTGCTATTGGTGTAAGGCATAACCCCGCCACACACGACATCCTGTCCGCAGGCTAGCCATATAGTAGTTGAATACACTTGAATTCGAACAGTATGCAAAGTAAACCACAATTCGTTAAAGCTACTATGCTGCAGGTTAATCAGCTTCGCCTCAGTGAATCTAGGGAGCACTTAGCTGTCGCGGAAATAAAGTAAATCGCAAGTTATAGCGATAGCTACGTATTCTTGTCCTGCTTCGTGTAATCAACCATGGACACACGACATTTTTGGTAAGCCCAGTCGTCTTAATAAATGCAGCTACCTCACCTAAAGTGTCCTAACAAAACTACTTGAAGTAACCTTGCTTATCGCGCTACCTTTCTTACGAGGAATTCTTCTTTATGCAAGCTACCTAGGTAGATTGGGTCGGTCGTCACATGAGGCGTGAGAACAGGAGCTTCATAGATGCCTCAGACTGTGAAAACTGCGCCGACTCGTACCAGCTCCGCTCAAAGGAACTAAAACTAACGCCTCAATGAAGCATCTGCATGTGTTGTGCTCAGCCATATTCCATGCGAAGAAATGCCAACAAGCGCCTTAGTACGTGCTCATGTTACATCAATTTTTTAGTACGCCAGGTCAGTAACAGCTAATATCGTTGCTGGTGGTCGATTTACAGGCCATAGCGGAGGTAAGTGTCTGATGATCAGTCAAGCGGTGGTGAGTTTCTCACATTGAGGGTCCCACGCGAGGCCTAAAGAAGAAATGCGCGCATGCGTCGTGTGTATATAGTCCCTATAAAGTTATCTATCGAGCTGTTGGCAGCCCCAAACGCTCGCTCGAGTCGCAGAACGCTGATAGTCGATCTTGCTGGTATTTCCCTGCGACTTGGGATGCCGGTTGCGGCACGACGAATGACCAATTCCCTAATTCCTCGTATGGATTATCTAGATCTAACCAATATAAAGGGGGTGCAGGCCCCGTATAGTGGATTATCAGCGAAGCAGTGGTGCAGGACTGCATAATGCTGCGCCGCCAGCGGCACGTTGCAAGTTGCCTCTAGCGACTGTGCGCTGATTGGCTGAACGCCGAGCTCATTAAGCTCGGCGGCTGGCCTGTTTCACGTGCTGGTCTGCCCTGTTGCTTGTCTGGTGCAGTGCCGTGCAATATGGTGCTGCTCACGTATTTTATGGTGCTGAAACAAGTTTTTGGTGCTAGTCCCAGTTTTGAGGTGTTGCTCACCGTCTCACCGTATCCGTAGCGTGTACCACTGTGGTCCACTGCAGTGTGTGGTACTACCACACACTGTAGAGAAGGCCCCAGGTACTTGACCTGGTGGCGTATATTTAGGCACTTATTTCGGAGCCTGCTGGAAGCGGGCACTTTGACGTCGAAGTGAGTTACCCTAAATTATTCCTAGCTGATCGGTTTCCCTTCCTGAGGTCGTGGTGAGGCGGCGGTTTGAGTGACTTGGGGATGTAGTGATGGAGGTAGTCGGGGGTCGGAAATAGACTTACGTGGCTTTTTGTATCGGAATCGCTCCGGGCGAGACTAGAACCCTCAGTGGAACGCTTGATCTTCGTGAGCATTACCCACAGGAACACTAGGAGCCCCCCTCTACCACACTGTAGTGAACTTATGAAATTTATTCGGACAATCATAACTAGGATAGCTGCATTGTTTCGTTATAAGCAAACATTTACTCAAAATCATTGAAATAACAACTAACGGATTGCACTCTTTCCTGCGTCTGTAAATTGACTAAACCCCATGAATCCTTCTTGTGTAAATTTGTATAGCTGGAATGCATGACCTCAACGCGCTCGGCCGGGGGCTTTGCCCCCGGCCGAGCGCGCCTTTAAGTTCTTTCGTATCTTTTGCGCGGCAACTTCGCCATTTTTTTTAGGGCGCTACACCAGGGTTTGAAAACTTGCCACCAACTTTCATGTTACATTATTCTTGCCTACCGCACGTTTATAAATTTAGGCACACAAAGGAAGTCTACACTGTCCTCCCAGACCAAAGCTTCGCCTCTAGTAATACTAGTAGGCGGGTGTTGCTGTCACGAGCAAATTACAGAAAAGATACATGCTTGTGACAGTGTCGTCGTGGACACCACTACCCCTATAAATGATTGGAGGTGAAACCGATAAGACTCACCAGCAAGTCACAAGCTGCCACAAGCAACCACAAGCAACCACAAGCACAATCGCGCGTCTACTACGAGCCTTTTTAGTGAGGCTCAACTCGTGTCAGCCTCACGGTAAACTTAAATAATGCAATGGATGTTGCAAGCCAGCCGAGCGTGTTCACTAACAGTGCTAGATTGCAGGAACTTGAAAACTGAAGTCCTCATAAGTGATTTCAACAAACTCAGGAGGGTCGAAACAACAACAGGGAAGGCCAATGCTGTTGTTGCTCCAGGGTCATCTTCCGACTTCCCTGTAGATTAAATGAGAAACACGAATTGTATCTCAAGTGCAGTATTGTCTAGCTTTACTACCAATCCTAGCTACCACGAAAGTGAGGGTGGTATGCCTCCAACCCCTGCTTAAAAGTCTGAAACGCAAGGTTTCAAGAATGTTTCGTGATACTTCAGGAATCGGTAGCTGATTGATATAGAGACTCGCGTAAATCATGATCATCAAGCCGCAATTGTGTCCGTCGATTTGTCGAAGAGCGGTCATTCGTTCGACAGTGAATTCTTCTCGTAGTACCACAGTCAGATATCGATCGCAGAGATCTTGAAGTTGAGAGTAGTTGGAGAGGTTTTGCTGAGGGTCGAATGGGGTGGGTGTGAGTGGTGTTTTGCTTGGTGACGCAGACGTACAGATAGGTGGACTCGTCTTCCGGGTCCCACGCTTGTTTAAGCGTAACGGATAGACTTGCTTTGCATTCCATGCCTCTTGAATGCTGAACTGGTCTTTTCCCTGTACCTATAATACACTAATTAGCTGGTGATGGCATGTTCCTTTCACCGTTGTTCGAATGAATTACCTCGCTGACGCGGCTTCCAACCATGGGTACAAACGTACGATTTTGTGTAGAACTCGCCGCAAGAATTGTCGTCGATGGACGTCTTTTTTCTTTCTTGACGCTTTTGCAAAGTCTCCGAGCTACGAACTCTAAAACACACACGGATGTCAGCGAATCTCGTGAGCGGCACCAACTACGTAATCGAACCTGTATGCTTGAAAGGTGGATTGGCAGTACGAGTCGAATTCCTCGTAGAATTCGGCCCATGTAGTCCGCTGAAGAGGCTCACACACATAGCCCGAGAGGCCATGCACGCTCGACGGAGTTATGAGGATGGAAGTCATTGCGTCGGTTAAGCATGCCACTTTAAAAATAACACAGTGCTAAAACAACTCAGAGATATTCACCATTCGTATACGCAGTTTAGATTTGTTGATACCCATCAGCAGACCACTCCAAAAGTGGGAAAATTTCAAAAATTCCCGCATTTCCCACTTTCTGGCAAATTGGGAATCCGATACAATCTCTAACAACGCCCCACATAGGGTGGGAACAAATATTAGTAACATTCCCACCTTTGAGCTGAGGAGGCTATACAGATTTGTGGTGCAAAACATACGTTTGTTTACAAACAAACGCAGGCATAACATAACGGCGAGGGTCGAACTATAAACTGCCGAACGGCAGAATTGCCCAGGTCTCTTATCGTAGTGGCAGAATTACCCCGAAGCCTTAGATGCCCGGCAGAATTGCTCTTACACTTAGCTGAGCGCCTTAACTTGAACATACATAATCGATTCCAGCGTCTAGAAGCCACTCACGTCTACGACTCGTCATATCGCTTCCTGTACCAGCATGTCAACATGGACCCAGCTCGCTTTGCTCGACAGTGGTGATGAATACGAGTTTTATCGGGACCAGTACATGTGCTGCACGGCAACCTCCACGAAAGTCGACTTCGAGTTTTGCCGCATCTGTGGTGGAAAACATACAATGGTAGAGCGGCGCCTAAAGTGTTCCAGCAAAACGTGCAGTGGGTTTGGCGTCTGTAGTGCGATTTGGAAGGTTGATGAGTGCACCGACCAGGATAAGTGGCGAATATTGGTGAACTCGAATGGTCACTCACAAGGCGTCCTTCGCCCTATGAAGACATTTATTGCTGCACAGGACGAGGCTGGTCTGCCTCCGAGGGTTATCCTAGTGAATATTAAGAAGCAGGCCGATATCAAGCCATCTAGCGGTGGGTGGCCGGAGCTTTCGCAGATTCAAAACGCATCGAAGCGTATCAGAAGGGAACAAGGAGCCAAAAATTCTATTAAGTCGATTCACAAACTGGCCCGCACGCGCTGCTACAAGCCAACTCTTTCACCAGAGGCAGCATTCGTAGTTGGCCCCAAACAGGACACTGACGGTCTCGCGTATATTGGATCTGGAGAGGACGATGATCCTTTCATAGTTGGCCTCACCTCTGTTGCAATGATTGATAGTTGCGTGAAGTTTGCTACTGGAGATGGTAACATTTTGTTCCACGCCGATGCCACTTTCAAGTTAAGTGACAATGGTTACCCAGTGATAACTTGTGGTTTTACGGACCAACGCCGTGCATATCAAGTCGGTGCTGTCTTTGTTGTAAGCCGGCGGACTGAGCATGAGTGCACAGAGTGCTTCAAAGCGCTTGTCGAATTAGTGCGCAGCTTTCGAGGAGTTTCATTACGCTGTGAATTTACGATGAGCGATGCGGAGGACGCACAGTTTCTAGCGCTTCAAAACGTTCCGAGTTTTACGAACTCAACCAAGTTAATGTGTTTCTTTCACGTTCTGTATAACGTGCGAAAGAGAACACAGCATCTCCCGATCGATGAAAGAAAACTTGTGATGGCCTCCATCATGGACATGCACTTTTCACGCAGTTTGGTGGAATACGAATACAAACGAGATATTCGCATTGCAGAATGGAAGGAAAAGACTCAACTCGTTGTATTTCCAGATTATTTCGAGCAGCAATGGCTGAAAGGAATGTACTGGAGGTGGCAAATGTTTCACACTCCTGAAGGGTGCGCAACCACAAACAACCCTTGCGAAAACCTGAATGGCAGTCTAAAGCATTTTCTCCAGCGTCGTCGTTTTGATATGCGGAGACTGTTACTTAAGATTTGTGATTTCATTGAAACTTTGTCCCGACCCCAACTTCCGATTTGAATAAGGCTGCTGCTGCGTTGTTGGAGACATCCCGGTTGTTATTAATCCAACTCGCTGTGCGAGCAAAGTGCGTGTTGTTGAAGTAAGCAGTGCAGATGGCATTGACGGTGACGATGGAGATCAAGAATTTCTGTCCATCTTTAACGAAGGGGTCTACTTGGGTGGTTCTTCTACTACAAGTAGTGCAGATACGCAGCTTGACCGCATTGCACTCTTTCGCATGTTGACTTCAGGTCAAGCTGACAATCCTTCGGTACTCACAGCGTCCGATGCGAACGTATCTGATTTGAGAGCGAGTAGCGATACTTTACGAGATCACTCAGACGAATTTGGGGAAGATGGTCGGAGGCTGTGGGGCTCCGTCTTGATGGTCCTCATTATTTTGAAGGTTGGGTTGAGTATACATCTGAGTATCGTGAGGGTCCGCTTGATGCATGCCAATAGGCACAACTCGCGGAACTTGAAGATCCTGTTGGGCACCTGAGAGCTCAATAACCTCGTCGTTCCTGTGTCTCTCATCTATAATTCCATTAGTTTCCACAGGAAATGATCGGTCAATCGCTTCGTTCACCGGCGCCTAATTGAAGGCGAAATAGCAAATCAAGGCCTTGCGTAAGCGAGTACCACCACGACCTCGAAGCCATTTGGAGTCACGGGCCCTACGGTTCTCCTCCGACAGTGCAAGCCGTTCCGATGCGTAGCTGCGGGCGTGGTCGTTGCCATGAATCGAAGCATAGCCCCAGACAGCTTCATGAGCCCTCATGTAGCAGCCAAGGGCCTTGTTTAGAAGTGAGATGCAAACCAGGACGCATGCTACAGGAGGTGTCTTGCTATATATAGGCTGTGCGAAGTACCTTGCCGTCAAGTACATATTAAACATAACTTCTCAAAAGCGCTGTTCAGTAGATTGTGAGCTCGTTATGAAGTGTTAGAGCAACCAGAAGTGTAAAACTGGGATTATGCGTGCTATAGTGCTATATATATGATATGCGATATAGTGAACTCTTCATGAAGTGTTAGAGCAACCAAAAGTGTCAGACTGGGATTATGTGTGCTACAGTGCTATTTATACGATGTGGTCTACGCCAAATATAAATTCGAGGAAACGAATCCATAATGGGGGGCGTAGATGTGTATACTGACAAGTTGCGATCAATTCTGACCTGGGATTATGCGTGGGATGGTAACTATGTATACCACATGCGATGTGGCTTTACGTTCGATGTTAATCCAACAAAACTAGGCTGGTCGGATATGTATGAGATAAGAAGTGTTGTGTGAGACTGGGGTGTATTACGTGCAGCATCCGTGAACTTAGCTGGGCTTACAGACGGGTTTCCTTTCTAATATTAAGGACTAGTGGATATCGTATAAAATATATGTACAGAAAGTTATTGACCCCACGGATTACTCTGTCACCGGATGGAGAGCACGCACGAGAAGAAAACAATAGGAAAAAGACTTATGACGACCTAACATTTACAACAGAGTTTAATTTACCGTCAACTTCAAATTGGTCTCCATCTTCGCACTACAGGGCACGGCAGACCAAGACAACCCCCCCCCCGGAGGATTCTCCCGGGGGAGGCTAAGGCCTGGAGGTCCCCTTAGCAGGAACTTGTTTTTCGGTCCGCGGGTGAGGAATGCCCAGCGACAGGTACGCAAGTTGAGGGTCAGCGACTTCATCAAAAGAACGAACTACCCCAAGCTAGCAATGTTAGGTCGATTGTATCGATACAGCACCTGATACATGGCATCGGATTGTAATTTCGCGGGCATTTGGTCGCGGAACAAAAGCGAGTAAACCGTTAAATACTGATCTATGCAAGTACATCACTAAGGGCATGGCGCCCACCCATGCCACGAGATTCGGGGCGCGTGAAACATCATTTATAATACTTTGTTGTACAACTACGGTGCTACGATAAGGGATAAGTTCATTTGACTTCTGTATTGGAGACGCCTAGTATGTATGACGACTGGGTATTAATTCCTAAGCAAGAATCCTAAGAATTGACAAGATATATAATAGAAGGATACGAAGGGGGCCAGTATATAAACGTAAGAGTGTAATACACAGAGAAAAATATCTTAAAGCGCGTCGTTCTCTGAATAACTTATTATAGGTACCGTACTTCAAAACAATAAATTCTTAACAACAGGCCTGCAGTTTGTAGCGCTCGTCGGATGACTTTGAATTAAAAGTGTACGTTATAAACAATCAGAATGCAGTATTGAGTAAAATCTTAACACAAAAACTGCAGGTTTATTTTTTAAAAAATCGGGGCGTTATGACGTTAATATGAGTGCAGTTTCAAAATCTCAAACTGCATTAAATTTTTACGGAAAACATATTTGTGTTGGTATTGTGGATTTCACGCATTTTGGCGTGGACTAGCCATTTCGTGACGGTTTATACCAGAGCCCAACACGAATAATCAGGGAGCGAATAACAGTTTGAGCAGGTTTCGCGAGTTGAAAGACGAGTAGAGATATAGCAAGCGATTTGTCGAGCTCTTTTAACGAATGGCGGCTGCAGCTCCCGCCATTCGTTACAGTATTTCAAGCCACTAAATCATCTCTGTGCTGGCGTGCAATCACGAAATCGAGCGACCTTCGTTGGCCTGTTACCCTTGTTCATGCCTATGACGTAGAAATTGTCAACGTGTTGGCGCGCATTTACCGTCGATTTGACGTAGATAGCGTCGTCGGCAGGCGATATCACAGCGGTATCAAACGCTTCAGCCTCTCCTTTAGGACAGTGTAGCCCTCACGCACCGATAGAAGCTTTATGTACTATCCTGCACTCTGTCAGTGGCTTGTCGACCTTGATCGTCACGACAGCGTCTCAGAGCGCAGGTAGCGTGGGTAGTTCGGTCACCATTTCGTCCGTGGGCAGGTAGGTGTCTGTGGTGCTGACGCAAGGCGAAATGCATAGTTTTTGCACAACGACTTCTTTATATAGTCAAGACGATTTATGCAACGAATAGAGGGCGTGTTCATGAGTCTTCGGGAGCGCCGCCAATAGATGCACATGGACGAGGAGAACGTGTGGACACATCCGCCGATGACTCGGAGGATCCGACGGCGACGGGAGAGCCGGCGGCAGCCGGGATCTGGATATACCAATGGCTGGTCAGGGAGACCCAAGTATACTGAGATCAAGTCAATCGGAACCCGGGAGTAATCCGTCTGATGAGAGGCACCAACGAGCACAAGGAGAACAAGAAGGAAAGCAGGAGGGGAAGACTAGAGAGTAGTTTGAGAGACGATAACATTTAATCTCACTTCGGAATTTGTCCCCTCAACCACAAGCTACAAACCAACAGGTTAACAGCCGCAACAAGCTCAAGCCCTCCCCGACAACCGACATGACGACGTCCAGCAAGAAGGTCGAAGTCATCCTGGGAAGTGACAATTACTTCCACTGGGAGTTCGCGATGCGTATGACGCTCGTGAGGAAGGGGCTGCTGGCGCACGTCCAAGTGGTGAAGGACCCGACAGAGATGACGGAGGCCTGGATGCTCAACGACATCAAGGCGCTCGGTCTGATCGCTCAAGGCGTGGCTGTGGAACACCACACGAAGATTCGGTCGGCGACGTCGGCTATCCAAGCCTGGAATACTCTACGCGAGTTCTACAACCGGACGACGATGCATAATCGGGTCACGATGACTCGTCTGAGTTCAAGATGAAGGACGGTGCGACGATGGCGAAGCACCTGGACAAGTTCGACGAGCTGATCGTGGGCCTTCAGACGCTTGGAGAGCCCCTCGATGACTCCCGACAACTCGTCATCCTGCTGAGCAGCTTGCCGGTGGAGTACGAGTTGATCGCATCCATCGTCGAGAACTCGAAGGACGTGACCCTCATCGAGGTGAAGGAGAAGCTGCTCAAGGAGTACGAGCGGCAGGAGAAGAAGGAGACCACGGAGCGCGCGTTGAAGGCTACCTCGTTCGGAGGTAGGGGCCAGAACGGGAAGTTCGGCAAGGGCGGCAAGGCATTCGGCCGCAAGCGCAACGGTGGACGAAAGGTCGGTGGCTTCAAGGGCAAGTGCTTCAACTGTGACCAAGTGGGCCACATAAAGCGGGACTGCCCGGAAAAGCAAATAGAGACACCGCCGAAGAAGGGTGATTTTCAATTTTAAGACATCTCTTAGCCAATCAAAAGATGTTTACATGCTAAACTTCACATAAATTTCAAGAACATTATAAGCACTCAACGTTCTATACGGTTTGGTTGAGGTATACAAATTGGCGTAGGTACAATAGCTTTGTATACTGAGCACATTCTATCAGATTTGAGAGGAGGTATTCAATTCGGGAAGGGTACGCTATTTGGCGCTATCCGTTAAGTATTTTCCTGACGGGAAGGTGATTCCCTTCATTTCATTTTCATCCGGGCTTCAGGAACAAACTTTGCCAGGAGGTCTTTCACCGTCTTGGCCGCGATAGTTTCCGCCAGATCGAAGGTCACTCCAGGAATCTCGTACACGTCCATGATCTTCGTGAATATTAACCCTATCGTTAACGCCATGCATTTCTGTTTGAAGGGACACCATACAAACTTTAAGTAAAACGGGGTAAAATGATGCATGAGGTATCATTTTGCTGTATTAGGTTTGCGAGGCCAACTGATCAAAAGTATACGTGATGGGAGGTTTGAAGCGACCTTTCGATCAAAAAGATACGTGAGGCATCATTTTACTGGTTCTCTGTGATTCGCTGCGAATCGACAAAAGTATCAGTGGAAGCAGTACCGTGAGAACAGCACCCTAACAAAACTTTAGTAAGAGCGGTACCGTGGATCACAGCGCCATCTTGTGGATTATGTGGGGCTTTTCCTAGTTGTGAAGCGGCGGCGCCGTGGTCTCCGATGCGACGCTGGCGAATATGGCGGCTGTCCTGGACCTGGCCGGAGCGTCTCCGACGGCGGCGACAAGCACGCGATGACTGCGGGCATCTCGGGCAGCAAGCACAACGGCGGCCGCAGCGCCGCCGTGTGTGCCGTCAACAGCATGGTCTCGGAGGCTTCCGCGGCGACCGTGGCCGTGTTGGATGTGATCGGGGGCGTCTCCGCTAGCATGGTCACGAACGCGACGGTGGCATTCGGCTCGGGCAGCGAGCGCAACGACAGCGGCAGTCCGCACGCAGGTTGCCGCCGGTAGTAGCGTCAGCGGCGTCGCCAGCGACATCGACAGCAGGTTTTTAGGCGTGATGGAGGTGACTCTGACCTTGGGGGATGCGGTCAGAGCTACGATGTCCGTGCAAGACGTTGATGTAGATGTGTACAATGGCTGATATATGTTATTGGCTCTACAGGTAATGAACAGTGGGATGAACATGTCTGACAAACGAAGTATATTGAATGTCCCTTTCCATTCTGCGCGAGGTACTTAGATGTAGGGCTCTACAACCCTGGTGTACCAGTATGCGTGATGAAGCTGGGAAGACCAAGACACGTGAACGTCGATACGCTGCGGAGCGTCCAGACAGAGCAGAAGTTGCGCGGGCAGGTTGGGCGGTGCCCGCCGCAAATTGTTGCCATGACAACGACGTGGACCAAACCTGCTGCTGAAGATGCAAAGTCCTCCAGCGCCGCAAAACTTGTAGGCTCGAAAACGATATTGTTCGCAAATAAAACACTGCACCCGTCAATATCCTCGCGTACGGCTGGGCTCATCGCTCTGAGGTCGGCCTCGTGAATCGTGACCTTGGATAAATTCGGGAAATCCACGCGTGCGCCACGAATCAGCAGTTTTGACATGTTTGCCAAGTTGTCCTGGAACTCAATCCCGATGCATCTCCCAACACAAGTCTCCAGTGCCACTTGTGCAACCACGTTGCCGATCCCAGATCCAAAGTCAACAAAAGTGTCGGCGATTGTTAGCGTTGGAATGACTGCCAGTATTGCTGAAACCCCAGTTGGCGAAATCCCACCAGCATGACAATCCGGCGCATGGACGGGTTGACGCAAGGCCGAGGCATACAAACTTGACACAGCGTCATGAACGTTGCCAACATTATCGGGAGCGCTCAACTTGTAGCCACCACTAAGCGCGTCCGTGCCGATTTTTGATCCCGAAATCTCCTTGGGAAAGAATCTAAGCTCACGCCGTGTGTCCTCTTCAGCGTCTTTAGACGAATCTGCAGCTGTCGCTGTGTCTTCCCGCAGTATGGCATCCCCAACCAGACAGTCCGCCAGTTAATTCGGCGGCCTGCATCAACCTGCTCCTTTGCCAGCCGATAAAGCAGCAAGTCCTCTTCGTCCGAGAAGTCTGCCATCGGGTTGCCACGAGATCTAGAAATCTATAATGCCATACATACCATAAGATATTTGGTCTCATACTTCTTCGCCTGATAACCTACCGACCTTTCACAAAGGTCCCATCCCCATCAATGTACTCAACACCAGGTTCAAGACACTCCTACCGCCAGCAAGGCAACTAAGCCCGGCTATCGATGCCGCTGCTATAAACGCTCTCGTGGCGCTGCCCAGCCAACACGAAAGCACCCCTATTAGCCTCATCGACCGCGCCGAATGCCACCGTCACGTTCGTGACCATGCCAGCGGAGACGCCCCCGATCCCGTCCAACACGGCCACGGTCGCCGCGGAAGCCTCCGAGACCATGCTGTTGACGGCACACACGGCGGCGCTGCGGCCGCCGTTGTGCTTGCTGCCCGAGTCGCCCGCCACCATCGCATCCGTGTCGCCGACGGCGGAGACGTTTCCGACCAGGTCCATCAAGACCATGATTGGGGGAATGCCGATGGTAGGGCGTTTCGGCGAGGGAGAACGGGTAGAGCGGTCGCGATACATAATGTCACATAAATAGACTATTGGTATTTGAAGTGGTTTACACAACATGTAAAGGCTCGCCTTTTTGGTGCCCATTTTGCTTTGGTTGATCTTTTCAAGCTTTCCCGCGCTGACATTTTTTTCCATGTCTTCGCTTTGACCAATCAAAACCTGTCTCCGAAAAATCGATGACAGTGATTGGCTGCCAAAGTTCAACAAGAAGTGTGATTGGTGGAATTAGTTCAAATCGATCCACTGTTGTTTGGTCGGCTTGATCGGCTTGCTCCGAATCAAAATGACCTTCTCGCATCGGAGCTCATTTCCGATTTTGCAAGCTCGATCCCAAGTGTCCCTGGCTGACCACGCTCCGTTCTTCCGGTTTCCACGCCTCGAACGACGGTGGTACACATGTGCTGGCCGTACCCATCGTTTACGGCGCGTGGCTGCCCGTGATACTGTGCACGCTGCGGTCAAGTCCAGCCTGCCAGTTCGCCCCTCACTCTCCAAGTCCAGCGTCGTTGGAGTCGCCACACGCTCAGCTCCTGTGTGTCGACGCATCTGCTGCTGCTGACCGCCTGTGCTACTTGACGCGCTGACCTCGGGACGCACCGGGCATGAAGTTGGACTCGCTGTCCGTCGTGTACCCACCCGACGACCATGTCCCGCACAACCGCCGCAACAGCGCATTTGTTGTCGATAACGCAGTGCTACTAGAACTGGCGCTGGGATGGTGTCGTTTGTCCCGTAGTCCCCAACTCTCCTCACGGCATTGCCGCCGGGTGTGGCTGTCAACCACGTTCAGCTGCGAGACGCCGAGATTCCGCTACAGGACCCCGAGATGGAGCGTCGGAGGCGGCACTGGACGACTGCCCACTAGACCTGCAGGTGGACGGCGTTCTCCCGCCCTTTTCGCTTCCAGCGATCCTCATCGACGGACAACCGCACGTAGATGCCTCAGGAGGGAGCGGGGTGCCACCGGCGACAAAGATCAAGAGAGGCTACCGCTAGAAATGGAGCGTTCGAGTCCCATCGGGGGTCAAGATGGAGCCTGAAGTCGCCATGACGACGACGCCGCAAGCGCCCAATTTGCCCAGCGACAGGGACACGCAGACGGCATTGGCACAGCGACTCCTTCCCTGAAGCACCTCCGAGGACGCTCTTGCAACACACGTTTGTGCGTGATCGCCCGAAGCCTCGGATACATCTGTCGACGCCGCGGTTTGGGTCGTCATCGGCATTGTTGTCGTTGTCGGCTTCGCAGCATACATCATTCCATGATCCCTATCCAGAGATTTCTTCCAGTCCCCATTGAACAGTTCTCGAACCAGTGATGCCACAAATGCGCGATGACTATCGCGGGCTCTTTACCTCGTTTGGGCTGTACCTCCCGTCGAACGAGACTCCTCGCTCTCACCACGCGCCAAACTATCGCAAATGTAGGCATTGCACCTGGCTATATAAAGCATGACCATCGCTAGTTTTTTATGCCACTTCTGAAATGAGTGGCCATCGGCTAGAGAAAATCGTGCACGCAGTTGGTCGAGCCGATCAACACCTTGCATCGCTGAATTATACTCGCCGACGCAAGTAGGAGCAGTGAAAGCCACACCCGATTCATTTATACGACGATGCACAGTTGATGTGGTCGAAGCATCGGCATTAGACACGACATTGACAATTGAGCCATCCACCCAACTAGCTGCGACAATATGCTTCTCTAAGCATACACCTTGCTTCATGTAGCCTCGCGGCTTCGCGTCCTCCTTACGAATCATCGTAAAATGAGGGAAATGCTTGCTAGATGTGCGTACAGTGCCACGCCCATAGAGACCAATCGATCGTAAAGTCTTCAACAGCAAACAGGAAGTGTAGAAGTTGTCCGTGTTTACAATGCGACTGGATCCTTTCAAAGATGAAGTAACCGCCATGACGTGAGAGCGGATTTCAGACGACTTCGCGGTTAGATCAGCGAATTTCTGCACTTCTGAGCGTGAAATTACACCGTCCAGCCGATCATCAAGTTCACTGGAGCAGTGCAACTTGAAACTCACCGCGTACCACGAGGTAGAACAGCAACACACGTATAACTTGAAATGATGCTTTCCGGTGGGTTTTTGTGGGTTGAAGACTATAATGTGGCGGGCGTACTGGGATCGGCAGGCAATTGTGGCCTCATCAACAGCCACGTTTCGACCGACTTCAACATGGCGCAGGCATCGCGATTTCAGAATGCTCATGAGTGGTCGTATTCTAGCTACAGGACCGCGCTTGATGTCGGAGGTAGACACCTTGGAACGAAAACTCAAATTCTTACGGATGTACAGGAATCTTCGCCATGTCATAATTGACTTCAAACTAGTAGTACGCGCTCCAGGAAAAAATAGTTGCTTCCTCGTCGTCCACCCAGTAATTTCTCATCTCACCCTTGTCGAACAGAGTCATGTACCAGAGGATCCCAAGGAATTTCATCAGTTCCTCTAAACTTACAGGAGTTGCCGATGGGCTGCCAGATGCGTCTGCATACTCGTTGGTAAAGACGACCACTTGGATCCAGAACGACAACGGAATAAACGCGAAGAACGATGAGGTTGCGGAATGCCCAAACAACCCATGACTTTTCGGGCGTAGTCTGGTAGTTGAAGACCCATCCGGATGTGTAAATAGCCCTGACGGTTGGCCAAGCGATGCTGTGGGTGAAAATGTCATTGACGCTATCTCTTCGACTTCACCAGGGCACAAAGGGCGCTGCAATTCTTTCCGCCCGCGAAACGCAAACCACTCACGATAACCACGCTCGTCCATCTCCTCAAATTCATCTGTCAGTGCAGGAATGTTTGATAGTTTGGGGACCATGTTGCACAGGGACGTCCAAGACTCTCCAAATTGAAGTTTGTCTTTTTCCATGTTGGCAAACTGGCGGATACCACGGGTGATGATGGCTTCGGAAACGTGGTGAACGTGATCTTTTATTTGAAAAGCAGTACACGTCCATTGAACCTGAAATTTGTCGTGAGGAACGCTAACATTGTCAGCATTTTTTTCGCTTGCCAGGCTGTAGCGAGTCACCACACTAATCAAAAATGCTGCGCCAACGTCGCGTTACAAACTGAGCGGTATCCACTCCTCATCAGCCGGTGAAAATGCTACGCTAGCATCAACAAATTTTTCGGCAGCCGCATGTGCTCGGCGAATCAACTCTTCTTTCATTGCCACAGCCTTGGGTTTACTGGCCTTGGTAGGTGCCTTCTTGCTTTTCGTTTTCCGTTGCGCAGCTTGGTTTTCGCTTCGAGGTGCCTTTGGAGCTGATTGTTCGGCAGGACCGCGCTTTTTTCGCTTAGGTTTTGCTGCCCCCGAGCAATTTGTAGCAGGATGTGTGGCGGCGTTGGTCTCTGCAGGTTCCGACGGAGCCACACTTGGCGTCAAAACACTCGCGGGGAGGTCAAGTAGGGCATTGGGTCGTTCATCACTTCTCCCTTGGTCCACCAAGTTCATTTTTGTAGCGTTTGTGTAGCAAAGCGTGCTGCAATAGCTGCTATCACCAAAATCCTTGGCGAATCCACCATTAGGGTCTGGGATATTCAACGAAACGCAGACATCATGAGAGCAGAAGTGATGGAGAAACTTTTTGCACCAGGTACAACTGCACTCGGTTGAACACTCCATATTGCAGACTGCACATTGCGCACATGTACCAGACGATGCGGTGGGTGCGTGGTGATCTAGCTGGAGTAAATGGTCTCGCGTAGCTGCTGCATGTACGCGTACGACGCGCGCTGATGTTGGCGGTGTAGATACAGCAGAGGCAGCACCATCATAATCCTGATAGGTGCTGGCAGCACCATCAAACACCAATTCGTGACAGCTTACTCCCGGAAGCGCGGCTTTCTCACAATCAACGTCGTTTGCACTCGCTCCAGGAACTCCGCCGCTACTACCACGTACATCATCTGCCGCGTTGAGACCAACATCGCCAGCCCCACATATATTAACGTTGTTTTGGTCGACATCAATTTCGTCATCGGGTCGCCTGGACAGGGCACCATCCGTATCACCATCCTCCACTACCAATGTCCGCCGATAGTGCTCCAAAAGCGCTCGTTCACCCAGATAATAGTCGATACCCTCTGTTCCATTCGAGTCACCACCGGGACGGATATAGCGGTACAGATCACTCAAGCTTCGCCCTGTTGGACGCTTTGAACTCCAACCAGCCGCACTTAGAACTCGCCAAACAGATCCAAACATCGCATGGTCATCCGCGAGGTCTGTATGCCGGTGGATACGCGTCAATATGATACCTTGCTCGAGCGCTAGGTAAGCAACGGATCGTACCTAGACCGGTGGGAGCTGAAGGTGAGATACGACCCGAGCGTCGTGATTGTTGTCGCTTAGCTGTGGGCTCGCAGGTGCTCGACCGCTGCTTCCGCTTTCGTGGCATTGGGTATGTGGTGGTGGACGAGCTCAGCTAGCGTACCAGTGGCTCCTTCACGGCAAAGATCTCTAACTGGTTTGCATGCATCGGTCTCGCTTGAGCCATTGGACCGAATATATTGTTATTTGTATGGCCATGTTCGAAGTGTTCAAAGGGACCGAACGTACTAGGCTTTGTATGGGGTGGTTCGACTCATCGTTGTATGTGATGTTAGTATGGTGGAGTTTGAACCCACCGGTGCAGGTTCAATGCCCGCCATGCGGAATGCAGCGTAGCTGTGCTGACAAGGTACCGTGCAAAATGCATCGGATATCGAGTGCGGGATGAATACAGTGTAATTACACAGAGTCATGAATAGTACGAGTACTCAAAGCGTTCAACGGTAACATACGGTACTTAGATTTACTCCAGTATTGCTACCAAATGTAAGTGCTGTAGCGGCTTCGGCATCGTCTCCACAGTTACGTTGACCCATGCAAGCCCCATAGTGACGGTCCGAACTACGGTACACGGCGACAGTGGTGACGCCCATCGTAGATACACTGCTGCCAAGTGCCAATGCCGCCTGCGTGTCCCTGTCGCTGGGCAAATTGGGCGCTTGCGACGTCGTCGTCATGGCGACTTCAGGCTCCATCTTGACCCCCGATGGGACTCGAACGCTCCATTTCTAGCGGTAGCCTCTCTTGATCTTTGTCGCCGGTGGCACCCCGCTCCCTCCTGAGGCATCTACGTGCGGTTGTCCGTCGATGAGGATCGCTGGAAGCGAAAAGGGCGGGAGAACGCCGTCCACCTGCAGGTCTAGTGGGCAGTCGTCCAGTGCCGCCTCCGACGCTCCATCTCGGGGTCCTGTAGCGGAATCTCGGCGTCTCGCAGCTGAACGTGGTTGACAGCCACACCCGGCGGCAATGCCGTGAGGAGAGTTGGGGACTACGGGACAAACGACACCATCCCAGCGCCAGTTCTAGTAGCACTGCGTTATCGACAACAAATGCGCTGTTGCGGCGGTTGTGCGGGACATGGTCGTCGGGTGGGTACACGACGGACAGCGAGTCCAACTTCATGCCCGGTGCGTCCCGAGGTCAGCGCGTCAAGTAGCACAGGCGGTCAGCAGCAGCAGATGCGTCGACACACAGGAGCTGAGCGTGTGGCGACTCCAACGACGCTGGACTTGGAGAGTGAGGGGCGAACTGGCAGGCTGGACTTGACCGCAGCGTGCATAGTATCACGGGCAGCCACGCGCCGTAAACGATGGGTACGGCCAGCACATGTGTACCACCGTCGTTCGAGGCGTGGAAACCGGAAGAACGGAGCGTGGTCAGCCAGGGACACTTGGGATCGAGCTTGCAAAATCGGAAATGAGCTCCGATGCGAGAAGGTCATTTTGATTCGGAGCAAGCCGATCAAGCCGACCAAACAACAGTGGATCGATTTGAACTAATTCCACCAATCACACTTCTTGTTGAACTTTGGCAGCCAATCACTGTCATCGATTTTTCGGAGACAGGTTTTGATTGGTCAAAGCGAAGACATGGAAAAAAATGTCAGCGCGGGAAAGCTTGAAAAGATCAACCAAAGCAAAATGGGCACCAAAAAGGCGAGCCTTTACATGTTGTGTAAACCACTTCAAATACCAATAGTCTATTTATGTGACATTATGTATCGCGACCGCTCTACCCGTTCTCCCTCGCCGAAACGCCCTACCATCGGCATTCCCCCAATCATGGTCTTGATGGACCTGGTCGGAAACGTCTCCGCCGTCGGCGACACGGATGCGATGGTGGCGGGCGACTCGGGCAGCAAGCACAACGGCGGCCGCAGCGCCGCCGTGTGTGCCGTCAACAGCATGGTCTCGGAGGCTTCCGCGGCGACCGTGGCCGTGTTGGATGTGATCGGGGGCGTCTCCGCTAGCATGGTCACGAACGCGACGGTGGCATTCGGCTCGGGCAGCGAGCGCAACGACAGCGGCAGTCCGCACGCAGGTTGCCGCCGGTAGTAGCGTCAGCGGCGTCGCCAGCGACATCGACAGCAGATTTTTAGGCGTGATGGAGGTGACTCTGACCTTGGGGGATGCGGTCAGAGCTACGATGTCCGTGCAAGACGTTGATGTAGATGTGTACAATGGCTGATATATGTTATTGGCTCTACAGGTAATGAACAGTGGGATGAACATGTCTGACAAACGAAGTATATTGAATGTCCCTTTCCATTCTGCGCGAGGTACTTAGATGTAGGGCTCTACAACCCTGGTGTACCAGTATGCGTGATGAAGCTGGGAAGACCAAGACACTTGAACGTCGATACGCTGTCGGGGCGTCCAGACAGAACAGAAGTTGCGCGGGCAGGTTGGGCGGTGCCGGCCGCAAATTGTTGCCATGACAACGACGTGGACCAAACCTGCTGCTGAAGATGCAAAGTCCTCCAGCGCCGCAAAACTTGTAGGCTCGAAAACGATATTGTTCGCAAATAAAACACTGCACCCGTCAATATCCTCGCGTACGGCTGGGCTCATCGCTCTGAGGTCGGCCTCGTGAATCGTGACCTTGGATAAATTCGGGAAATCCACGCGTGCGCCACGAATCAGCAGTTTTGACATGTTTGCCAAGTTTTCCTGGAACTCAATCCCGATGCATCTCCCAACACAAGTCTCCAATGCCACTTGTGCAACCACGTTGCCGATCCCAGATCCAAAGTCAACAAAAGTTTCGGCGATTGTAAGCGTTGGAATGACTGCCAGTATTGCTGAAACCCCAGTTGGCGAAATCTCACCAGCATGACAATCCGGCGCATGGACGGGTTGACGCAAGGCCGAGGCATACAAACTTGACACAGCGTCATGAACGTTGCCAACATTATCGGGAGCGCTCAACTTGTAGCCACCACTAAGCGCGTCCGTGCCGATTTTTGATCCCGAAATCTCCTTGGGAAAGAATCTAAGCTCACGCCGTGTGTCCTCTTCAGCGTCTTTAGACGAATCTGCAGCTGTCGCTGTGTCTTCCCGCAGTATGGCATCCCCAACCAGACAGTCCGCCAGTTAATTCGGCGGCCTGCATCAACCTGCTCCTTTGCCAGCCGATAAAGCAGCAAGTCCTCTTCGTCCGAGAAGTCTGCCATCGGGTTGCCACGAGATCTAGAAATCTATAATGCCATACATACCATAAGATATTTGGTCTCATACTTCTTCGCCTGATAACCTACCGACCTTTCACAAAGGTCCCATCCCCATCAATGTACTCAACACCAGGTTCAAGACACTCCTACCGCCAGCAAGGCAACTAAGCCCGGCTATCGATGCCGCTGCTATAAACGCTCTCGTGGCGCTGCCCAGCCAACACGAAAGCACCCCTATTAGCCTCATCGACCGCGCCGAATGCCACCGTCACGTTCGTGACCATGCCAGCGGAGACGCCCCCGATCCCGTCCAACACGGCCACGGTCGCCGCGGAAGCCTCCGAGACCATGCTGTTGACGGCACACACGGCGGCGCTGCGGCCGCCGTTGTGCTTGCTGCCCGAGTCGCCCGCCACCATCGCATCCGTGTCGCCGACGGCGGAGACGTTTCCGACCAGGTCCATCAAGACCATGATTGGGGGAATGCCGATGGTAGGGCGTTTCGGCGAGGGAGAACGGGTAGAGCGGTCGCGATACATAATGTCACATAAATAGACTATTGGTATTTGAAGTGGTTTACACAACATGTAAAGGCTCGCCTTTTTGGTGCCCATTTTGCTTTGGTTGATCTTTTCAAGCTTTCCCGCGCTGACATTTTTTTCCATGTCTTCGCTTTGACCAATCAAAACCTGTCTCCGAAAAATCGATGACAGTGATTGGCTGCCAAAGTTCAACAAGAAGTGTGATTGGTGGAATTAGTTCAAATCGATCCACTGTTGTTTGGTCGGCTTGATCGGCTTGCTCCGAATCAAAATGACCTTCTCGCATCGGAGCTCATTTCCGATTTTGCAAGCTCGATCCCAAGTGTCCCTGGCTGACCACGCTCCGTTCTTCCGGTTTCCACGCCTCGAACGACGGTGGTACACATGTGCTGGCCGTACCCATCGTTTACGGCGCGTGGCTGCCCGTGATACTATGCACGCTGCGGTCAAGTCCAGCCTGCCAGTTCGCCCCTCACTCTCCAAGTCCAGCGTCGTTGGAGTCGCCACACGCTCAGCTCCTGTGTGTCGACGCATCTGCTGCTGCTGACCGCCTGTGCTACTTGACGCGCTGACCTCGGGACGCACCGGGCATGAAGTTGGACTCGCTGTCCGTCGTGTACCCACCCGACGACCATGTCCCGCACAACCGCCGCAACAGCGCATTTGTTGTCGATAACGCAGTGCTACTAGAACTGGCGCTGGGATGGTGTCGTTTGTCCCGTAGTCCCCAACTCTCCTCACGGCATTGCCGCCGGGTGTGGCTGTCAACCACGTTCAGCTGCGAGACGCCGAGATTCCGCTACAGGACCCCGAGATGGAGCGTCGGAGGCGGCACTGGACGACTGCCCACTAGACCTGCAGGTGGACGGCGTTCTCCCGCCCTTTTTCGCTTCCAGCGATCCTCATCGACGGACAACCGCACGTAGATGCCTCAGGAGGGAGCGGGGTGCCACCGGCGACAAAGATCAAGAGAGGCTACCGCTAGAAATGGAGCGTTCGAGTCCCATCGGGGGTCAAGATGGAGCCTGAAGTCGCCATGACGACGACGTCGCAAGCGCCCAATTTGCCCAGCGACAGGGACACGCAGGCGGCATTGGCACTTGGCAGCAGTGTATCTACGATGGGCGTCACCACTGTCGCCGTGTACCGTAGTTCGGACCGTCACTATGGGGCTTGCATGGGTCAACGTAACTGTGGAGACGATGCCGAAGCCGCTACAGCACTTACATTTGGTAGCAATACTGGAGTAAATCTAAGTACCGTATGTTACCGTTGAACGCTTTGAGTACTCGTACTATTCATGACTCTGTGTAATTACACTGTATTCATCCCGCACTCGATATCCGATGCATTTTGCACGGTACCTTATCAGCACAGCTACGCTGCATTCCGCATGGCGGGCATTGAACCTGCACCGGTGGGTTCAAACTCCACCATACTAACATCACATACAACGATGAGTCGAACCACCCCATACAAAGCCTAGTACGTTCGGTCCCTTTGAACACTTCGAACATGGCCATACAAATAACAATATATTCGGTCCATCATATCCACCCAACAACGCTGATTTCTAGTACTTCATCATTCTAGATTCTGCGCTCAAGTGGAAAGATGGTTGATCGCAGGAAGGACGCGGATAATGTAGAGGTACGTGTTTTGGCTGTTTCGGCATCGTGTTGTTATGCTAGTGCTAATACGAACGGCTATGTATGGGTAGTTGCCAGGACCAACGAAGACGCATGCAAGCGATGGAAGGCGAATTTACGGATCGTCCAAGACGCTTGAAATGGTAGTGATGACATTGTTTCGGCCGTGCTGATGCTCATCGCATATATAGTCTTTGGCTTTGTGTAGCGCCGGTGAGCAACTGGAGTTCGACAATCTGTATCCAGTATTTGTGACCCCTTCTGGGCGAGAGCGGGTAAGTTCGTGTAGCTACGCAATAACGTTTGGCTAAAGCTAATCAGTGCCTACCTGTAGAGAACCGAAGCGAGATGTGGCACGTCGATCGACATAGACGACTTCATAATTGCACTGCCAGTGAAAGAGATGAACGACCTCTACGTGGCGATTTGTCGCGGTGAAGATGACCGTGCGCACAACTTTATCTGGATGATGCGTTGGCAGGAGACGTGCATGGAGCTGTCTGAGGTAAGCCAAAATGTGTATCGTGGCTGGTTACGGGTAATGATATCTATGTTTGTATTCGATATGAAAATGTAGATCACGCGACCGCAAATTCGGGCACGTCTAAAATGTATAAACTCCAACTTGTTGCGGTATCGCGAGGAGCAAGACGAACATATCGAGCGCTTTATCGCGATGGAGGCGGACCCTTCCACACCACACGACACCCTCATGAACCATTATAAGGAAGGCCTTGACTTGCAGAAACGCTACAACATAGTTGCCGATCTAGCCACAGCTATGGACAGAGTCGATATGCTGGCGGACCAACTCAAGGATCAAGCTCACTGGACATGCTCTTGCGAGAAGCGCGCATACCACCGCTCGCCCCAATGGCTTCAAGAGCAACCTCTCGACTTGGCACCACAAGCTCTAAGGCCGCGCTGGTTTTGGCCTCCCCGCTATCATGGGTGATATCCAGTTGATTCGCAGAGCAGGACGCTCCAAGGTGAAAACACGTTACTGAAGTTACTATGTCCTCCCCCTAGTAACAGAGCTATATGCAATTAAGTTGAATGTAATATCTCAAGTAATGTTTCATCTAGTGTGAATTGATAATTCTAACGAAACCCAAAGCTGTCTGAATACGGTGATCCTTTGCTCCAGCACGTATACCCATTCCGCCCACATCCACCAAGGCCACGGTCACCTCCATCGTGTACGAGACCCTGCTGTCGATGTCGCTTGCGACGCCGCTGACGCTACTACCGGCGGCAACCTGCGTGCGGACTGCCGCTGTCGTTGCGCTCGCTGCCCGAGCCGAATGCCACCGTCGCGTTCGTGACCATGCTAGCGGAGACGCCCCCGATCACATCCAACACGGCCACGGTCGCCGCGGAAGCCTCCGAGACCATGCTGTTGACGGCACACACGGCGGCGCTGCGGCCGCCGTTGTGCTTGCTGCCCGAGATGCCCGCAGTCATCGCGTGCTTGTCGCCGCCGTCGGAGACGCTCCGGCCAGGTCCAGGACAGCCGCCATATTCGCCAGCGTCGCATCGGAGACCACGGCGCCGCCGCTTCACAACTAGGAAAAGCCCCACATAATCCACAAGATGGCGCTGTGATCCACGGTACCGCTCTTACTAAAGTTTTGTTAGGGTGCTGTTCTCACGGTACTGCTTCCACTGATACTTTTGTCGATTCGCAGCGAATCACAGAGAACCAGTAAAATGATGCCTCACGTATCTTTTTGATCGAAAGGTCGCTTCAAACCTCCCATCACGTATACTTTTGATCAGTTGGCCTCGCAAACCTAATACAGCAAAATGATACCTCATGCATCATTTTACCCCGTTTTACTTAAAGTTTGTATGGTGTCCCTTCAAACAGAAATGCATGGCGTTAACGATAGGGTTAATATTCACGAAGATCATGGACGTGTACGAGATTCCTGGAGTGACCTTCGATCTGGCGGAAACTATCGCGGCCAAGACGGTGAAAGACCTCCTGGCAAAGTTTGTTCCTGAAGCCCGGATGAAAATGAAATGAAGGGAATCACCTTCCCGTCAGGAAAATACTTAACGGATAGCGCCAAATAGCGTACCCTTCCCGAATTGAATACCTCCTCTCAAATCTGATAGAATGTGCTCAGTATACAAAGCTATTGTACCTACGCCAATTTGTATACCTCAACCAAACCGTATAGAACGTTGAGTACTTATAATGTTCTTGAAATTTATGTGAAGTTTAGCATGTAAACACCTTTTGATTGGCTAAGAGATGTCTTAAAATTGAAAATCACCCATTATTTTCCGTGTAAGTATTACTTTGTCAAATACGGCAAGCAAGATCCGGTTATTTTTTTTATCTTTTTAAAGACCACAGTTTAAAAACTGACACTTGTATTCGGTACTGTTTGCATTTTGTGTAACTTTACGCAAAATTACCGTAAGGTACCCAAAGAAAAATGGTTTTGGTTGTTGGTCTAAGTTCTGCTTGCATCTAACGGCATGAGAGACGTTGTGAACCAACTCTGCGCAATCTATGGATGTCTCCATGGTTTGAAGACTGGTACATACGTTGGCAGGATGCCATCAAAGAGGTTTTGCAGAACGTAGCTAGCTCTACACACAATATTTCAGACTTGAATGCGTCGGAGCAACTTTGGTAGTATAACCCCCTTCCTATTTGTATATCTTTCTAGATTTGACAAGTGTTCAATTCAATAGTATGCGGTATACAAATTGGCGTTTTCCGTTAGCTACCGTTTTTGCCATCGGTGCAGTGTCTTGGAATCGAAGCACACACAGCTTGAACTCGTACGTACTTAAGTAATCGCAACGAGCGCTCGTACTGCTTTGGCCGCGCGTCACCTTCACTTTTTAAGCGCGTTCTACCTGTTCGCGCCATTCAAAATGGCGTAACGCAACGAGCGCGGCTATCAGGCTCCGAGATTGAATGTCTTATTTCAAGTGTGAATTATATGGCTTTCATTGGATAATCGAAAGTGTGCTCTATGATATTGTGCTTTGCAACCGGTTTTCCCTCCTAATTAGTGCACTAGATAGTGTTCGTACTTAGTGGTAAATCATAGTGGCTTTGAAGTCGTGTTTCGAAGCCAGCTTGGCTCGGAAATGGCACTTTCGGAAAGTGCCAAAAGGATGCTAATCCATGCTGGATGTGCTAAATCATGCAGGAGATGACATACGCGCGAGGAATTAAGTTTCAAGTAGATTGAAGCCTTTTTGTAAAAGTCTAAGTAGGTGAATGCATCAATTTGCAAGTAGATTGCCACAGTCAAAAATAACGTTTTATCATATCCGAATTGAACGTTAATTTTATGGGCAAAAATAACTGTTTTCCAGGGCCAAGTAATATCGTACGAAATTACCTTTTTAGAGTAAGAGTGTCGTAATGCTAATGTGTAAGTTTACATCATCGCTTCGTAGAATTGTATGCAGGCAGACCAAACTAACGCACTTGGTTCTGTATTAAAACTTCGTCGGCCGCGCGTCTGGTAAGTACAGTTGGGTTTGTTGAAAAGTCTGAAAGCAACAACCTACGACTCGTAAGTTTTAAAACGGACGGGCATTCTGAGCAGGCCACGCCTCTGTTAAGTACTCTTACGTTTATTGTAACGAACGACAGCAATAACTTACGACTCGTAAGTCTTAAAACGGACGGGCATTCCGAGCATCTCACTTCGCGGTATTCTGAGCTTCTTGTCGTACATTTTGAAACGAACGTTCATACTTTTTTTCAGTATCTTGGGCCGGAGATTAGCAACACATCTCTGTAGGAGTTTCATAACCACCTCGTTTAGCCCGTGTTCTCTTAGCTCGCGAGTTTTCACTGCAGGGCTCATTCGTCTTTTTGTCGGATACCCACCCAACTACACGTCTAAACACCTCTACCACCTCTCCTGTTTCGGTCACCCGGACAATGTCTTCGCCCATGATCACCTCATCCGCTGTCGAAGAAGCGGACATCGCCGAACTCATCGAGATGCGCATGCTACGACCTGAGCTAGATGTCGGCTTGGATCCCCTCGACCCCTCTTCTTACGGCGTAGTTTCCGACCATGGGAACAACGTTGCGTCTGTGACGCTTGAGTCGAAAAAGGCTCTGCTGCAACGCTGTCGCGAGTTTGCTCGAGTCCGTGGCTTTTCCATTCGCGTGGCCAACAACAGCTATCACTCTCGTCGTCAAGAAGGAAACGCCAAGTACACTTGCAAGGCGGTGAAAGGGCAGCAGCAGCTCATTCCAGGCAGCACTGCCAACTGCCCATTTTTCATTACGGTGTACGGGATCCGCAACAACTGGAAGATAACAAGGATGTGTCTGGCCCATGACCACTTCAGACACGGCGGTTTTTAGGGCGATACCTTTGTTGAAGGCAGTCTCGCAGGAGATACCTCTCGTCAGCGACTTCGCGATGTGCCCTACCGAGTGGTGAGGGGCGTCGTTGAGCGTGAGTTGCTCCCCTCTTACAGCGGAACGTGGGCCTCGGGCACAGGGCGGGCTATCATCGACTTTTTGATGACTAAGGGGATGATAACGAACCGAACTGCGGCATCCAAGATCAAGCGGGATCTTCTCGAATCGCTGCGCGACGACGTCGTCGGGAGTTACCAGAAGCTGGAGGGATATCTAGCCATGGTGAGTGATGCGAACTCAAAGACAAGCTACGGGTTTGGCAGGCGCGAGAATAACATGTTCAGAAGGGCTTGCGTTTTTCCAGGGGCATGCCTTCAAGTACACTGCCGACACGTCATCGGTCTGGACGGAACACATCTCAAGGGTGATATGAACAAGCGCGGAGTGTTTCTGTTGGCGACCACGAAGGACCTAGAAGGCCATGTGGAGAAGCGCGAGAACAAGATTTGTTCTCTGAGAAAGGCGGCATAAACGATCGACCAAAAATCAAGGGGATCAATGATCGAGAGAAGGGCGACCTGAACAAGACTGGGATTGCGGAGATCGAGGAGATTCGACGAGCGATCGAGGCACCGGGATGATACTCGCACGTAGGCGGGGTGTGGAACCAGGTAGATCAAAGCTGATCGACACATGGAGAGTGGTGATGCCTCGTCCCACACCGATCGAAGAGGCGCGGTGCGAAGGGCGCATGTCGAAAGCGAAGGACGTCATGCACGAGGGCAAGATCAACGAGCGACATCGTAGAGTGGGACGGCTGAAGACCGAAGTGGACTGATCGCGATCGAGAGCTGTGGATCGTCGATCGCCGATCAGCCAAGATGGGGAGCACATGGGGGCGAAGCCAGGACAAGAATCCAGTAGTTGTTTAGTTGTAGGATGGTAGGTGAGATGGTAGTGGTAGCGAGACACCAGCTAAACATAAATCAGAGCAGAATTTGCACCGAAGAGCACAAGTCCCTCAAGTCGTCAAGTCCCTGGAGCTACATTGGCCTCGGCAAGCATCGACACTTTGGACAGTGAGCTAGTGGTACGGTTAAGACTGGATTAATACATTGGCCAGCTTGACCTACTCTAGCGATCTATTTCTTGTGTGCGAACCCTCGATCGACCGGATACTGCTTGGCCGGCGATCGTTTCTCCTCTCGATCAACCTCGATCCCGCTATAGGAAGCGGCAAGCAACTCACGAAAGGAAGGAACACACCCGGAAAGGCAACTACAGGCCGTGGATCGACTCCAGGCCGACCGATCGGAGCGAACAACCCTCGATCGGAGCGTATACTCGGACGCAGAGCGAAGATTCCCGCGCTGCTCCACAACCTATCCCCGCGTCACGCCAATACATTCGATCTTCACCAGATTTTGGCCGATCCCGCTACACCACATCCACATCCTAGTTTTCGGACTCGCTATTGTCGATCAAGAGGATTACTCATTGGAGCTGGTTCCTGCAGAACATGAAAGACGCGCTTCAAGACGTCTCGGCGTGGAAACCTGTGTTCGTATCGGACAGACAGAAGGGTCTCCTGGCGTCTGTGACGGAGTTGTATCCGGATTCCGGACATCGATTTTGCGTTGGGCACATTATCACCAACATCGAGAAGAAGGGCTCCGCGCTGACGCCGGCAGAACAGTCACTTGTGTTTCAGATGGCACGTAGCGAATGCGAGAACGACTACAAGTTTTACAGCTCAAAACTCTCGGAGACTCGCCCATTGGCTGTGGAGTATCTCGCTGGAATTGACAAGTCGCACTGGGTAACATACGCGTTCAACGAGAAGTACAACCAACCCTCTTATGACGAGGTCACTTCCAACCTGTCCGAGGCAGCGAACAGTTGGTTGGGCAATGCAGTGCGGTCGTCCTACCCCTTGGAAGCTTTCGAGCAATACTTCGTCAAGGTGGTTGAGCTGTTCGCCGAAAGGCGCCGCACCTCCTCGCGACAGAAGGGTCCAGGTAGCAACGCAGGACACGCAAGCACCTCCCAAGGTGAGCCGTACGACGATTGCGAAATTGACGTGATGAGGACCACCCCTGCAGCCTTCTCGGACTTTCTCCTTCCCACCTACAAGAAGAAGCTCGACGGGATCATGGCTCTTACGAAAACCCTGCAGATTTTGCCGTGCCTTGATGGCCAGTACATGGTGCGATTCACGGACATCAGCAGCAGACCGGACCACGCCCATCTGTGGCGAACCGTGAACTTGATCGAGAAGGAATGCAACGTGCCGACGCTGGCAAGACCTGATGTTCCCGTGTGTCCATGCAGTCAAAGCTGCAATTCATCACGGAATGCACGTGAGCGAGCTTTTCGCCTGGAAGGAACACACCGTGTCGGTCGCGCGGTGGACATATTACTACCAGTTTGTCCCGACCGTCCGCTCGGCGACCATCGCTCAGGATCTTCAACTGCTAGTACCTGAAGTCATCGTCACTGAAGCTGACTTAGGGAAGCGTGGCATGAAGCCGGGTCCAAAGCCGAAGAACAAACGCAGGTCTGCACGACCAGGTTCTGCGGCGTCGCCTGCCATTGCTATGACTCAATAATACTAGAGCTGCAAGACGTATGCAGTACAGTCGTAAGTCTTTGCAAAAGCATAACAAAGCAAAAATTACATTTCGAATTCTTAGTGTCAATACGTCGAGAACGGACCTTGGTTTTCTTAAAATTCGTCTCGTACGAAAATGATATCATAAAATTCTTATTTACCTTTAATAGAACTTGGATCGAAGGAAAGTATTATACACGTGATAGTTCAAGGATAGATAATATACTGCAAGGATAAACTTAAGTGAAGATATTATATCTGTAATATCGTACGAATGTGTTACTTTGATGCTTACTGTGACTTGACGAAAATTGGTATTCCATAGCAACAATTCGCACGATCGTACGACTTTACTTCCCAGTAATACAACTCGTTCTTGTGCGCTATTATTGATACTGACGCAATGTAAATGAAAGAAGTATATACAACAAATTTATTATCATTTGCTGCTTAGACCATTTCATCAAAATAAAGTGAAAAAAAATATTTTTAATTACTCAAAAATGAAGAAAATAAAGCTGTATGGCTAGCCGGATGGCTACATCCGAATGGGAACTCTACACGTAGGGCAGTTAGCTACATCTTCGGCCTGAATGCTTCTCGCCACGTACATTGACATGCACTCGGCACACATGGCATGTCAGCATGAGCGCGGGGTGACCGGCGCCACTGGCGCGTACTAGCAAATGGCGCAAGTTGATAGGTCCTCGTCTTGGTCCTCCTCCCCCGTAATGTCGATCACCGTTGGGGGAGCTGGTGCCGAGAAAACACGTCGTCGTCGAGCAGAGCGGGGAGGTGAGCTCTGAGCTGTTGTTGAACCCCCTAACTCAATGTCCCCAGGCACAGACAGGACGAGCGACTCAACAACAGTCGTGGTCACGTCACCTGCGGCCGTAGTGATGATACGCAGGTCAAGCTCGTTAAGCGCGTCACGGCGAGCGCGGTGGTACAGCTTATCGTACTCGCGCTTGTAGGCTCGGGCCTTTTCCAGTCGCTGAGCCTTTAGGATCGGGTACCGCTTTTCCAGGCACGCACGCTTGCCAACGAGCTGCCGCAGACTTGAGACAACCCAGTTGGTGTTGCACAGGGGGCAGTTGGCACCATGATGTTTTCAATAATGAGGCACCTACTTATTTTGTTATCGCTGATGTTCCGTTTGCTCGTCCTCCATCATCTTCATATCTTACCCTGTCCTTAATTCTTATCGCGTTTTCAAGTTCTGATAAAACGTTATTTTTGACCGTGGCAATCTACTTGCAAGTTGATGCATTCACCTACTTAGACTTTTACAAAAATTCTTCAATCTACTTGAATTACTTAATTCCTCCATATGCGCACTACTTATTAGGGCATCTCCACCGGTGCTGAGTAAAACTAAAAGCAAATTGCCCTAAGATCCGTGCCTACAACGGCACAACCGTGCTAAAGACAGTGCGCAGCTCCACCGGCAATTGAGACTCGCAGCAAGCGCGTTAAAGCTCTTGGTTCGGCGCCAGCCATGGCGACGGCGCACAGCTGTATAGCCCTATAAAGGGCCCAGCAGCACGTTGAGGAAGACCCAGGGATGACGTAGCAAGGGCGACACTGCGGTCTGTGACGCTTGCGCTGCTTAGAACGCTTGACTTGGCCCTACTACTGGTCGGTCGACATTTACATGTACTCAACCTTTTACTCAAAGCCTCCTCCGTTGGCAAAGTTGTGCAAAACGTTGATCTGCGTAAAAAATGGAGCAATTTGCTCAGCATTTGCTCAAACCGGTGGAGCTGTACAAAACTAAAACTATGATTAAATATTGACAGAAAAGGGGTAAAATTTAGTTTTACTCACGACCGGTGGAGATGCTCCTAGTGCTGATTCATACTCTTTCGTAAGACGATACTTAGCCCCAGAATGCCTATCATAAGACAAAGCGTCTTACGTTTTCCGATCAACGCGTTTTGACTACATCTTGGTTGTTGTATACCAGTGGCTACATTGCATATTGTATGTCAAAACATAAGACAGTTTGTCGGACACTAGTTTGCGCCATACAATTGGCCAAAAATGTTCAGGTCTGCTCGCCACGACAGCGGTGGCAACGTTGAGCGCCGAAACGATGCAGTTGCATGATACGGTAGGGTAAGTAGCCTCCTGTTCACACACGAAGCGATGTGCCTGTAGTTGGCCGCTGGCAGCAAGCTTAAATATCGGCATAATGACTGCACGAACGCGTGCATGCAGTCCGTGGAGCTGTTCCACTCAGAGGTGCAGCCGTTGAAGGGCACGGAGTTACGATGAAGTTTGTAGACGTAGACTAAGAGGGACAAATAGCTCGTAACGGTACTACATGTACATTTTAATGTAGTAATTTTTATGCTTGAGCGTACATCATAGTAGTTGTGAAGGCGAGGCAGCCAGGGAACGGTGTTGCCAGTGGGCTTCCCGAGATCCTCCGACCCCCTCTTACCTAATCATTACAGTCCAGCAACAAAATGCAACCACGTACTCTGCAACGGCGATAACACCTAGATATTGTACCTACGACGCTGAGGTGCGGAGGAGCTCCACACTGCTGCGCGGGCGCTCGGCGCGCGCCATATCGCTGCTGGGCTCGACCTTCGGCTTCGGCGAGTTACTCGGTATCTCCTGCAACTTAGCCACTGCCTGCAGCCATGCTTTTTGCGGATGCTACAGCGTAGACTGGTTTGCGTGTGCGCCCTCTATCCGAATCTCCATCTTCTATGTAGTGTTAGTAATTTACTGTAGAAAGGAGAGTTGGCGTGGTGGGGTGAACGACTGTTGTCGTTCACCCCAGTAAAGCGAAGAAACATTGCTCCACTACGGGAACAAACGGTCGCATGATAACTGTGCTATGATGTCCTTACATTCCATTCCTGGCAAGTATATTTAAATCTTCTAGCAGGAGGTTAGTGCATGGCGTCAGGATCAAAAGCCCGGACATTTTTCAAGTGCGCTGCCTCTAGTAAAGGGGGCAAAATGCGCACACAGATGAATCAGTCCAATTTACGAGCCGAGATGCAGCAACACTCAAAACTACATAATACAATATTAACCAATGAAATTGCTACATTTGATTTGTCGTCAAACTGTCTTACGAATGCTCGACACAAGTGATTGACCATCCACGACTTACAGCAATTCGTACTCGAGTACGATTTATAGTCGTGCTCGATAAGTCGTACGAGTTATTGTGCTTTGCAGTTATTTTGCCGACCATTTTAGACGCTAAATATGGCAAAGCCTGCTCCTAAATATGTGTGAAAGAAGATACACGGCCTGCTAAAATTATGCATAAATCCACCTCCTCATATATATATCGACTTGGGAGGGCCTGTCAGCAGCCATGCATTGGCCCAGTACACCACCGTCCATGATCCCCAGCACATCCACCCTCTTATGCATAATTGCCGTGTGTGTAGGTGCTTGTGGATAAAAACCGACAGAATTGCAGCTGCACAGCCACAATTGCACTTTTGAAAGTGCAATTATGGCGCTTTTAGCGTAATTCTAGGCCTCCACCCATTTATGCACCTCGATTTATCGTAAATCTAGCAGGTGGTCGTAATAATACAGCAAATCTCGCCTCATATTGCCAAAATCATTGCAAAGCACAAATACAGTCTGAAGTGCCAAAAAGTACAATATGTGTTATTATAATAAACCTGGCGAGATGTGCGCCTAAATACTTTTGTCCAATAAAAACAGAAACTACATAGTGATTATGTCCAATTAAAGCGAATATGTGGTCTACATTAAAGAGAAGTCGCACTCTCGCAACACTGCCGCTCTGCTGGACATGGCGAGCCAGTCGGATCTCCAGCCTGGAGTCGAGGAGATAGCCGCATTCGTGGACGACAGCGTCTTCACTCAGTTGAGCGCGAAACTGGGGGACGCGAAGGAAGGCAACGAAGGAGCACTGGAGAAGAAGCCTCTTCGCATCGATGAGTATTTGAAAAAATATCGCGACGCGGGACTCCGGGTCTCTCAGTGAAGATTGGGATCGTATACGAGCACCCAGACGTGACGGTCGATCTTGCGGAAACCATTACGGTCAAGACGATTGAAGACCTCCTGGCAAAGTTTGTTCCGGAAGACAACCCCCTCATCACCAAGCTGGGTGAAGACGAAATGATTCGACTCTCGGATGCGTTCACTAAAGTCACGTACGTCGGCAAGGCCCAAGACGACCTCGCAGAATACCTGCGGGACTGCTGGAAAGAGTACAACCCTGCAAAGTACAAGGCGCCATGTGTGGCGGTTGTGCAGAGTTCTGGCTTCGGCAAGAGTCGGATGGTGCGTGAACTCGCGATTGAGGCTCAAAAGAGCGCCTTGAACATGAAAGTCCTGTACATGTGTGCCCGTGTGCACGAGTCGACGGGGTTTCCCAAGGCTACGAGCGAGCTTCGTGGTTGGCTGTTTCAAGAAGGCTCCAAAGTGGAAGACATCGCCAGTCGATTGAAGACAATTTACGTCTACGCGAACAAGCATTGGGCGGACGTTCAGAAGGAATGGCTGAAGCTGTTTACCGAACAGGCAGCGGACACCTCTGTATAGGCGAAACTTTCGGATGAAACAGATACGCTGGAGGGGGATACCTCTACTGAGAAGAATCCAAATGGCAGAATCGTGGTTCTGGTGATCGATGAAGCGAGAAGTCTGCTGGCTGAGAAGGGAGGCAAGAAGAATGACTTCCGAATGTTGCGAAATGCTCTCAGATCCGTGAACAAAGATATCGGCCATCGTGGATGCATTTTCGGCGTGCTGATTGATACGAACTCCAGGATCTCGGACCTGGCGCCTCCGCTGTTGTTGGACCCATCATCTCGGCTTTTCGATGGAGAGGTGGCATCGTTTGCGCCAGTTGTGTTAGCTGAGACAATGGACGCACACTGGGATCAATACTGTGAAGAAAAACAAGCCGGTGAAGATGAAGAAACGAAAGAGGAAACCCAAGTTGCGGTGGGAGCTGAAGACGAAGAGAAAAAGAAACAGCAAGGACGTGCTCAGATAGCTATGTACAAGACAGTCGTAACTGGAAGCAAGGCCGAGGCCTGGGAAGCATTGAGGCGTATGGGGCGTCCGATGTGGTACAGCACTTGCCCCAATCCTGCGGATAGAGAAGACGTGATCAATCTTGCGGCGAACAAGCTGCTACTGGGGATTCCCCCTTCGCAAAATGCGTACAACAAGGATACCATGTTTGGTGTCGCCTCCATGCTTTGCCGTCTGGGCGTGCGCCCGCATTCAACGTCGGCTCTGGCATCTCGGGCGACTGCCGACTTCATGGCGATTCTCGCGTATGTGAATTTCAAGCGAGAAGGTTACGTCACCAGCTACGCTTCGGACCCAGTGCTCGCCTTAGGAGCGATGAAAGTGTGGTATGAACTGAAACATGGTTTGGCAAAGTATATCCTGCCGCAACTCAAGAGCCTCCTTTTGGATGAAGCATTGGACACCGGTGGAGTTGGCGAAATTGGCGAGATGGTTGCTCGGATTTTGCTGCTTCTGGCGATGGACACGTGTGTGATGGGAGACAAAGACTTTTCCCAGTGCTGCCACACGATCGGGCAATTTGTACCGGTGCAGGATTTCTTGGACGTGCTGCAAGGCAACAAGGAGAGACCGATATATTGTAAGGGGATGTACAACGCGGAAGATAAGAGACCAGAATTCAACGAGTGGTGCTCGAAGTGGGATGGTTGGTACATGGGGTTCACCCACTTTGTGCAGTTGCAGCTTGAGCCGAATGAGGACACGCTTTGGTTTTTGCTGGGACGTCAGGCTGCAGGTATTTTCCCCCGTAACCAGTATGGAGCCGATTTGTTGATCCCGATGTTTAAGAAGAGATCCAACAGCAGGCCAGTCGGTGGGGAGACAACGAGGGGTGAACAAGAGGAGCAGGAAGTGTTGATGATGTTGATTCAAGTGAAGAATCGTTCCCCAGTCGATGGTGGGTTTTCCAGGGCAGCGACGGAGAAACTATGCCCCTGGTTTGTGTTCGGAAAGAACAGTGATGGGAACTCGTCAGCGGGGAAATCTACCGGTGAAATTGGTGGGGATCCGAAACCGCTGAGCTCCACGGATGTCCGTGATACCATTCGCATCTACATGAATGTGCGCGGTAGAACGCGTGACGGCAAGTTCATCTATGCCACGACAATGAAAGACAATCTTAAGCCCAAGAAGAAAGGCAACGCCTCTGAGGTGAAGGAGGAGAGTCAGACGATCGGGAGTCAGGCGAAGAAGCGGGCGAAGATCGAGAGCAATCCTGGCGTCTCAAGTGTGTCGAGTGTCTCGGAGGAGGATCCTGTTTTCACGATCTGCCTCCGTTTGCTCAACAGGGTCACCTACCCGTTCCTGAGCGACGGCGTGGCTTCCATTCTATCAAACATGGTGGAGTCTCAGTATGACCCGCTGGGGCTTGTGGAGGGCGACCTGGACTATCGCGATGAAGATGAAAAACGAAACAAGAACGTTAGTTCGTATGCAAAGTTGTCGCTTACCGCGACGCGCGACAAGTTGTTGCAGAACGCCCGTAAAGCACTAGCGTACGCGCCGGGTGACAAGGAAGAAGAGTGACGCTGAGAGTGACGTTGGTGGCAGTGGTGAGGGCCACTAGGCGATCAAGGTGGCGAGACGGAAACATCCAAGAAACGAGCACGTGAAAACCAAGAGGGTGAAGAAGGCCGTCCCACTAAACGCGCCAAGTGATCCAACAAGACGCCCAAGCCCACACCGAGGCAGTAACAGTACGTGCCTGGTGCCTGCAGCAACTAGTTTTAACTACCAACAATTTGTTTTACTTGAGAGTACGCAGCCACCTCCAGTACGCTTCACCTTGCAGTCTTACGGAAGTAGCACGTCTTTTGCTGTCTACGTCGTCTTTACTGCTCTACCTACTCGTCCTGCAGGAACGGGTATTATAGTCCATGTACCCGCGCGCGTCGCCGAGGTAGAACGTGTCCGTGTCGTAGTCGTTCACGGGCTTGTTGAGTTGGAAGCGCCGCACCAGGTCCGGGTTCGAGATGAAGTGGCGGCCGATGGCCACGGCGTCGGCCGCGCCCTCCTCCACGATCTGCACGGCCGACTGCCGGTCGAAGCCCGACGCGGCGAGGAGCACGCCCTTGTACGTCTCGCGGAACTGCCGCGCCGAGCCCTTCTCGGGTGCCAGCGGGTCACGCACGTGGTAGCCACGCGGCTCGATCAGGTGCGCGTAGGCCAGGTCGTAGTTGTTGAGCCTGTTCAGCACGTACGTGTACGTGGCGATGGGGTCCGAGTCCTTGTCGCCGAAGCTGCCGCCGAACGGGGACAGTCGGATGCCCACCTTGGACGAGTCCAGACTCTCGAGGATGGCCTCCAGTGCCTCGAACAGGAAGCGCGCGCGGTTCTCGATGTTGCCGCCGTACTGGTCGGCGCGGTCGTTGATGCCGTCGTGCAGGAACTGCTCCAGCAAGTAGCCGTTGGCGGCGTGCAGCTCGACGCCGTCGAAGCCCGCGCTGATGGCGTTCTCCGCGGCCGAGCGGTAGTCCGCCACGATGCCCGGGATCTCGCTCGTCTCGAGCGCGCGCGGCGGCACGGGCTCCATGCGTCCTTCGCGCGTGACGATCTTCTTGCCGGCGCGGATGTTCTCGAGCTTGGAGCTGGACGACACGGGCAGGACGCCGCCCGGCTGGGGCCGATGCGGCCCGTGTGGTCGTATCTTACCTATGGTATGTGAAGTAGAGTGTCCTCTTGGTGCTGCTCACGCAGAGATGGAAGCAACGACAACACTCAGCTGGGCGGCAAAAGCCACTTTGTTGGTCGTGTGTATATTCTCAACTGAGGCCTAGATTCTTCTCTTTCACCTTTTGTCTTACTCCAACTGCAAGTAGTATAGTGGGGATCAGTATAATCCGCAACAGCCCCACCTACGGATTCCCATCAACATGCATCTCCAAATCTTGCCCTTGGCAATAATCCCATTGCAGCTCTGTGTTTTTCAAATGCCGGACGTGCCAATGGCTTTGCAAAAGCATCGGCCACGTTATCAACTCCTGGCACTCGAAGCACGTCAATTTCCTTCAAATCGATGCGCTCACGCACGAAGTGGTGGCGCACATCGATGTGCTTGGTCCGAGAATGAAACACAGGGTTGCTGGCAAGCTTCTTTGCACTTTCGTTGTCAACAAAGACTTGGGATGGCTGAATTTGCTGCACCTGCAGCTCCTTCAGCTTTTGGCCCAAGTGCACTATCTCCTGCACCAGTAGACTAAGAGCCATATATTCGGCCTCGGTCGTGTGCAGCGCGACGGTCTTCTCCGTCTGGCTGCTCCACAAAATGATGCTCCCACAAAATTGAGTCACGTAGCCTGCAACAGACTTTCGATCATCAACTCGATTTGCAAAATCCGCATCTGCGTATGCTCTCAGATGTTCATCCAGCTTTTGATCTGACCACGCTAGACCACCAAGCTGGATCCACCAGTCCGCTGTGTCTTTCAGGTAGCGCAATCCACGTTTTGCAGCTCTCCAATGCAACAGACCTGGGTTTTCCAAGAACTGACTGCACTCTCTAACGAGGTAGGCCAGATCGGGCCGGGTACCGAGCATCAGGTACATCAGGCTGCCAACCACAGCACGATATGGCTTCGATCTCATCAGTTGCTTTTCATCGTTTTCGGTCGGACACATGGCCTTGCTCAGCTTCAGATCCGCCGTGCTCGGCGTCTTGCAGCCATTGCAGTCCTGCATGTTGAACCGCTTGAGCACGGTCTCGGCATACTTCTGCTGACCAATGAACATCGTTCTCTCGGCCCGGTTCCGCGTGATCTCCCAGCCTAGAATGTAGTGTAACTCCCCGAGATCCTTCATCGCAAACCGATCCTCGAACATCTTCTTCATCTTGTTGATGAGCTCCATCGACGGAGCAAACAAAATCAGATCATCAACATAGAGAGGGATGAAGACCAACTGCCCATCAATTACTTTCACAGCCACGCAGGCCTCCGACTGCAGCATCGTGAAGCCCTGCTCCTCCAAGAACGACTTGAGCAGCTGAAACCACACTCTGGGCGCCTGCTTCAAGCCTTGCAGGCTCTTCTTCAATCTGCACACCCAGTCCTCTTTGCCTTTCACTTTGTAGCCTTCAGGCTGCTCCATATAGACCTCCACGTCAATCGCCCCATTCAAGAAAGCAGTAGTGACATCCATCTGATGCACTTCATAATTCCAGACAGCCGCCAGTGTCAAGAGAACACGCAGTGTCTCCAGCCTCACAACAGGCGAGTACACCTCTAGGTAGTCGATACCATAAATTTGCATGAAGCCCTTGATCACGAGCCTCGCTTTGAATCTTTCGATCTCTCCGTTCGCTAGATACTTGACGCGAAAGATCCAGCGATTCTGCAGCACTTTCATGTGCTTCTCACGCGGCACCAACTCCCAGGTATCGTTCTTCATCAATAAATCAAACTCATCATCAGCTGCATTTTTCCATTGCAATGAGTGCTCACTCTCCATAGCGTCACCGAAAGTATCTGGCTCTTCAAACTCGCCAGTACTCATGCAGCAATAGTCCTCCCACCATGCAAGGATCAACTCGTTCGCGATAGCACGTTGCAACGCAGCTCGTCCTTTCCTCCATCGAGCAGGCAACGAGTTCACATCATCATCTGGATTTGTATTTTCGTAGGCAATGTAGACGTAGTCACCGAGCCACGTGGGCGGTTTACTTACCCAACCGCTCTGTGTCACTGGAGGGTCTTTAGGGCGAGTGCCTCTCGGGCCTGTGTACTCACGAAGTGCTGTGCAAGGAGGCGTTGATAGACGCCCCACACTCGCAGCATCACTCGACACTTGGCTGTCCGAGTCGACCCGCTCAGCAGCCGATGACCTGCTGTCCACCTCTTCCACCTCTTGACTCCCTGGTAGAGCCCTCGTCTCGTCAGCAGCCGGTCCCTTGTGCCGCCCACTGCTGCGTTTCCTCTTTCTCCTTCTTTTGGAATTGCCTGGCACGCACTCACCTCAAAGGTGGTCTGCCTCATGTCCATTGACACGTTCCTCATCACGTTCTGCCACCTTGCTAGAACGATCACATCCAGATGCTGTAGAGCTCACTCCACGTCCTTCATCTCGTTCTGCCACCTTGCAAGAACGTCCACTTTCAAACACCGCAAACCGCACTCTCTTTGGTCGAGGCGCTGCGGCATCACCACCGGGGCCTCTCTTCTTGGACCCACATGCCCCATCTGACCGGACATCTTGCTCAACTGCCCCACCTGGTCGGTCATCCGATCGGGTGTCATCAGCCCCACCAGTCCGATAATCACCTCCGTCTCTGGAGTCGCTGGCCCCACCAGTCCAGCAATCTCCATCATCACGATAACTACCTCCATCATTTGAGTCACCATGCATTTCATCCAGCATTGGCTCAATGTCATCCTCTACTGATCGATCAACGCCTAAATATTCCTTACCGGAGGCTGCACTTGGTGTTGATGCCGAGTCCATGAGCAATCGACCAGCTTTATTCTCATAGAACACGACAGTATGGCTGTAGAAGGCCTTGTTGGTCTTGCTATCGAGCAAGCGATAGCCTCGCTTCTCTCGCGAATATCCAACGAAGACCGCCTCCCGTGCTTTCGCCTGCATCTTCCGTCTCTCCACCTTGTTGATGTACGACAGGACGGCGCAGCCGAACGTCCGCAACTTCTCATAAGCAGGAGTCTGACGGTGCCATACTGCATACGGTACCTCCATACCTCGAACCGAGCTTGGCATAATGTTCACGGAGTATGCAGTTGTCATCGCTGCCTCACCCCACATCGCTTCAGGCAGGTCGAAGTGCACGAGCATGCATCGCATTCTCTCCGTAATGGTGCGGACCATTCTCTCCGCGACACCATTTTGCTCCGGAGTATGCTTGATGCTGCTGTCAAACTCCATACCATACTTCGTGTCACACGTACTTTGCAGCTTCTTGAACTCCTTTGCATTGTCTGACCTTAGCGCTTACATTCTGACATGCTGCTGCGTCTTGATGCGTTAATTGTACTCCTCAAACTTCTGGTACACTTCCGAACGATGCTCCAGAAGATACACGGTGACAAACCGACTCGCATCATCAACGAACACGGCAAAGTACCGTTTACCACCGTAGGAGTGCTCTGCATACGGACCCCAAGCGTCCACATGGACCTTTTCGCCAACTAACCACTCGCGGGTCTGTGTCCGAGACTTCTTCATGCTCTTCCTCGTAAGTTTCCCCGTCACACAGGTGTCGCAATTGAAACCCACCGGGATACGCAAATTCACATGTGGCAACGGCCACTGATCATGGCTGAACAGCGCATTAAACAAGTATCTGCCAGGGTGCCCCAATCTCGAATGCCACAGCTCCAAACTACTCACTCGACCTGGTAGCGCCACCATGGCTACCTCTTGGGGTCTCTCCAACTTCAAGCGATAGAGATTGGTATAATCAACTTGAGCGGTAGTCACACCAGCCTGTAAGATAACATCAGCGCGATCTGCCTCATCAAAGTGCACCTTCACACGATCACGTTCAGGCAGATATTGGTTCAGTTGCCGTCGCACAGAATAGAGACTGCACTGCAGCTCTGGAGCATAACGAACTCCTCGCAGCGTCAGTAAGCACCTCCCACCAGTAGTCTCCAGCTCTTTAACCACAGTACCAATACCCTCAACACCCAGCGAGTTCTTTCCTCCAACTCGAATCCGGGCGCTAAGAGGCGTGAACTCCATGAAATCAGTGAGCTGGTTCGAAATATGACTCGATGCACCAGAGTCCAGGTACCAGTTATCATGGACTTTGTCTGCGACCGGCTTTTTCATTTTCATCACTTGAAGAATAACATACGCGCTGTCATCACTTTCATTAGCGTAGCTACTCGTTTCAGCAGCCTTAGCACTCTTTCCTCCACTCATTTTCACGCGCTTCTGAGCTTGGGTGCTGCTGCGATCCTCGACTGGAGGTCGCTTGCCAAGAAACGGGCAATCAAACACATGATGCCCTGCTTCATGGCAGTGATAACAAGCACCACCTGGTTTTTGTCCACTGCCGGCTTGGCCACGTCCAGTTCCACGTCCACCACCTTGGCTCCCGCGACCGCCAGAACCACGTCCACTACCGGAACCGCGCCCGTGTCCTCCAGATCGACCACCACGTCCACGGCCGCGACCACGTCCTCGACCTCTTCCTCCACCAGCAAAGAACGCCTTTTCTTTATCATCATTGTCCTTGGCGCCCTCTGCTTTCCGACCTTGGCGATGGTCGTAAGCCATCTCCAATGCGAGTTCAAGTTGTTCGTAATTAGGAGGATCATCAGCATTTTGGGGCTTGTGGCTGGCGAGAAACGTCTGTACAACATGATCATATTCGCGCGGCAGAGATCCAATCAATAGTGCTGGCTTTACATACTCGTCCGCAGGACGCCCGACTCCAGCAATGGTCTCCATCAGCCGACGCATTTCGCTCAGGTGATCTGGCACATTGCCGTTGGGAGCGAGCCGTAGCCGACTGAGCTTGGCCCTCTCCTCAGCGTACTTCAGGTACGTCTTGCCCATAAATCTCTTTTTCAGGCGCTCCATGACACGAAACGGGGTGGGTTCATACTTCACAGTCTTCATTATGTGATTCGTCATTGCGTCGTAGATGATCTCGTTGGCGTGGGCCATCTCGCTCGTCCACGTCGCGTGCGCCTCTGCCTCCTTGCTCTCGTCCGGCTCGAGCAAGTCCTCCATGGAGTACTTCCACAGCTTCTTCCTCTCCAGCTTGAGCTTGACTCGCTCGTGCCAGACCTCGTAGTCCTTGCCGTCAAACGGCGGGATCGTCCTCTTCTCCTCGTGTGACTCCTTGGGCGTCTTCTTCTGCTCTACCATGACGTCCTAGTTGCTGTGCTCCCCTCGCGTGAGCCTTGGGCTCATAACCTGAAGTGGAGTGTCCTCTTGGTGCTGCTCACGCAGAGATGGAAGCAACGACAACACTCAGCTGGGCGGCAAAAGCCACCTTGTTGGTCGTGTGTATATTCTCAACTGAGATTTAGATTCTTCTCTTTCACCTTTTGTCTTACTCTAACTGCAAGTAGTATAGTGGGGATCAGTATAATCCGCAACAGTATGTACCGCATCGCCGAAGTTATTGTTCGCACATTTATTAATACCATAAAGCGCACTAAACACTTGGTGGCAATTTGGCCGGACTTCCGAGACAACACTAGGAGGATTCTGGAAGCAACTCGGGCATTATTTTCAGGAAGAAATACTCTACTTTTGATACGTAGCCATGTATTTACCAAACTACGCACTGTACGGGACTAGACTTGATTGAAATTTGTGACTGGGTTTGGCGGTGCTTTCCAATACAAACATCAAGTATAAAGGATTTGTATTGACCCGGAAAAAAATCGATCGAGTTTTCTGGTACATGTTGCTGAACTGATCGCTACCATGTTGAATAGACGCCAATGAAGACACTAGTCAGCTGACAGCCTCAACTTACGAGTATAGACCTCTCCACACTGTCAAATACCACTCTTCTATACAAATTCAAGATAGTGCGTGTCTCCATTGAATCTTATCAACCGCGTCAGCTTAACCTTATTTGAGCAGCTTACTACAGTGAAGTGCGTCGATAAGGAACGGGCGACATTTTATATTCTACGACAAGACATGAATCCTCGCTTGTACCCATTGTGTGCCAATTGTACTGAATTAGTTATATGATTCTACCAATCATTCGGTCCCGTTTAACATTCCGCCAATCACAGTTCCGAAACCGAGCCTCAAGAGCGGCTGGATGGAGCGGCTCCCAAGTCGGGGGAAATGGAACCTAAAGGTCGCGAGAGGGAATCATGAGCATGAGGATCGCTGTGAGCGCGGGAATCGCGCCAGGTACATGTCTGCATGCCTCATTAACCAACTTTCGCTCTGCTGCTCACAACTCCCATGGTGACCGCCACTTCCAGACCGTTCCAGAGGCGGCTACGTCTGACCAAGCTTCAGTCGCTGCTAATCTGTCATCGCCGTCGTGATCTACCGGGTGCTACCTATGCTGAGTTGGCTGCGTGGGCTCAAGCCGAGACTCTGGTCGCGAAGTCCGACATGAACTACATAGTGCAGTAAATCAGTGCATTTGCTGTCTGCATGTGACGAGTCAAACCTTTAATTATCAATATACCTTTTTCTTTCAATGTATATCAGGCGTTCCTTATCGACGCACTTTACTGTACCGGTAGGCGTTATTCGAGCTGTTCAATGGAGTTAGTTCATTTATTACGCTTGAAACAGCTCTCCACGAGTTTGTTACCAATCTTACCGATAGCTTACCGGGTGCGGCTATAATTTTGACCCGACCCAAAGTCGGTTTTTCGTCCATTGCAAAAAAACGGTTACAGCTTTTTCGATTCTGATTGTTGCATCTGTTTTCTATCGATTTTAGACGAATCATAAGCAGCGGTTTGGCGCCGAAAGCACAATCATTGGTTTAAAAAAAATAATTTTTGGGGTGCGGTTATAATTTCGGCGCGCACTGTATATCACGTAGATGCGGTACCGTGTTTCTGGTACAAAACTGAGGGAAGAAAAATCGAACCGGCCATTTCCACATTTCCCCTCCAAGCCTTGTCCTGTAGCGCCACCGCCCACCGGGACTAGCAGGCATGCCCGCGCCCTTGCCAACGTCGTCATGATACTACTGCCGCATTGCTGACTGTGTACTGCTGTGCTGCTGCAGATGGACATGTCCAGCCAGTTGGATCCCCAGGCTTTGGCCGCGTTCGTGGACGACAGTGTCTTTGCTCAGATGAGCGGGAAGCTTGGAGCAGACGCATCGCCGAAGAAAAATCTTTTCGTTGCGTGGATGCTGGAAGACTATCCCAACAAAGCCACACTCCAACTCGAGGCCTCCCAGATCCGGATACATGAATTGATACGGGTGGAGATCAGAAGAGCATACGGGCATACACGCGTGTCTCGACCTCTTGCACAAACTATTGCGGCCAAGACGGTGAAAGACCTCCTGGCAAAGTTTGTCCCTGAAGCCCGCTCCGGCACGCCCAAGTTGGATGAAAATGAAATGAAGCGAATCGCGGAGGCGTTCACCAAGGGCCGGTACCTCGGCGAAGCCCACCTCGACCTCGCACAGTATCTGCGGGACTGCTGGAAGGCCTACACCCCCACAAAGTACAAGGCGCCATGTGTGGCGGTCGTGCAGAGTTCTGGCTTCGGCAAGAGTCGGACGATGCGTGAGCTCGCGATCGAGGCTCAAAAGAGCGCCTTGAACATGAAAGTCCTGTACATGTGTGCTCGTGTGCACGAGTCGACGGGGTTTCCCAAGGCTACGAGCGAGCTTCGTGGTTGGCTGTTTCAAGAAGGCTCCGAAGTGGAAGACATCGCCAGTCGATTGAAGACAATTTACGTCTACGCGAACAAGCATTGGGCGGACGTTCAGAAGGAATGGCTGAAGCTGTTTACCGAACAGGCAGCGGACACCTCTGTATAGGCGAAACTTTCGGATGAAACAGATACGCTGGAGGGGGATACCTCTACTGAGAAGAATCCAAATGGCAGAATCGTGGTTCTGGTGATCGATGAAGCGAGAAGTCTGCTGGCTGAGAAGGGAGGCAAGAAGAATGACTTCCGAATGTTGCGAAATGCTCTCAGATCCGTGAACAAAGATATCGGCCATCGTGGATGCATTTTCGGCGTGCTGATTGATACGAACTCCAGGATCTCGGACCTGGCGCCTCCGCTGTTGTTGGACCCATCATCTCGGCTTTTCGATGGAGAGTTGGCATCGTTTGCGCCAGTTGTGTTAGCTGAGACAATGGACGCACACTGGGATCAATACTGTGAAGAAAAACAAGCCGGCGAAGATGAAGAAATGAAAGAGGACATCCAAGATGTAGATGAAGAAATGAAAGAGGAAATACTAGATGCGGGAGCAGAAGATGAAGAAATGGAAGAGGAAACTCAGGTTGCGGTGGGAGCTGAAAAAGACGAAGAGAAGAAGAAACAGCAAGAACGTGCTAAGATAGCTATGTACAAGAGAATCGTTACCGGGGATGCGAGTCAAGCTTGGCACGCGTTGTGCCGCATGGGGCGTCCGATGTGGTACAGCACTTGCCCCAATCCTGCGGATAGAGAAGATGTGATCAATCTTGCGGCGAACAAGCTGCTACTGGGGATTCCCCCTTCGCAAAATGCGTACAACAAGGATACCATGCTTGGTGTCGCCTCCATGCTTTGCCGTCTGGGCGTGCGCCCGCATTCAACGTCGGCTCTGGCATCTCGGGCGACTGCCGACTTCATGGCGATTCTCGCCTATGTGAATTTCAAGCGAGAAGGTTACGTCACCAGCTACGCTTCGGACCCAGTGCTCGCCTTAGGAGCGATGAAAGTGTGGTATGAACTGAAACATGGTCTGGCAAAGTATATCCTGCCGCAACTCAAGAACCTCCTTTTGGATGAAGCATTAGACACCGGTGGAGTTGGCGAAATTGGCGAGATGGTTGCTCGGATTTTGCTGCTTCTGGCGATGGACACGTGTGTGATGGGGGACAAAAGCTTTTCCCAGTGCTACCACACGATCGGGCAATTTGTACCGGTGCAGGATTTCTTGGACGTGCTGCAAGGCAACAAGGAGAGACCGATATATTGTAAGGGGATGTACAACGCGGAAGATAAGAGACCAGAATTGAACAAGTGGTGCTCGAAGTGGGATGGTTGGTACATGGGGTTCACCCACTTTGTGCAGTTGCAGCTTGAGCCGAATGAGGACACGCTTTGGTTTTTGCTGGGGCGTCAAGCTGCAGGTATTTTCCCCCGTAACCAGTATGGAGCCGATTTGTTGATCCCGATGTTTAAGAAGAGATCCAACAGCAGGCCAGTCGGTGGGGAGACAACGAGGGGTGAGCAGGAGGGGCATGAGGTGTTGATGATGTTGATTCAAGTGAAGAATCGTTTCCCAGTCGATGGTGGGTTTTCTAGGGCAGCGACGGAGAAACTATGCCCCTGGTTTGTGTTCGGAAAGAACAGTGATGGGAACTCGTCAGCGGGGAAATCTACTGATGAAATTGGTAGGGATCCGAAACCGCTGAGCTCCACGGATGTCCGTGATACCATTCGCATCTACATGAATGTGCGCGGTAGAACGCGTGACGGCAAGTTCATCTATGCCACGACAATGAAAGACAATCTTAAGCCCAAGAAGAAAGGCAACGCCTCTGAGGTGAAGGAGGAGAGTCAGACGATCGGGAGTCAGGCGAAGAAGCGGGCGAAGATCGAGAGCAATCCTGGCGTCTCAAGTGTGTCGAGTGTCTCGGAGGAGGATCCTGTTTTCACGATCTGCCTCCGTTTGCTCAACAGGGTCACCTACCCGTTCCTGAGCGACGGCGTGGCTTCCATGCTATCAAACATGGTGGAGTCTCAGTATGACCCGCTGGGGCTTGTGGAGGGCGACCTGGACTATCGCGATGAAGATGAAAAACGAAACAAGAACGTTAGTTCGTATGCAAAGTTGTCGCTTACCGCGACGCGCGACAAGTTGTTGCAGAACGCCCGTAAAGCACTAGCGTACGCGCCGGGTGACAAGGAAGAAGAGTGACGCTGAGAGTGACGTTGGTGGCAGTGGTGAGGGCCACTAGGCGATCAAGGTGGCGAGACGGAAACATCCAAGAAACGAGCACGTGAAAACTAAGAGGGTGAAGAAGCCGTCCCACTAAACGCGCCAAGTGATCCAACAAGACGCCCAAGCCCACACCGAGGCAGTAACAGTACGTGCCTGGTGCCTGCAGCAACTAGTTTTAACTACCAACAATTTGTTTTACTTGAGAGTACGCAGCCACCTCCAGTACGCTTCACCTTGCAGTCTTACGGAAGTAGCACGTCTTTTGCTGTCTACGTCGTCTTTACTGCTCTACCTACTCGTCCTGCAGGAACGGGTATTATAGTCCATGTACCCGCGCGCGTCGCCGAGGTAGAACGTGTCCGTGTCGTAGTCGTTCACGGGCTTGTTGAGTTGGAAGCGCCGCACCAGGTCCGGGTTCGAGATGAAGTGGCGGCCGATGGCCACGGCGTCGGCCGCGCCCTCCTCCACGATCTGCACGGCCGACTGCCGGTCGAAGCCCGACGCGGCGAGGAGCACGCCCTTGTACGTCTCGCGGAACTGCCGCGCCGAGCCCTTCTCGGGTGCCAGTGGGTCACGCACGTGGTAGCCACGCGGCTCGATCAGGTGCGCGTAGGCCAGGTCGTAGTTGTTGAGCCTGTTCAGCACGTACGTGTACGTGGCGATGGGGTCCGAGTCCTTGTCGCCGAAGCTGCCGCCGAACGGGGACAGTCGGATGCCCACCTTGGACGAGTCCAGACTCTCGAGGATGGCCTCCAGTGCCTCGAACAGGAAGCGCGCGCGGTTCTCGACGCTGCCGCCGTACTGGTCGGCGCGGTCGTTGATGCCGTCGTGCAGGAACTGCTCCAGCAAGTAGCCGTTGGCGGCGTGCAGCTCGACGCCGTCGAAGCCCGCGCTGATGGCGTTCTCCGCGGCCGTGCGGTAGTCCGACAACTGCAGGACCATCTTGCCGTGCACGGCCTTGGTCACGTGGCGCCAAGCCTCGATCTGCTGGGGCGCGAAGATGTCAGGGGAGCCCCAGGATCCGCGGCCCGTGGGCGTGATGTTGGTGGCCTCGGCGATGATGAGGCTGCCGGGCGTCGCGTGCTGCTTGTAGTACTCGACAACTGCAGGATTTCTCGACGTTTTCCTACTGCGTTTTTGACGCAATACGAACGATGTGAAAGTAGAGTATCGCGGCGATATATACGTTATGGACACCAGGGCCTCCGAGTTTTAGTTTTTCACACTATTAGAACGCCTAGGCGTTGTATTCGGATAGACCGCCTAGTAGGCGTTCTACTTTATTTCAATGCCTGGGCGTCTGGTACGGGGTAAGACGGTAGCAGGCATGCCCCCATTCTCGCCACCGCCGCCATGATACTACTGCCACTTTGCTGACTGTGTACTGCTGTGCTGCTTTGCAGGTGGACATATCCAGCGAGTTGGACTCCGACACTTTGGCTGCGTTCGTCGACGAGAGCGTATTCACTCAGTTGAGCGAGGAGCTTCGGAAGACGAAGAATGGCGACGATCAGCGAGAAATCTTCCTATGATGAATTATCTGAAACAATTTGTCGACCCCAGCAACCTCCGGGGCTCCCAAAAAAACGATAGATAGCTTAACCCTATCGTTACCAGAATGATACATCAAGTATCTTTTTACTGGTGATGTAGTAGCAAGATAACTGAAAAAGCAATTTTCTGAGCCACGGCAGTTTCCTCGCCGTTTATGACCAATCATACAGCTAAGAGGGATAGGTAAAACCCCACGCTATTGTGTCTTCTGTAGTATATCTATCAACACTATTGGGCACGGATGCGATCGTCGAGCACAACGCCAGCGGCAGCCGCACACAGGTCGCCGCCGGAGGTAGCGGCCGCAGTGCCGCCAGCGACATCGGCAGCAGGGTCTCGGACACGATGGAGGTGACCGTGGCCTTGGAGGACGCGGTCAGGGGCGTCTCCGCCGACATGGACACGGACACGGACGCGATGGCGGCGGGGGACTCGGGCAGCAAGCATAACGGCGGTCGCAGCGCCGTGTGTGCGCCGGCAACATCATGACCACGGACGCTTTGGGCGTGACTGTTGTCGTGCTGGAGGTGGTCGTGGGTGCCTCCACCGGCACGGAGGTTGGCAAGGATGTGACCGGTGACCAGACAGCGTGCGCAAATGCATCGACAGTGCGGAAGGAGACCGTTGTAGAGGTGCCAGCAGTACCGTCAGCGGCATCAACAGCATGACGTCCTTTGTAGAGATCGTGTCCGTACGGGAGGAGATCGGAGGCAACTTCGTCAGCATGGAGTCGGACGCAATGGTAGCGGGCGACTCGGGCAGCGAGGGCAGCGGCCGTGGCAGCGCCGTCAGCAGCATGACCTCAGATGTGGTGGTGGCGAACGTGGCCGTGCTGGATGTGGTCTGAGGCGTCTTCGCTGACATATACACAGTTGGGAGTTATTGTTCGGCTTTGAGGCGCGTGGAATTTCTAATAGCATCCTGTCGGATTATACGCAGTGGAGTGTGGTTAGCTTGCCGCTATGGTGCACCAGTGGTAAAGCAGTATGTTGTCAGCCACGAGCTAAATCCGCATTTACGGCATCAAGACTAGCGGGGGCAGATGGAATAGGTGTGACTTAGTGCAGTGAAGTATAAATGGTTAGTTGACTTTGACTATCTTGAAAAAATGATGTGAGGTTACGCCTTGGTGGCTGCGTTAGCCTTCTTTTGGTCTTGGCGGGCCTTCAGAAATGGACGGTTAGCTACATAAATTGGAGAGGTTCGTCGCAAGTTGCCATCGACAGTGTACACTTGCTTCGGCAAGTAAAACAAATGGTATTTCTGCCAGCAAGTCCAAGTTTGCTGTTGGCACAGATGCTGCTTCGTAGGGTCAACAGGGTATGTGCGCTTGCACAACGCAACTCGATGGGTCTCGCAGTAGTCGGTTTTCTCGGTAGGATCTCTGCCCTCGAACTTGCACACAGTGCATTTCCGCATTGAGCGACTCCTTCCCTGAAGCACCTCCGAGGACGCTCTTGCAACACACGTTTGTGCGTGATCGCCCGAAGACTCGGATACATCTGTCGATGCCGCGGTTTGGGTCGTCATCGGCATTGTTGTCGTTGTCGGCTTCGCAGCATACATCATTCCATGTTCCCTATCCAGAGATTTCTTCCAGTCCCCATTGAACAGTTCTCGAACCAGTGATGCCACAAATGCGCGATGACTATCGCGGGCCCTTGACCTCTTTTGGGCTGTACCTCCCGTCGAACGAGACTCCTCGCTCTCACCACGCGCCAAACTATCGCAAATGTAGGCATTTCACCTGGCTATATCAAGCATGACCATCGCTAGTTTATTATGCCACTTCTGAAATGAGTGGCCATCGGCTAGAGAAAATCGTGCACGCAGTTGGTCGAGCCGATCAACACCTTGCATCGCTGAATTATACTCGCCGACGCAAGTAGGAGCAGTGAAAGCCACACCCGATTCATTTATACGACGATGCACAGTTGATGTGGTCGAAGCATCGGCATTAGACACGACATTGACAATTGAGCCATCCACCCAACTAGCTGCGACAATATGCTTCTCTAAGCATACACCTTGCTTCATGTAGCCTCGCGGCTTCGCGTCCTCCTTACGAATCATCGTAAAATGAGGGAAATGCTTGCTAGATGTGCGTACAGTGCCACGACCATAGAGACCAATCGATCGTAAAGTCTTCAACAGCAAACAGGAAGTGTAGAAGTTGTCTGTGTTTACAATGCGACTGGATCCTTTCAAAGATGAAGTAACCGCCATGACGTGAGAGCGGATTTCAGACGACTTCGCGGTTAGATCAGCGAATTTCTGCACTTCTGAGCGTGGAATTACACCGTCCAGCCGATCATCAAGTTCACTGGAGCAGTGCAACTTGAAACTCACCGCGTACCACGAGGTTGAACAGCAACACACGTATAACTTGAAATGATACTTTCCGGTGGGTTTTTTGGGTTGAAGACTATAATGTGGCGGGCGTACTGGGATCGGCAGGCAATTGTGGCCTCATCAACAGCCACGTTTCGACCGACTTCGACATGGCGCAGGCATCGCGATTTCAGAATGCTCATGAGTGGTCGTATTCTAGCTACAGGACCGCGCTTGATGTCGGAGGTAGACACCTTGGAACGAAAACTCAAATTCTTACGGATGTACAGGAATCTTCGCCATGTCATAATTGACTTCAAACTAGTAGTACGCGCTCCAGGAAAAAATAGTTGCTTCCTCGTCGTCCACCCAGTAATTTCTCATCTCACCCTTGTCGAACAGAGTCATGTACCAGAGGATCCCATCCGGATGTGTAAATAGCCCTGACGGTTGGCCAAGCGATGCTGTGGGTGAAAATGTCATTGATGCTATCTCTTCGACTTCACCAGAGCACAAAGGGCGCTGCAATTCTTTCCGCCCGCGAAACGCAAACCACTCACGATAACCACGCTCGTCCATCTCCTCAAATTCATCTGCCAGTGCAGGAATGTTTGATAGTTTGGGGACCATGTTGCACAGGGACGTCCAAGACTCTCCAAATTGAAGTTTGTCTTTTTCCATGTTGGCAAACTGGCGGATACCACGGGTGATGATGGCTTCGGAAACATGGTGAACGTGATCTTTTATTTGAAAAGCAGTACACGTCCATTGAACCTGAAATTTGTCGTGAGGAACGCTAACATTGTCAGCATTTTTTTCGCTTGCCAGGCTGTAGCGAGTCACCACACCAATCAAAAATGCTGCGCCAACGTCGCGTTACAAACTGAGCGGCATCCACTCCTCATCAGCCGGTGAAAATGCTACGCTAGCATCAACAAATTTTTCGGCAGCCGCATGTGCTCGGCGAATCAACTCTTCTTTCATTGCCACAGCCTTGGGTTTACTGGCCTTGGTAGGTGCCTTCTTGCTTTTCGTTTTCCGTTGCTCAGGTTGGTTTTCGCTTCGGGGTGCCTTTGGAGCTGATTGTTCGGCAGGGCCGCGCTTTTTTCGCTTAGGTTTTGCTGCCCCCGAGCAATTTTTAGCAGGATGTGTGGCGGCGTTGGTCTCTGCAGGTTCCGACGGAGCCACACTTGGCGTCAAAACACTCGCGGGGAGGTCAAGTAGGGCATTGGGTCGTTCATCACTTCTCCCTTGGTCCACCAAGTTCATTTTTGTAGCGTTTGTGTTGCAAAGCGTGCTGCAATAGCTGCTATCACCGAAATCCTTGGCGAATCCACCATTAGGGTCTGGGATATTCACCGAAACGCAGACATCATGAGAGCAGAAGTGATGGAGAAATTTTTTGCACCAGGTACAACTGCGCTCGGTTGAACACTCCATATTGCAGACTGCACATTGCGCACATGTACCAGACGATGCGGTGGGTGCGTGGTGATCTAGCTGGAGTAAATGGTCTCGCGTAGCTGCTGCATGTACGGGTACGACGCGCGCTGATGTTGGCGGTGTAGATACAGCAGAGGCAGCACCATCATAATCCTGAGAGGTGCTGGCAGCACCATCAAACACCGATTCGTGACAGCTTACTCCCGGAAGCGCGGCTTTCTCACAATCAACGTCGTTTGCACTCGCTCCAGGAACTCCGCCGCTACTACCACGTACATCATCTGCCGCGTTGAGACCAACATCGCCAGCCCCACATATATTAACGTTGTTTTGGTCGACATCAATTTCGTCATCGGGTCGCCTGGACAGGGCACCATCCGTATCACCATCCTCCACTACCAATGTCCGCCGATAGTGCTCCAAAAGCGCTCGTTCACCCAGATAATAGTCGATACCCTCTGTTCCATTCGAGTCACCACCGGGACGGATATAGCGGTACAGATCACTCAAGCTTCGCCCTGTTGGACGCTTTGAACTCCAACCAGCCGCACTTAGAACTCGCCAAACAGATCCAAACATCGCATGGTCATCCGCGAGGTCTGTATGCCGGTGGATACGCGTCAATATGATACCTTGCTCGAGCGCTAGGTAAGCAACGGATCGTACCTAGACCGGTGGGAGCTGAAGGTGAGATACGACCCGAGCGTCGTGATTGTTGTCGCTTAGCTGTGGGCTCGCAGGTGCTCGACCGCTGCTTCCGCTTTCGTGGCATTGGGTATGTGGTGGTGGACGAGCTCAGCTAGCGTACCAGTGGCTCCTTCACGGCAAAGATCTCTAACTGGTTTGCATGCATCGGTCTCGCTTGAGCCATTGGACCGAATATATTGTTATTTGTATGGCCATGTTCGAAGTGTTCAAAGGGACCGAACGTACTAGGCTTTGTATGGGGTGGTTCGACTCATCGTTGTATGTGATGTTAGTATGGTGGAGTTTGAACCCACCGGTGCAGGTTCAATGCCCGCCATGCGGAATGCAGCGTAGCTGTGCTGACAAGGTACCGTGCAAAATGCATCGGATATCGAGTGCGGGATGAATACAGTGTAATTACACAGAGTCATGAATAGTACGAGTACTCAAAGCGTTCAACGGTAACATACGGTACTTAGATTTACTCCAGTATTGCTACCAAATGTAAGTGCTGTAGCGGCTTCGGCATCGTCTCCACAGTTACGTTGACCCATGCAAGCCCCATAGTGACGGTCCGAACTACGGTACACGGCGACAGTGGTGACGCCCATCGTAGATACACTGCTGCCAAGTGCCAATGCCGCCTGCGTGTCCCTGTCGCTGGGCAAATTGGGCGCTTGCGACGTCGTCGTCATGGCGACTTCAGGCTCCATCTTGACCCCCGATGGGACTCGAACGCTCCATTTCTAGCGGTAGCCTCTCTTGATCTTTGTCGCCGGTGGCACCCCGCTCCCTCCTGAGGCATCTACGTGCGGTTGTCCGTCGATGAGGATCGCTGGAAGCGAAAAAGGGCGGGAGAACGCCGTCCACCTGCAGGTCTAGTGGGCAGTCGTCCAGTGCCGCCTCCGACGCTCCATCTCGGGGTCCTGTAGCAGAATCTCGGCGTCTCGCAGCTGAACGTGGTTGACAGCCACACCCGGCGGCAATGCCGTGAGGAGAGTTGGGGGCTACGGGACAAACGACACCATCCCAGCGCCAGTTCTAGTAGCACTGCGTTATCGACAACAAATGCGCTGTTGCGGCGGTTGTGCGGGACGTGGTCGTCGGGTGGGTACACGACGGACAGCGAGTCCAACTTCATGCCCGGTGCGTCCCGAGGTCAGCGCGTCAAGTAGCACAGGCGGTCAGCAGCAGCAGATGCGTCGACACACAGGAGCTGAGCGTGTGGCGACTCCAACGACGCTGGACTTGGAGAGTGAGGGGCGAACTGGCAGGCTGGACTTGACCGCAGCGTGCATAGTATCACGGGCAGCCACGCGCCGCAAACGATGGGTACGGCCAGCACATGTGTACCACCGTCGTTCGAGGCGTGGAAACCGGAAGAACGGAGCGTGGTCAGCCAGGGACACTTGGGATCGAGCTTGCAAAATCGGAAATGAGCTCCGATGCGAGAAGGTCATTTTGATTCGGAGCAAGCCGATCAAGCCGACCAAACAACAGTGGATCGATTTGAACTAATTCCACCAATCACACTTCTTGTTGAACTTTGGCAGCCAATCACTGTCATCGATTTTTCGGAGACAGGTTTTGATTGGTCAAAGCGAAGACATGGAAAAAAATGTCAGCGCGGGAAAGCTTGAAAAGATCAACCAAAGCAAAATGGGCACCAAAAAGGCGAGCCTTTACATGTTGTGTAAACCACTTCAAATACCAATAGTCTATTTATGTGACATTATGTATCGCGACCGCTCTACCCGTTCTCCCTCGCCGAAACGCCCTACCATCGGCATTCCCCCAATCATGGTCTTGATGGACCTGGTCGGAAACGTCTCCGCCGTCGGCGACACGGATGCGATGGTGGCGGGCGACTCGGGCAGCAAGCACAACGGCGGCCGCAGCGCCGCCGTGTGTGCCGTCAACAGCATGGTCTCGGAGGCTTCCGCGGCGACCGTGGCCGTGTTGGACGTGATCGGGGGCGTCTCCGCTGGCATGGTCACGAACGCGACGGTGGCATGGTCACGAACGCGACGGTGGCATGGTCACGAACGCGACGGTGGCATTCGGCTCGGGCAGCGAGCGCAACGACAGCGGCAGTCCGCACGCAGGTTGCTGCCGGTAGTAGCGTCAGCGGCGTCGCCAGCGACATCGACAGCAGGGTCTCGGACACGATGGAGGTGACCGTGGCCTTGGTGGACGTGGTCAGCGGCGTCTCCGCCGACATGGACACGGACGCGGACGCGATGGTGGCGGGCGACTCGGGCAGCAAGCACAACGGCGGCCGCAGCGCCGCCGTGTGTGCCGTCAACAGCATGGTCTCGGAGGCTTCCGCGGCGACCGTGGCCGTGTTGGACGTGATCGGGGGCGTCTCCACTGGCATGGTCACGAACGCGACGGTGGCATGGTCACGAACGCGACGGTGGCATTCGGCTCGGGCAGCGAGCGCAACGACAGCGGCAGTCCGCACGCAGGTTGCCGCCGGTAGTAGCGTCAGCGGCGTCGCCAGCGACATCGACAGCAGGGTCTCGGACACGATGGAGGTGACCGTGGCCTTGGTGGACGTGGTCAGCGGCGTCTCCGCCGACATGGACACGGACGCGGACGCGATGGTGGCGGGCGACTCGGGCAGCAAGCACAACGGCGGCCGCAGCGCCGCCGTGTGTGCCGTCAACAGCATGGTCTCGGAGGCTTCCGCGGCGACCGTGGCCGTGTTGGATGTGATCGGGGGCGTCTCCACTGGCATGGTCACGAACGCGACGGTGGCATGGTCACGAACGCGACGGTGGCATTCGGCTCGGGCAGCGAGCGCAACGACAGCGGCAGTCCGCACGCAGGTTGCTGCCGGTAGTAGCGTCAGCGGCGTCGCCAGCGACATCGACAGCAGGGTCTCGGACACGATGGAGGTGACCGTGGCCTTGGTGGACGTGGTCAGCGGCGTCTCCGCCGACATGGACACGGACGCGGACGCGATGGTGGCGGGCGACTCGGGCAGCAAGCACAACGGCGGCCGCAGCGCCGCCGTGTGTGCCGTCAACAGCATGGTCTCGGAGGCTTCCGCGGCGACCGTGGCCGTGTTGGATGTGATCGGGGGCGTCTCCACTGGCATGGTCACGAACGCGACGGTGGCATGGTCACGAACGCGACGGTGGCATTCGGCTCGGGCAGCGAGCGCAACGACAGCGGCAGTCCGCACGCAGGTTGCTGCCGGTAGTAGCGTCAGCGGCGTCGCCAGCGACATCGACAGCAGGGTCTCGGACACGATGGAGGTGACCGTGGCCTTGGTGGACGTGGTCAGCGGCGTCTCCGCCGACATGGACACGGACGCAGACGCGATGGTGGCGGGCGACTCGGGCAGCAAGCACAACGGCGGCCGCAGCGCCGCCGTGTGTGCCGTCAACAGCATGGTCTCGGAGGCTTCCGCGGCGACCGTGGCCGTGTTGGACGTGATCGGGGGCGTCTCCGCTGGCATGGTCACGAACGCGACGGTGGCATGGTCACGAACGCGACGGTGGCATGGTCACGAACGCGACGGTGGCATTCGGCTCGGGCAGCGAGCGCAACGACAGCGGCAGTCCGCACGCAGGTTGCCGCCGGTAGTAGCGTCAGCGGCGTCGCCAGCGACATCGACAGCAGGGTCTCGGACACGATGGAGGTGACCGTGGCCTTGGTGGACGTGGTCAGCGGCGTCTCCGCCGACATGGACACGGACGCGGACGCGATGGTGGCGGGCGACTCGGGCAGCAAGCACAATGGCGGCCGCAGCGCCGCCGTGTGTGCCGTCAACAGCATGGTCTCGGAGGCTTCCGCGGCGACCGTGGCCGTGTTGGATGTGATCGGGGGCGTCTCCACTGGCATGGTCACGAACGCGACGGTGGCATTCGGCTCGGGCAGCGAGCGCAACGACAGCGGCAGTCCGCACGCAGGTTGCTGCCGGTAGTAGCGTCAGCGGCGTCGCCAGCGACATCGACAGCAGGGTCTCGGACACGATGGAGGTGACCGTGGCCTTGGTGGACGTGGTCAGCGGCGTCTCCGCCGACATGGACACGGACGCGGACGCGATGGTGGCGGGCGACTCGGGCAGCAAGCACAATGGCGGCCGCAGCGCCGCCGTGTGTGCCGTCAACAGCATGGTCTCGGAGGCTTCCGCGGCGACCGTGGCCGTGTTGGATGTGATCGGGGGCGTCTCCACTGGCATGGTCACGAACGCGACGGTGGCATGGTCACGAACGCGACGGTGGCATTCGGCTCGGGCAGCGAGCGCAACGACAGCGGCAGCCCGCACGCAGGTTGCCGCCGGTAATAGCGTCAGCGGCGTCGCCAGCGACATCGACAGCAGGGTCTCGGACACGATGGAGGTGACCGTGGCCTTGGTGGACGTGGTCAGCGGCGTCTCCGCCGACATGGACACGGACGCGGACGCGATGGTGGCGGGCGACTCGGGCAGCAAGCACAACGGCGGCCGCAGCGCCGCCGTGTGTGCCGTCAACAGCATGGTCTCGGAGGCTTCCGCGGCGACCGTGGCCGTGTTGGATGTGATCGGGGGCGTCTCCACTGGCATGGTCACGAACGCGACGGTGGCATGGTCACGAACGCGACGGTGGCATTCGGCTCGGGCAGCGAGCGCAACGACAGCGGCAGCCCGCACGCAGGTTGCCGCCGGTAATAGCGTCAGCGGCGTCGCCAGCGACATCGACAGCAGGGTCTCGGACACGATGGAGGTGACCGTGGCCTTGGTGGACGTGGTCAGCGGCGTCTCCGCCGACATGGACACGGACGCGGACGCGATGGTGGCGGGCGACTCGGGCAGCAAGCACAATGGCGGCCGCAGCGCCGCCGTGTGTGCCGTCAACAGCATGGTCTCGGAGGCTTCCGCGGCGACCGTGGCCGTGTTGATGTGATCGGGGGCGTCTCCACTGGCATGGTCACGAACGCGACGGTGGCATGGTCACGAACGCGACGGTGGCATTCGGCTCGGGCAGCGAGCGCAACGACAGCGGCAGTCCGCACGCAGGTTGCCGCCGGTAATAGCGTCAGCGGCGTCGCCAGCGACATCGACAGCAGGGTCTCGGACACGATGGAGGTGACCGTGGCCTTGGTGGACGTGGTCAGCGGCGTCTCCGCCGACATGGACACGGACGCGGACGCGATGGTGGCGGGCGACTCGGGCAGCAAGCACAACGGCGGCCGCAGCGCCGCCGTGTGTGCCGTCAACAGCATGGTCTCGGAGGCTTCCGCGGCGACCGTGGCCGTGTTGGATGTGATCGGGGGCGTCTCCACTGGCATGGTCACGAACGCGACGGTGGCATGGTCACGAACGCGACGGTGGCATTCGGCTCGGGCAGCGAGCGCAACGACAGCGGCAGTCCGCACGCAGGTTGCCGCCGGTAGTAGCGTCAGCGGCGTCGCCAGCGACATCGACAGCAGGGTCTCGGACACGATGGAGGTGACCGTGGCCTTGGTGGACGTGGTCAGCGGCGTCTCCGCCGACATGGACACGGACGCGGACGCGATGGTGGCGGGCGACTCGGGCAGCAAGCACAACGGCGGCCGCAGCGCCGCCGTGTGTGCCGTCAACAGCATGGTCTCGGAGGCTTCCGCGGCGACCGTGGCCGTGTTGGATGTGATCGGGGGCGTCTCCACTGGCATGGTCACGAACGCGACGGTGGCATGGTCACGAACGCGACGGTGGCATTCGGCTCGGGCAGCGAGCGCAACGACAGCGGCAGTCCGCACGCAGGTTGCTGCCGGTAGTAGCGTCAGCGGCGTCGCCAGCGACATCGACAGCAGGGTCTCGGACACGATGGAGGTGACCGTGGCCTTGGTGGACGTGGTCAGCGGCGTCTCCGCCGACATGGACACGGACGCGGACGCGATGGTGGCGGGCGACTCGGGCAGCAAGCACAACGGCGGCCGCAGCGCCGCCGTGTGTGCCGTCAACAGCATGGTCTCGGAGGCTTCCGCGGCGACCGTGGCCGTGTTGGATGTGATCGGGGGCGTCTCCACTGGCATGGTCACGAACGCGACGGTGGCATGGTCACGAACGCGACGGTGGCATTCGGCGGCGACTCGGGCAGCAAGCACAACGGCGGCCGCAGCGCCGCCGTGTGTGCCGTCAACAGCATGGTCTCGGAGGCTTCCGCGGCGACCGTGGCCGTGTTGGATGTGATCGGGGGCGTCTCCACTGGCATGGTCACGAACGCGACGGTGGCATGGTCACGAACGCGACGGTGGCATTCGGCTCGGGCAGCGAGCGCAACGACAGCGGCAGTCCGCACGCAGGTTGCTGCCGGTAGTAGCGTCAGCGGCGTCGCCAGCGACATCGACAGCAGGGTCTCGGACACGATGGAGGTGACCGTGGCCTTGGTGGACGTGGTCAGCGGCGTCTCCGCCGACATGGACACGGACGCGGACGCGATGGTGGCGGGCGACTCGGGCAGCAAGCACAACGGCGGCCGCAGCGCCGCCGTGTGTGCCGTCAACAGCATGGTCTCGGAGGCTTCCGCGGCGACCGTGGCCGTGTTGGATGTGATCGGGGGCGTCTCCACTGGCATGGTCACGAACGCGACGGTGGCATGGTCACGAACGCGACGGTGGCATTCGGCTCGGGCAGCGAGCGCAACGACAGCGGCAGTCCGCACGCAGGTTGCCGCCGGTAGTAGCGTCAGCGGCGTCGCCAGCGACATCGACAGCAGGGTCTCGGACACGATGGAGGTGACCGTGGCCTTGGGGGACGTGGTCAGCGGCGTCTCCGCCGACATGGACACGGACGCGGACGCGATGGTGGCGGGCGACTCGGGCAGCAAGCACAACGGCGGCCGCAGCGCCGCCGTGTGTGCCGTCAACAGCATGGTCTCGGAGGCTTCCGCGGCGACCGTGGCCGTGTTGGACGTGATCGGGGGCGTCTCCGCTGGCATGGTCACGAACGCGACGGTGGCATGGTCACGAACGCGACGGTGGCATGGTCACGAACGCGACGGTGGCATTCGGCTCGGGCAGCGAGCGCAACGACAGCGGCAGTCCGCACGCAGGTTGCCGCCGGTAGTAGCGTCAGCGGCGTCGCCAGCGACATCGACAGCAGGGTCTCGGACACGATGGAGGTGACCGTGGCCTTGGTGGACGTGGTCAGCGGCGTCTCCGCCGACATGGACACGGACGCGGACGCGATGGTGGCGGGCGACTCGGGCAGCAAGCACAACGGCGGCCGCAGCGCCGCCGTGTGTGCCGTCAACAGCATGGTCTCGGAAGCTTCCGCGGCGACCGTGGCCGTGTTGGATGTGATCGGGGGCGTCTCCACTGGCATGGTCACGAACGCGACGGTGGCATGGTCACGAACGCGACGGTGGCATTCGGCTCGGGCAGCGAGCGCAACGACAGCGGCAGTCCGCACGCAGGTTGCCGCCGGTAGTAGCGTCAGCGGCGTCGCCAGCGACATCGACAGCAGGGTCTCGGACACGATGGAGGTGACCGTGGCCTTGGTGGACGTGGTCAGCGGCGTCTCCGCCGACATGGACACGGACGCGGACGCGATGGTGGCGGGCGACTCGGGCAGCAAGCACAACGGCGGCCGCAGCGCCGCCGTGTGTGCCGTCAACAGCATGGTCTCGGAGGCTTCCGCGGCGACCGTGGCCGTGTTGGATGTGATCGGGGGCGTCTCCACTGGCATGGTCACGAACGCGACGGTGGCATGGTCACGAACGCGACGGTGGCATTCGGCTCGGGCAGCGAGCGCAACGACAGCGGCAGTCCGCACGCAGGTTGCCGCCGGTAGTAGCGTCAGCGGCGTCGCCAGCGACATCGACAGCAGGGTCTCGGACACGATGGAGGTGACCGTGGCCTTGGTGGACGTGGTCAGCGGCGTCTCCGCCGACATGGACACGGACGCGGACGCGATGGTGGCGGGCGACTCGGGCAGCAAGCACAACGGCGGCCGCAGCGCCGCCGTGTGTGCCGTCAACAGCATGGTCTCGGAGGCTTCCGCGGCGACCGTGGCCGTGTTGGATGTGATCGGGGGCGTCTCCACTGGCATGGTCACGAACGCGACGGTGGCATGGTCACGAACGCGACGGTGGCATTCGGCTCGGGCAGCGAGCGCAACGACAGCGGCAGTCCGCACGCAGGTTGCTGCCGGTAGTAGCGTCAGCGGCGTCGCCAGCGACATCGACAGCAGGGTCTCGGACACGATGGAGGTGACCGTGGCCTTGGTGGACGTGGTCAGCGGCGTCTCCGCCGACATGGACACGGACGCGGACGCGCAGGTGGCATTCGGCTCGGGCAGCGAGCGCAACGACAGCGGCAGTCCGCACGCAGGTTGCCGCCGGTAGTAGCGTCAGCGGCGTCGCCAGCGACATCGACAGCAGGGTCTCGGACACGATGGAGGTGACCGTGGCCTTGGTGGACGTGGTCAGCGGCGTCTCCGCCGACATGGACACGGACGCGGACGCGATGGTGGCGGGCGACTCGGGCAGCAAGCACAACGGCGGCCGCAGCGCCGCCGTGTGTGCCGTCAACAGCATGGTCTCGGAGGCTTCCGCGGCGACCGTGGCCGTGTTGGATGTGATCGGGGGCGTCTCCACTGGCATGGTCACGAACGCGACGGTGGCATGGTCACGAACGCGACGGTGGCATTCGGCTCGGGCAGCGAGCGCAACGACAGCGGCAGTCCGCACGCAGGTTGCTGCCGGTAGTAGCGTCAGCGGCGTCGCCAGCGACATCGACAGCAGGGTCTCGGACACGATGGAGGTGACCGTGGCCTTGGTGGACGTGGTCAGCGGCGTCTCCGCCGACATGGACACGGACGCGGACGCGATGGTGGCGGGCGACTCGGGCAGCAAGCACAACGGCGGCCGCAGCGCCGCCGTGTGTGCCGTCAACAGCATGGTCTCGGAGGCTTCCGCGGCGACCGTGGCCGTGTTGGACGTGATCGGGGGCGTCTCCGCTGGCATGGTCACGAACGCGACGGTGGCATGGTCACGAACGCGACGGTGGCATGGTCACGAACGCGACGGTGGCATTCGGCTCGGGCAGCGAGCGCAACGACAGCGGCAGTCCGCACGCAGGTTGCCGCCGGTAGTAGCGTCAGCGGCGTCGCCAGCGACATCGACAGCAGGGTCTCGGACACGATGGAGGTGACCGTGGCCTTGGTGGACGTGGTCAGCGGCGTCTCCGCCGACATGGACACGGACGCGGACGCGATGGTGGCGGGCGACTCGGGCAGCAAGCACAACGGCGGCCGCAGCGCCGCCGTGTGTGCCGTCAACAGCATGGTCTCGGAAGCTTCCGCGGCGACCGTGGCCGTGTTGGATGTGATCGGGGGCGTCTCCACTGGCATGGTCACGAACGCGACGGTGGCATGGTCACGAACGCGACGGTGGCATGGTCACGAACGCGACGGTGGCATTCGGCTCGGGCAGCGAGCGCAACGACAGCGGCAGTCCGCACGCAGGTTGCCGCCGGTAGTAGCGTCAGCGGCGTCGCCAGCGACATCGACAGCAGGGTCTCGGACACGATGGAGGTGACCGTGGCCTTGGTGGACGTGGTCAGCGGCGTCTCCGCCGACATGGACACGGACGCGGACGCGATGGTGGCGGGCGACTCGGGCAGCAAGCACAACGGCGGCCGCAGCGCCGCCGTGTGTGCCGTCAACAGCATGGTCTCGGAGGCTTCCGCGGCGACCGTGGCCGTGTTGGATGTGATCGGGGGCGTCTCCACTGGCATGGTCACGAACGCGACGGTGGCATGGTCACGAACGCGACGGTGGCATTCGGCTCGGGCAGCGAGCGCAACGACAGCGGCAGTCCGCACGCAGGTTGCCGCCGGTAGTAGCGTCAGCGGCGTCGCCAGCGACATCGACAGCAGGTTTTCAGGCGCGATGGAGGTGACTCTGACCTTGGGAGATGCGGTCAGAGCTACGATGTCCGTGCAAGACGTTGATGTAGATGTGTACAATGGCTGATATATGTTATTGGCTCTACAGGTAATGAACAATGGGATGAACATGTCTGACAAACGAAGTATATTGAATGTCCCTTTCCATTCTGCGCGAGGTACTTAGATGTAGGGCTCTACAACCCTGGTGTACCAGTATGCGTGATGAAGCTGGGAAGACCAAGACACTTGAACGTCGATACGCTGTCGGAGCGTCCAGACAGAGCAGAAATTGCGCGGGCAGGTTGGGCGGTGCCCGCCGCAAATTGTTGCCATGACAACGACGTGGACCAAACCTGCTGCTGAAGATGCAAAGTCCTCCAGCGCCGCAAAACTTGTAGGCTCGAAAACGATATTGTTCGCAAATAAAACACTGCACCCGTCAATATCCTCGCGTACGGCTGGGCTCATCGCTCTGAGGTCGGCCTCGTGAATCGTGACCTTGGATAAATTCGGGAAATCCACGCGTGCGCCACGAATCAGCAGTTTTGACATGTTTGCCAAGTTGTCCTGGAACTCAATCCCGATGCATCTCCCAACACAAGTCTCCAATGCCACTTGTGCAACCACGTTGCCGATCCCAGATCCAAAGTCAACAAAAGTTTCGGCGATTGTAAGCGTTGGAATGACTGCCAGTATTGCTGAAACCCCAGTTGGCGAAATCTCACCAGCATGACAATCCGGCGCATGGACGGGTTGACGCAAGGCCGAGGCATACAAACTTGACACAGCGTCATGAACGTTGCCAACATTATCATCTCCTTGGGAAAGAATCTAAGCTCACGCCGTGTGTCCTCTTCAGCGTCTTTAGACGAATCTGCAGCTGTCGCTGTGTCTTCCCGCAGTATGGCATCCCCAACCAGACAGTCCGCCAGTTAATTCGGCGGCCTGCATCAACCTGCTCCTTTGCCAGCCGATAAAGCAGCAAGTCCTCTTCGTCCGAGAAGTCTGCCATCGGGTTGCCACGAGATCTAGAAATCTATAATGCCATACATACCATAAGATATTTGGTCTCATACTTCTTCGCCTGATAACCTACCGACCTTTCACAAAGGTCCCATCCCCATCAATGTACTCAACACCAGGTTCAAGACACTCCTACCGCCAGCAAGGCAACTAAGCCCAGCTATCGATGCCGCTGCTATAAACGCTCTCGTGGTGCTGCCCAGCCAACACGAAAGCACCCCTATTAGCCTCATCGACCGCGCCGAATGCCACCTTCACGTTCGTGACCATGCCAGAGGAGACGCCCCCGATCACGTCCAACACGGCCACGGTCGCCGCGGAAGCCTCCGAGACCATGCTGTTGACGGCACACACGGCGGCGCTGCGGCCGCCGTTGTGCTTGCTGCCCGAGTCGCCCGCCACCATCGCATCCGTGTCGCCGACGGCGGAGACGTTTCCGACCAGGTCCATCAAGACCATGATTGGGGGAATGCCGATGGTAGGGCGTTTCGGCGAGGGAGAACGGGTAGAGCGGTCGCGATACATAATGTCACATAAATAGACTATTGGTATTTGAAGTGGTTTACACAACATGTAAAGGCTCGCCTTTTTGGTGCCCATTTTGCTTTGGTTGATCTTTTCAAGCTTTCCCGCGCTGACATTTTTTTCCATGTCTTCGCTTTGACCAATCAAAACCTGTCTCCGAAAAATCGATGACAGTGATTGGCTGCCAAAGTTCAACAAGAAGTGTGATTGGTGGAATTAGTTCAAATCGATCCACTGTTGTTTGGTCGGCTTGATCGGCTTGCTCCGAATCAAAATGACCTTCTCGCATCGGAGCTCATTTCCGATTTTGCAAGCTCGATCCCAAGTGTCCCTGGCTGACCACGCTCCGTTCTTCCGGTTTCCACGCCTCGAACGACGGTGGTACACATGTGCTGGCCGTACCCATCGTTTGCGGCGCGTGGCTGCCCGTGATACTATGCACGCTGCGGTCAAGTCCAGCCTGCCAGTTCGCCCCTCACTCTCCAAGTCCAGCGTCGTTGGAGTCGCCACACGCTCAGCTCCTGTGTGTCGACGCATCTGCTGCTGCTGACCGCCTGTGCTACTTGACGCGCTGACCTCGGGACGCACCGGGCATGAAGTTGGACTCGCTGTCCGTCGTGTACCCACCCGACGACCACGTCCCGCACAACCGCCGCAACAGCGCATTTGTTGTCGATAACGCAGTGCTACTAGAACTGGCGCTGGGATGGTGTCGTTTGTCCCGTAGCCCCCAACTCTCCTCACGGCATTGCCGCCGGGTGTGGCTGTCAACCACGTTCAGCTGCGAGACGCCGAGATTCTGCTACAGGACCCCGAGATGGAGCGTCGGAGGCGGCACTGGACGACTGCCCACTAGACCTGCAGGTGGACGGCGTTCTCCCGCCCTTTTTCGCTTCCAGCGATCCTCATCGACGGACAACCGCACGTAGATGCCTCAGGAGGGAGCGGGGTGCCACCGGCGACAAAGATCAAGAGAGGCTACCGCTAGAAATGGAGCGTTCGAGTCCCATCGGGGGTCAAGATGGAGCCTGAAGTCGCCATGACGACGACGTCGCAAGCGCCCAATTTGCCCAGCGACAGGGACACGCAGGCGGCATTGGCACTTGGCAGCAGTGTATCTACGATGGGCGTCACCACTGTCGCCGTGTACCGTAGTTCGGACCGTCACTATGGGGCTTGCATGGGTCAATGTAACTGTGGAGACGATGCCGAAGCCGCTACAGCACTTACATTTGGTAGCAATACTGGAGTAAATCTAAGTACCGTATGTTACCGTTGAACGCTTTGAGTACTCGTACTATTCATGACTCTGTGTAATTACACTGTATTCATCCCGCACTCGATATCCGATGCATTTTGCACGGTACCTTGTCAGCACAGCTACGCTGCATTCCGCATGGCGGGCATTGAACCTGCACCGGTGGGTTCAAACTCCACCATACTAACATCACATACAACGATGAGTCGAACCACCCCATACAAAGCCTAGTACGTTCGGTCCCTTTGAACACTTCGAACATGGTCATACAAATAACAATATATTCGGTCCATCATATCCACCCAACAACGCTGATCTCTAGTACTTCATCATTCTAGATTCTGCGCTCAAGTGGAAAGATGGTTGATCGCAGGAAGGGCGCGGATAATGTAGAGGTACGTGTTTTGGCTGTTTCGGCATCGTGTTGTCATGCTAGTGCTAATACGAACGGCTATGTATGGGTAGTTGCCAGGACCAACGAAGACGCATGCAAGCGATGGAAGGCGAATTTACAGATCGTCCAAGACGCTTGAAATGGTAGTGATGACATTGTTTCGGCCGTGCTGATGCTCATCGCATATATAGTCTTTGGCTTTGTGTAGCGCCGGTGAGCAACTGGAGTTCGACAATCTGTATCCAGTATTTGTGACCCCTTCTGGGCGAGAGCGGGTAAGTTCGTGTAGCTACGCAATAACGTTTGGCTAAAGCTAATCAGTGCCTACCTGTAGAGAACCGAAGCGAGATGTGGCACGTCGATCGACATAGACGACTTCATAATTGCACTGCCAGTGAAAGAGATGAACGACCTCTACGTGGCGATTTGTCGCGGTGAAGATGACCGTGCGCACAACTTTATCTGGGTGATGCGTTGGCAGGAGACGTGCATGGAGCTGTCTGAGGTAAGCCAAAATGTGTATCGTGGCTGGTTACGGGTAATGATATCTATGTTTGTATTCGATATGAAAATGTAGATCACGCGCCCGCAAATTCGGGCACGTCTAAAATGTATAAACTCCAACTTGTTGCGGTATCGCGAGGAGCAAGACGAACATATCGAGCGCTTTATCGCGATGGAGGCGGACCCTTCCACACCACACGACACCCTCATGAACCATTATAAGGAAGGCCTTGACTTGCAGAAACGCTACAACATAGTTGCCGATCTAGCCACAGCTATGGACAGAGTCGATATGCTGGCGGACCAACTCAAGGATCAAGCTCACTGGACATGCTCTTGCGAGAAGCGCGCATACCACCGCTCGCCCCAATGGCTTCAAGAGCAACCTCTCGACTTGGCACCACAAGCTCTAAGGCCGCGCTGGTTTTGGCCTCCCCGCTATCATGGGTGATATCCAGTTGATTCGCAGAGCAGGACGCTCCAAGGTGAAAACACGTTACTGAAGTTACTATGTCCTCCCCCTAGTAACAGAGCTATATGCAATTAAGTTGAATGTAATATCTCAAGTAATGTTTCATCTAGTGTGAATTGATAATTCTAACGAAACCCAAAGCTGTCTGAATACGGTGATCCTTTGCTCCAGCACGTATACCCATTCCGCCCACATCCACCAAGGCCACGGTCACGTCCATCGTGTACGAGACCCTGCTGTCGATGTCGCTGGCGACGCCGCTGACGCTACTACCGGCGGCAACCTGCGTGCGGACTGCCGCTGTCGTTGCGCTCGCTGCCCGAGCCGAATGCCACCGTCGCGTTCGTGACCATGCCAGTGGAGACGCCCCCGATCACATCCAACACGGCCACGGTCGCCGCGGAAGCATCCGAGACCATGCTGTTGACGGCACACACGGTGGCGCTGCGGCCGCCGTTGTGCTTGCTGCCCGAGATGCCCGCAGTCATCGCGTGCTTGTCGCCGCCGTCGGAGACGCTCCGGCCAGGTCCAGGACAGCCGCCATAGTCGCCAGCGTCGCATCGGAGACCACGGCGCCGCCGCTTCACAACTAGGAAAAGCCCCACATAATCCACAAGATGGTGCTGTACTGCTCTTACTAAAGTTTTGTTAGGGTGCTGTTCTCACGGTACTGCTTCCACTGATACTTTTGTCGATTCGCTGCGAATCACAGAGAAGCAGTAAAATGATGCCTCACGTATCTTTTTGATCGAAAGGTCGCTTCAAACCTCCCATCACGTATACTTTTGATCAGTTGGCCTCGCAAACCTAATACAGCAAAATGATACCTCATGCATCATTTTACCCCGTTTTACTTAAAGTTTGTATGGTGTCCCTTCAAACAGAAATGTATGGCGTTAACGATAGGGTTAATATTCACGAAGATCATGGACGTGTACGAGATTCCTGGAGTGACCTTCGATCTGGCGGAAACTATCGCGGCCAAGACGGTGAAAGACCTCCTGGCAAAGTTTGTTCCTGAAGCCCGGATGAAAATGAAATGAAGGGAATCACCTTCCCGTCAGGAAAATACTTAACGGATAGCGCCAAATAGCGTACCCTTCCCGAATTGAATACCTCCTCTCAAATCTGATAGAATGTGCTCAGTATACAAAGCTATTGTACCTACGCCAATTTGTATACCTCAACCAAACCGTATAGAACGTTGAGTACTTATAATGTTCTTGAAATTTATGTGAAGTTTAGCATGTAAACACCTTTTGATTGGCTAAGAGATGTCTTAAAATTGAAAATCACCCATTATTTTCCGTGTAAGTATTACTTTGTCAAATACGGCAAGCAAGATCCGGTTATTTTTATCTTTTTAAAGACCACAGTTTAAAAACTGACACTTGTATTCGGTACTGTTTGCATTTTGTGTAACTTTACGCAAAATTACCGTAAGGTACCCAAAGAAAAATGGTTTTGGTTGTTGGTCTAAGTTCTGCTTGCATCTAACGGCATGAGAGACGTTGTGAACCAACTCTGCGCAATCTATGGATGTCTCCATGGTTTGAAGACTGGTACATACGTTGGCAGGATGCCATCAAAGAGGTTTTGCAGAACGTAGCTAGCTCTACACACAATATTTCAGACTTGAATGCGTCGGAGCTACTTTGGTAGTATAACCCCATTCCTATTTGTATATCTTTCTAGATTTGACAAGTGTTCAATTCAATAGTATGCGGTATACAAATTGGCGTTTTCCGTTAGCTACCGTTTTTGCCATCGGTGCAGTGTCTAGGAATCGAAGCACACACAGCTTGAACTCGTACGTACTTAAGTAATCGCAACGAGCGCTCGTACTGCTTTGGCCGCGCGTCACCTTCACTTTTTAAGCGCGTTCTACCTGTTCGCGCCATTCAAAATGGCGTAACGCAACGAGCGCGGCTATCAGGCTCCGAGATTGAATGTCTTATTTCAAGTGTGAATTATATGGCTTTCATTGGATAATCGAAAGTGTGCTCTATGATATATATGTGCTCTATGATATTGTGCTTTGCAACCGGTTTTCCCTCCTAATTAGTGCACTAGATAGTGTTCGTACTTAGTAGTGGCTTTGAAGTCGTGTTTCGAAGCCAGCTTGGCTCGGAAATGGCACTTTCGGAAAGTGCCAAAAGGATGCTAATCCATGCTGGATGTGCTAAATCATGCAGGAGATGACATACGCGCGAGGAATTAAGTTTCAAGTAGATTGAAGCCTTTTTGTAAAAGTCTAAGTAGGTGAATGCATCAATTTGCAAGTAGATTGCAACAGTCGAAAATAACGTTTTATCATATCCGAATTGAACGTTAATTTTATGGGCAAAAATAACTGTTTTCCAGGGCCAAGTAATATCGTACGAAATTACCTTTTTAGAGTAAGAGTGTCGTAATGCTAATGTGTAAGTTTACATCATCGCTTCGTAGAATTGTATGCACGCAGACCAAACTAACGCACTTGGTTCTGTATTAAAACTTCGTCGGCCGCGCGTCTGATAAGTACAGTTGGGTTTGTTGAAAAGTCTGAAAGCAACAACCTACGACTCGTAAGTTTTAAAACGGACGGGCATTCTGAGCAGGCCACGCCTCTGTTAAGTACTCTTACGTTTATTGTAACGTACGACAGCAATAACTTACGACTCGTAAGTTTTAAAACGGACGGGCATTCCGAGCATCTCACTTCGCGGTATTCTGAGCTTCTTGTCGTACATTTTGAAACGAACGTTCATACTTTTTTTCAGTATCTTGGGCCGGAGATTAGCAGCACATCTCTGTAGGAGTTTCATAACCACCTCGTTTAGCCCGTGTTCTCTTAGCTCGCGAGTTTTCACTGCAGGGCTCATTCGTCTTTTTGTCGGATACCCACCCAACTACACGTCTAAACACCTCTACCACCTCTCCTGTTTCGGTCACCCGGACAATGTCTTCGCCCATGATCACCTCATCCGCTGTCGAAGAAGCGGACATCGCCGAAGTCATCGAGATGCGCATGCTACGACCTGAGCTAGATGTCGGCTGGATCCCCTCGACCCCTCTTCTTACGGCGTAGTTTCCAACCATGGGAACAACGTTGCGTCTGCGACGCTTGAGTCGAAAAAGGCTCTGCTGCAACGCTGTCGCGAGTTTGCTCGAGCCCGTGGCTTTTCCATTCGCGTGGCCAACAACAGCTATCACTCTCGTCGTCAAGAAGGAAACGCTAAGTACACTTGCAAGGCGGTGAAAGGGCAGCAGCAGCTCATTCCAGGCAGCACTGCCAACTGCCCATTTTTCATTACGGTGTACGGGATCCGCAACAACTGGAAGATAACAAGGATGTGTCTGGCCCATGACCACTTCAGACACGGCGGTTTTCAGGGCGATACCTTTGTTGAAGGCGGTCTCGCAGGAGATACCTCTCGTCAGCGACTTCGCGATGTGCCCTACCGAGTGATGAGGGGCGTCGTTGAGCGTGAGTTGCTCCCCTCTTACAGCGGAACGTGGGCCTCGGGCACAGGGCGGGCTATCATCGACTTTTTGATGACTAAGGGGATGATAACGAACCGAACTGCGGCATCCAAGATCAAGCGGGATCTTCTCGAATCGCTGCGCGACGACGTCGTCGGGAGTTACCAGAAGCTGGAGGGATATCTAGCCATGGTGAGTGATGCGAACTCCAAGACAAGCTACGGGTTTGGCAGGCGCGAGAATGACATGTTCAGAAGGGCTTGCGTTTTTCTAGGGGCATGCCTTCAAGTACACTGCCGACACGTCATCGGCCTGGACGGAACACATCTCAAGGGTGATATGAACAAGCGTGGAGTGTTTCTGTTGGCGACCACGAAGGACCTAAAAGGCCATGTGGAGAAGCGCGAGAACAAGATTTGTTCTCTGAGAAAGGCGGCATAAACGATCGACCAAAAATCAAGGGGATCAATGATCGAGAGAAGGGCGACCTGAACAAGACTGGGATTGCGGAGATCGAGGAGATTCGACGAGCGATCGAGGCACCGGGATGATACTCGCACGTAGGCGGGGTGTGGAACCAGGTAGATCAAAGCTGATCGGCACATGGAGAGTGGTGATGCCTCGTCCCACACCGATCGAAGAGGCGCGGTGCGAAGGGCGCATGTCGAAAGCGAAGGACGTCATGCACGAGGGCAAGATCAACGAGCGACATCGTTGAGTGGGACGGCTGAAGACCGAAGTGGACTGATCGCGATCGAGAGCTGTGGATCGTCGATCGTCGATCGCCGATCAGCCAAGATGGGGAGCACATGGGGGCGAAGCCAGGACAAGAATCCAGTAGTTGTTTAGTTGTAGGATGGTAGGTGAGATGGTAGTGGTAGCGAGACACCAGCTAAACATAAATCAGAGCAGAATTTGCACCGAAGAGCACAAGTCCCTCAAGTCGTCAAGTCCCTGGAGCTACATTGGCCTCGGCAAGCATCGACACTTTGGACAGTGAGCTAGTGGTACGGTTAAGACTGGATTAATACATTGGCCAGCTTGACCTACTCTAGCGATCTATTTCTTGTGTGCGAACCCTCGATCGACCGGATACTGCTTGGCCGGCGATCGTTTCTCCTCTCGATCAACCTCGATCCCGCTATAGGAAGCGGCAAGCAACTCACGAAAGGAAGGAACACACCCGGAAAGGCAACTACAGGCCGTGGATCGACTCCAGGCCGACCGATCGGAGCGAACAACCCTCGATCGGAGCGTATACTCGGACGCAGAGCGAAGATTCCCGCGCTGCTCCACAACCTATCCCCGCGTCACGCCAATACATTCGATCTTCACCAGATTTTGGCCGATCCCGCTACACCACATCCACATCCTAGTTTTCGGACTCGCTATTGTCGATCAAGAGGATTACTCATTGGAGCTGGTTCCTGCAGAACATGAAAGACGCGCTTCAAGACGTCTCGGCGTGGAAACCTGTGTTCGTATCGGACAGACAGAAGGGTCTCCTGGCGTCTGTGACGGAGTTGTATCCGGATTCCGGACATCGATTTTGCGTTGGGCACATTATCACCAACATCGAGAAGAAGGGCTCCGCGCTGACGCCGGCAGAACAGTCACTTGTGTTTCAGATGGCACGTAGCGAATGCGAGAACGACTACAAGTTTTACAGCTCAAAACTCTCGGAGACTCGCCCATTGGCTGTGGAGTATCTCGCTGGAATTGACAAGTCGCACTGGGTAACATACGCGTTCAACGAGAAGTACAACCAACCCTCTTATGACGAGGTCACTTCCAACCTGTCCGAGGCAGCGAACAGTTGGTTGGGCAATGCAGTGCGGTCGTCCTACCCCTTGGAAGCTTTCGAGCAATACTTCGTCAAGGTGGTTGAGCTGTTCGCCGAAAGGCGCCGCACCTCCTCGCGACAGAAGGGTCCAGGTAGCAACGCAGGACACGCAAGCACCTCCCAAGGTGAGCCGTACGACGATTGCGAAATTGACGTGATGAGGACCACCCCTGCAGCCTTCTCGGACTTTCTCCTTCCCACCTACAAGAAGAAGCTCGACGGGATCATGGCTCTTACGAAAACCCTGCAGATTTTGCCGTGCCTTGATGGCCAGTACATGGTGCGATTCACGGACATCAGCAGCAGACCGGACCACGCCCATCTGTGGCGAACCGTGAACTTGATCGAGAAGGAATGCAACGTGCCGACGCTGGCAAGACCTGATGTTCCCGTGTGTCCATGCAGTCAAAGCTGCAATTCATCACGGAATGCACGTGAGCGAGCTTTTCGCCTGGAAGGAACACACCGTGTCGGTCGCGCGGTGGACATATTACTACCAGTTTGTCCCGACCGTCCGCTCGGCGACCATCGCTCAGGATCTTCAACTGCTAGTACCTGAAGTCATCGTCACTGAAGCTGACTTAGGGAAGCGTGGCATGAAGCCGGGTCCAAAGCCGAAGAACAAACGCAGGTCTGCACGACCAGGTTCTGCGGCGTCGCCTGCCATTGCTATGACTCAATAATACTAGAGCTGCAAGACGTATGCAGTAGAGTCGTAAGTCTTTGCAAAAGCATAACAAAGCAAAAATTACATTTCGAATTGTTAGTGTCAATACGTCGAGAACGGACCTTGGTTTTCTTAAAATTCTTCTCGTACGAAAATGATATCATAAAATTCTTATTTACCTTTAATAGAACTTGGATCGAAGGAAAGTATTATACACGTGATAGTTCAAGGATAGATAATATACTGCAAGGATAAACTTAAGTGAAGATATTATATCTGTAATATCGTACGAATGTGTTACTTTGATGCTTACTGTGACTTGACGAAAATTGGTATTCCATAGCAACAATTCGCACGATCGTACGACTTTACTTCCCAGTAATACAACTCGTTCTTGTGCGCTATTATTGATACTAACGCAATGTAAATGAAAGAAGTATATACAACAAATTTATTATCATTTGCTGCTTAGACCATTTCATCAAAATAAAGTGAAAAAAATATTTTTAATTACTCAAAAATGAAGAAAATAAAGCTGTATGGCTAGCCGGATGGCTACATCCGAATGGGAACTCTACACGTAGGGCAGTTAGCTACATTTTCGGCCTGAATGCTTCTCGCCACGTACATTGACATGCACTCGGCACACATGGCATGTCAGCATGAGCGCGGGGTGACCGGCGCCACTGGCGCGTACTAGCAAATGGCGCAAGTTGATAGGTCCTCGTCTTGGTCCTCCTCCCCCGTAATGTCGATCACCGTTGGGGGAGCTGGTGCCGAGAAAACACGTCGTCGTCGAGCAGAGCGGGGAGGTGAGCTCTGAGCTGTTGTTGAACCCCCTAACTCAATGTCCCCAGGCACAGACAGGACGAGCGACTCAACAACAGTCGTGGTCACGTCACCTGCGGCCGTAGTGATGATACGCAGGTCAAGCTCGTTAAGCGCGTCACGGCGAGCGCGGTGGTACAGCTTATCGTACTCGCGCTTGTAGGCTCGGGCCTTTTCCAGTCGCTGAGCCTTTAGGATCGGGTACCGCTTTTCCAGGCACGCACGCTTGCCAACGAGCTGCCGCAGACTTGAGACAACCCAGTTGGTGTTGCACAGGGGGCAGTTGGCACCATGATGTTTTCAATAATGAGGCACCTACTTATTTTGTTATCGCTGATGTTCCGTTTGCTCGTCCTCCATCATCTTCATATCTTACCCTGTCCTTAATTCTTATCGCGTTTTCAAGTTCTGATAAAACGTTATTTTTGACCGTGGCAATCTACTTGCAAGTTGATGCATTCACCTACTTAGACTTTTACAAAAATTCTTCAATCTACTTGAATTACTTAATTCCTCCATATGCGCACTACTTATTAGGGCATCTCCACCGGTGCTGAGTAAAACTAAAAGCAAATTGCCCTAAGATCCGTGCCTACAACGGCATAACCGTGCTAAAGACAGTGCGCAGCTCCACCGGCAATTGAGACTCGCAGCAAGCGCGTTAAAGCTCTTGGTTCGGTGCCAGCCATGGCGACGGCGCACAGCTGTATAGCCCTATAAAGGGCCCGGCAGCACGTTGAGGAAGACCCAGGGATGACGTAGCAAGGGCGACACTGCGGTCTGTGACGCTTGCGCTGCTTAGAACGCTTGACTTGGCCCTACTACTGGTCGGTCGACATTTACATGTACTCAACCTTTTACTCAAAGCCTCCTCCGTTGGCAAAGTTGTGCAAAACGTTGATCTGCGTAAAAAATGGAGCAATTTGCTCAGCATTTGCTCAAACCGGTGGAGCTGTACAAAACTAAAACTATGATTAAATATTGACAGAAAAGGGGTAAAATTTAGTTTTACTCACGACCGGTGGAGATGCTCCTAGTGCTGATTCATACTCTTTCGTAAGACGATACTTAGCCCCAGAATGCCTATCATAAGACAAAGCGTCTTACGTTTTCCGATCAACGCGTTTTGACTACATCTTGGTTGTTGTATACCAGTGGCTACATTGCATATTGTCTGTCAAAACATAAGACAGTTTGTCGGACACTAGTTTGCGCCATACAATTGGCCAAAAATGTTCAGGTCTGCTCGCCACGACAGCGGCAACGTTGAGCGCCGAAACGATGCAGTTGCATGATGCGGTAGGGTAAGTAGCCTCCTGTTCACACACGAAGCGATGTGCCTGTAGTTGGCCGCTGGCAGCAAGCTTAAATATCGGCATAATGACTGCACGAACGCGTGCATGCAGTCCGTGGAGCTGTTCCACTCAGAGGTGCAGCCGTTGAAGGGCACGGAGTTACGATGAAGTTTGTAGACGTAGACTAAGAGGGACAAATAGCTCGTAACGGTACTACATGTACATTTTAATGTAGTAATTTTTATGCTTGAGCGTACATCATAGTAGTTGTGAAGGCGAGGCAGCCAGGGAACGGTGTTGCCAGTGGGCTTCCCGAGATCCTCCGACCCCCTCTTACCTAATCATTACAGTCCAGCAACAAAATGCAACCACGTACTCTGCAACGGCGATAACACCTAGATATTGTACCTACGACGCTGAGGTGCGGAGGAGCTCCACACTGCTGCGCGGGCGCTCGGCGCGCGCCATATCGCTGCTGGGCTCGACCTTCGGCATCGGCGAGTTACTCGGTATCTCCTGCAACTTAGCCACTGCCTGCAGCCATGCTTTTTGCGGATGCTACAGCGTAGACTGGTTTGCGTGTGCGCCCTCTATCCGAATCTCCATCTTCTATGTAGTGTTAGTAATTTACTGTAGAAAGGAGAGTTGGCGTGGTGGGGTGAACGACTGTTGTCGTTCACCCCAGTAAAGCGAAGAAACATTGCTCCACTACGGGAACAAACGGTCGCATGATAACTGTGCTATGATGTCCTTACATTCCATTCCTGGCAAGTATATTTAAATCTTCTAGCAGGAGGTTAGTGCATGGCGTCAGGATCAAAAGCCCGGACATTTTTCAAGTGCGCTGCCTCTAGTAAAGGGGGCAAAATGCGCACACAGATGAATCAGTCCAATTTACGAGCCGAGATGCAGCAACACTCAAAACTACATAATACAATATTAACCAATGAAATTGCTACATTTGATTTGTCGTCAAACTGTCTTACGAATGCTCGACACAAGTGATTGACCATCCACGACTTACAGCAATTCGTACTCGAGTACGATTTATAGTCGTGCTCGATAAGTCGTACGAGTTATTGTGCTTTGCAGTTATTTTGCCGACCATTTTAGACGCTAAATATGGCAAAGCCTGCTCCTAAATATATGTGAAAGAAGATACACGGCCTGCTAAAATTATGCATAAATCCACCTCCTCATATATATATCGACTCGGGAGGGCCTGTCAGCAGCCATGCATTGGCCCAGTACACCACCGTCCATGATCCCCAGCACATCCACCCTCTTATGCATAATTGCCGTGTGTGTAGGTGCTTGTGGATAAAAACCGACAGAATTGCAGCTGCACAGCCACAATTGCACTTTTGAAAGTGCAATTGTGGCGCTTTTAGCGTAATTCTAGGCCTCCACCCATTTATGCACCTCGATTTATCGTAAATCTAGCAGGTGGTCGTAATAATACAGCAAATCTCGCCTCATATTGCCAAAATCATTGCAAAGCACAAATACAGTCTGAAGTGCCAAAAAGTACAATATGTGTTATTATAATAAACCTGGCGAGATGTGCGCCTAAATACTTTTGTCCAATAAAAACAGAAACTACATAGTGATTATGTCCAATTAAAGCGAATATGTGGTCTACATTAAAGAGAAGTCGCCAAACCGCAACACTGCCGCTCTGCTGGACATGGCGAGCCAGTCGGATCTCCAGCCTGGAGTCGAGGAGATAGCCGCATTCGTGGACGACAGCGTCTTCACTCAGTTGAGCGCGAAACTGGGGGACGCGAAGGAAGGCAACGAGGGAGCACTGGAGAAGAAGCCTCTTCGCATCGATGAGTATTTGAAAAAATATCGCGACGCGGGACTCCGGGTCTCTCAGCAAGAATTTAAGGGATGCTTGGAGGTGAAGATCAGAATCGTATACGAGTACCCAGACGTGACGGTCGATCTTGCGGAAACCATTACGGTCAAGACGGTGAAAGACCTCCTGGCAAAGTTTGTTCCGGAAGACAACCCCCTCATCACCAAGCTGGGTGAAGACGAAATGATTCGACTCTCGGATGCGTTCACTAAAGTCACGTACGTCGGCAAGGCCCAAGACGACCTCGCAGAATACCTGCGGGACTGCTGGAAAGAGTACAACCCTGCAAAGTACAAGGCGCCATGTGTGGCGGTTGTGCAGAGTTCCGGCTTCGGCAAGAGTCGGACAGTGCGTGAGCTTGCGCTCAAGGCAGAACGAGAACCGAACTTGAACCTGAAAGTTTTGTACATGTGCGCGCGTGTGCACCGATCGACGGGGTTTCCGGAGGCTACGAGTAAGCTTCGTTATTGGCTGTTTGACCCTGCCGCCTCCTCAGTGCAAGAGGTCGCCAGGCGATTGAAGGCGATTTACTGCTATGCGAAAGATCATTGGGCGGACGTTCAGACGGAATGGCTGGAGCTGTTTATCGACAATGCAACTGACAGTTCCGTGTGCGGCCAAGCTTGTGAAAGAAACAGAAATGATAAAGGCGTCCGATTCAGCATCCGTACCGGACACCTTTATCCAAACTACGGGTACCTCCACCGTGAAGGATCCAGACGGCAAAATGGTGGTTCTGGTGATCGATGAAGCGAGAAGTCTGCTGGCTGAGGTGGATGGCAAGAAGAACGATTTTCGTATGTTGCGAAATGCTCTTAAATCCGCTAACGAAGATATCGGCCCCGAAGGAGGCATTTTCGGCGTGCTGATTGATACGAACTCGCAGATCTCGGACCTGACGCCGCCTCTGTTGTTGGACCCATCTTCTCGGAAATCTGGAGGTAGTTTGGCATCGTTCGCGCCGCTTGTACTAGCTGATACGATGGACGCACACTGGGATGACTACTTTGAAGATGAAGAGATAAACGAGGGAACCCAAGTTGCGGTGGGAGCTGAAGACGAAGAGAAAACGAAACAGCAAGAACGTGCTAAGATAGCCATGTACAAGACCGTCGTAACTGGAAGTGACGGTCAGGCCTGGGAGGCGTTGAGGCGCATGGGCCGCCCGATGTGGTACAGCACTTACCCCGATCCAGCTCATAAAGTTCGCGTGATTGATCTCGCGGCGAATAAACTGCTACTGGGGATTCCCCCTTCGCAAAATGCGTACAACAAGGATACCATGTTTGGTGTCGCCTCCATGCTTTATCGACTGGGTGTTCGACCGCATTCGACGTCGGCTTTGGCATCTCGGGCCCCCGCTGACTTCATGGCGATTCTCGCGTATGTGAACTTCAAACGAGAGGGTTACGTCACCAGCTACGCTTCGGACCCAGTGCTCGCCTTAGGAGCGATGAAAGTGTGGTATGAACTGAAATATGGTCTGGCAAAGTATATCCTGCCGCAACTCAAGAACCTCCTTTTGGATGAAGCGTTGGACACTGGTGGAGTTGGCGAAATTGGCGAGATGGTTGCTCGCATTCTGCTGCTTCTAGCGATGGACAAGTGTGTTATGGGGGACAAAGATTTTTCCCAGTGCTACCATACGATCGGGCAATTTGTACCGGTGCAGGATTTCTTGAACGTGCTAACAGGCCACGAGGAGATGTCGATATATTGTAAGGGGATGTACAACGCGGAAGATAAGAGACCAGAATTCAACGAGTGGTGCTCGAAGTGGGATGGTTGGTACATGGGGTTCACCCACTTTGTGCAGTTGCAGCTTGAGCCGAATGAGGACACGCTTTGGTTTTTGCTGGGGCGTCAAGCTGCAGGTATTTTCCCCCGTAACCAGTATGGAGCCGATTTGTTGATCCCGATGTTTAAGAAGAGATCCAACAGCAGGCCAGTCGGTGGGGAGACAACGAGGGGTGAACAAGAGGAGCAGGAAGTGTTGATGATGTTGATTCAAGTGAAGAGTCGTTCCCCAGTCGATGGTGGGTTTTCCAGGGCAGCGACGGAGAAACTATGCCCCTGGTTTGTGTTCGGAAAGAACAGTGATGGGAACTCGTCAGCGGGGAAATCTACTGATGAAATTGGTAGGGATCCGAAACCGCTGGGTTCCACGGATGTCCGTGATACCATTCGCATCTACATGAATGTGCGCGGTAGAACGCGTGACGGCAAGTTCATCTATGCCACGACAATGAAAGACAATCTTAAGCCCAAGAAGAAAGGCAACGCCTCTGAGGTGAAGGAGGAGAGTCAGACGATCGGGAGTCAGGCGAAGAAGCGGGCGAAGATCGAGAGCAATCCTGGCGTCTCAAGTGTGTCGAGTGTCTCGGAGGAGGATCCTGTTTTCACGATCTGCCTCCGTTTACTCAACAGGGTCACCTACCCGTTCCTGAGCGAGGACGTGGCTTCCATTCTATCAAACATGGTGGAGTCTCAGTATGACCCGCTGGGGCTTGTGGAGGGCGACCTGGACTATCGCGATGAAGATGAAAAACGGAACGAAGACGCTAGTTCGTATGCAAAGTTGTCGCTTACCGCGAAGCGCGACAAGTTGTTGCAGAACGCCCGTAAAGCACTAGCGTACGCGCCGGGTGACAAGGAAGAAGAGTGACGCTGAGAGTGACGTTGGTGGCAGTGGTGAGGGCCACTAGGCGATCAAGGTGGCGAGACGGAAACATCCAAGAAACGAGCACGTGAAAACCAAGAGGGTGAAGAAGGCCGTCCCACTAAACGCGCCAAGTGATCCAACAAGACGCCCAAGCCCACACCGAGGCAGTAACAGTACGTGCCTGGTGCCTGCAGCAACTACCGGTAGTTTTAACTACCAACAATTTGTTTTACTTGAGAGTACGCAGCCACCTCCAGTACGCTTCACCTTGCAGTTCTTACGGAAGTAGCACGTCTTTTGCTGTCTACGTCGTCTTTACTGCTCTACCTACTCGTCCTGCAGGAACGGGTATTATAGTCCGTGTACCCGCGCGCGTCGCCGAGGTAGAACGTGTCCGTGTCGTAGTCGTTCACGGGCTTGTTGAGTTGGAAGCGCCGCACCAGGTCCGGGTTCGAGATGAAGTGGCGGCCGATGGCCACGGCGTCGGCCGCGCCCTCCTCCACGATCTGCACGGTCGAAGCCCGACGCGGCGAGGAGCACGCCCTTGTACGTCTCGCGGAACTGCCGCGCCGAGCCCTTCTCGGGTGCCAGCGGGTCACGCACGTGGTAGCCACGCGGCTCGATCAGGTGCGCGTAGGCCAGGTCGTAGTTGTTGAGCCTGTTCAGCACGTACGTGTAGGTGGCGACGGGGTCCGAGTCCTTGTCGCCGAAGCTGCCGCCGAACGGGGACAGTCGGATGCCCACCTTGGACGAGTCCAGACTCTCGAGGATGGCCTCCAGTGCCTCGAACAGGAAGCGCGCGCGGTTCTCGACGCTGCCGCCGTACTGGTCGGCGCGGTCGTTGATGCCGTCGTGCAGGAACTGCTCCAGCAAGTAGCCGTTGGCGGCGTGCAGCTCGACGCCGTCGAAGCGCGGCCGAGCGGTAGTCCGCCACGATGCCCGGGATCTCGCTCGTCTCGAGCGCGCGCGGCGGCACGAGCTCCATGCGTCCTTCGCGCGTGACGATCTTCTTGCCGGCGCGCAGGACGCCGCCCTGCTGGGGCCGATGCGGCCCGTGTGGTCGTATCTTACCTATGGTATGTACCGCATCGCCGAAGTTATTGTTCGCACATTTATTAATACCATAAAGCGCACTAAACACTTGGTGGCAATTTGGCCGGACTTCCGAGACAACACTAGGAGGATTCTGGAAGCAAAACTCGGGCATTATTTTCAGGAAGAAATACTCTACTTTTGATACGTAGCCATGTATTTACCAAACTACGCACTGTACGGGACTAGACTTGATTGAAATTTGTGACTGGGTTTGGCGGTGCTTTCCAATACAAACATCAAGTATAAAGGATTTGTATTGACCCGGAAAAAAATCGATCGAGTTTTCTGGTACATGTTGCTGAACTGAGCAAGCCCAGCATCGCTACCATGTTGAATAGACGCCAATGAAGACACTAGTCAGCTGACAGCCTCAACTTCGAGTATAGACCTCTCCACACTGTCAAACACCACTCTTCTATACAAATTCAAGATAGTGCGTGTCTCCATTGAATCTTATCAACCGCGTCAGCTTAACCTTATTTGAGCAGCTTACTACAGTGAAGTGCGTCGATAAGGAACGGGCGACATTTTATATTCTACGACAAGACATGAATCCTCGCTTGTACCCATTGTGTGCCAATTCTACTGAATTAGTTATATGATTCTACCAATCATTCGGTCCCGTTTAACATTCCGCCAATCACAGTTCCGAAACCGAGCCTCAAGAGCGGCTGGATGGAGCGGCTCCCAAGTCGGGGGAAATGGAACCTAAAGGTCGCGAGAGGGAATCATGAGCATGAGGATCGCTGTGAGCGCGGGAATCGCGCCAGGTACATGTCTGCATGCCTCATTAACCAACTTTCGCTCTGCTGCTCACAACTCCCATGGTGACCGCCACTTCCAGACCGTTCCAGAGGCGGCTACGTCTGACCAAGCTTCAGTCGCTGCTAATCTGTCATCGCCGTCGTGATCTACCGGGTGCTACCTATGCTGAGTTGGCTGCGTGGGCTCAAGCCGAGACTCTGGTCGCGAAGTCCGACATGAACTACATAGTGCAGTAAATCAGTGCATTTGCTGTCTGCATGTGACGAGTCAAACCTTTAATTATCAATATACCTTTTTCTTTCAATGTATATCAGGCGTTCCTTATCGACGCACTTTACTGTACCGGTAGGCGTTATTCGAGCTGTTCAATGGAGTTAGTTCATTTATTACGCTTGAAACAGCTCTCCACGAGTTTGTTACCAATCTTACCGATAGCTTACCGGGTGCGGCTATAATTTTGACCCGACCCAAAGTCGGTTTTTCGTCCATTGCAAAAAAACGGTTACAGCTTTTTCGATTCTGATTGTTGCATCTGTTTTCTATCGATTTTAGACGAATCATAAGCAGCGGTTTGGCGCCGAAAGCACAATCATTGGTTTAAAAAAAATAATTTTTGGGGTGCGGTTATAATTTCGGCGCGCACTGTATATCACGTAGATGCGGTACCGTGTTTCTGGTACAAAACTGAGGGAAGAAAAATCGAACCGGCCATTTCCACATTTCCCCTCCAAGCCTTGTCCTGTAGCGCCACCGCCCACCGGGACTAGCAGGCATGCCCGCGCCCTTGCCAACGTCGTCATGATACTACTGCCGCATTGCTGACTGTGTACTGCTGTGCTGCTGCAGATGGACATGTCCAGCCAGTTGGATCCCCAGGCTTTGGCCGCGTTCGTGGACGACAGTGTCTTTGCTCAGATGAGCGGGAAGCTTGGAGCAGACGCATCGCCGAAGAAAAATCTTTTCGTTGCGTGGATGCTGGAAGACTATCCCAACAAAGCCACACTCCAACTCGAGGCCTCCCAGAAAGATATACATGGATTGATACGGGTGGAGATCAGAAGAGCATACGGGCATACACGCGTGTCTCGACCTCTTGTACAAACTATTGCGGCCAAGACGGTGAAAGACCTCCTGGCAAAGTTTGTCCCTGAAGCCCGCTCCGGCACGCCCAAGTTGGATGAAAATGAAATGAAGCGAATCGCGGAGGCGTTCACCAAGGGCCGGTACCTCGGCGAAGCCCACCTCGACCTCGCACAGTATCTGCGGGACTGCTGGAAGGCCTACACCCCCACAAAGTACAAGGCGCCATGTGTGGCGGTCGTGCAGAGTTCTGGCTTCGGCAAGAGTCGGACGATGCGTGAGCTCGCGATCGAGGCTCAAAAGAGCGCCTTGAACATGAAAGTCCTGTACATGTGTGCTCGTGTGCACGAGTCGACGGGGTTTCCCAAGGCTACGAGCGAGCTTCGTGGTTGGCTGTTTCAAGAAGGCTCCGAAGTGGAAGACATCGCCAGTCGATTGAAGACAATTTACGTCTACGCGAACAAGCATTGGGCGGACGTTCAGAAGGAATGGCTGAAGCTGTTTACCGAAAAGGCAGCGGACACCTCTGTAAAGGCGAAACTTTCGGATGAAACAGACACGCTGGAGGGGGATACCTCCACCGAGAAGAATCCAAATGGCAGAATCGTGGTTCTGGTGATCGATGAAGCGAGAAGCCTGCTGACTGAGAAGCCAGACAAGAAGAATGACTTCCGAATGTTGCGAAATGCTCTCAGATCCGTGAACAAAGATATCGGCCATCGTGGATGCATTTTCGGCGTGCTGATTGATACGAACTCCAGGATCTCGGACCTGGCGCCTCCGCTGTTGTTGGACCCATCATCTCGGCTTTTCGATGGAGAGTTGGCATCGTTTGCGCCAGTTGTGTTAGCTGAGACAATGGACGCACACTGGGATCAATACTGTGAAGAAAAACAAGCCGGCGAAGATGAAGAAATGAAAGAGGACATCCAAGATGTAGATGAAGAAATGAAAGAGGAAATACTAGATGCGGGAGCAGAAGATGAAGAAATGGAAGAGGAAACTCAGGTTGCGGTGGGAGCTGAAAAAGACGAAGAGAAGAAGAAACAGCAAGAACGTGCTAAGATAGCTATGTACAAGAGAATCGTTACCGGGGATGCGAGTCAAGCTTGGCACGCGTTGTGCCGCATGGGGCGTCCGATGTGGTACAGCACTTGCCCCAATCCTGCGGATAGAGAAGATGTGATCAATCTTGCGGCGAACAAGCTGCTACTGGGGCTCCCTCCTTCGCAAAATGCGTACAACAAGGATACCATGCTTGGTGTCGCCTCCATGCTTTGCCGTCTGGGCGTGCGCCCGCATTCAACGTCGGCTCTGGCATCTCGGGCGACTGCCGACTTCATGGCGATTCTCGCCTATGTGAATTTCAAGCGAGAAGGTTACGTCACCAGCTACGCTTCGGACCCAGTGCTCGCCTTAGGAGCGATGAAAGTGTGGTATGAACTGAAACATGGTTTGGCAAAGTATATCCTGCCGCAACTCAAGAACCTCCTTTTGGATGAAGCATTGGACACCGGTGGAGTTGGCGAAATTGGCGAGATGGTTGCTCGGATTTTGCTGCTTCTGGCGATGGACACGTGTGTGATGGGGGACAAAGACTTTTCCCAGTGCTGCCACACGATCGGGCAATTTGTACCGGTGCAGCAATTCTTGGACGTGCTGCAAGGCAACAAGGAGAGACCGATATATTGTAAGGGGATGTACAACGCGGAAGATAAGAGACCAGAATTCAACGAGTGGTGCTCGAAGTGGGATGGTTGGTACATGGGGTTCACCCACTTTGTGCAGTTGCAGCTTGAGCCGAATGAGGACACGCTTTGGTTTTTGCTGGGGCGTCAAGCTGCAGGTATTTTCCCCCGTAACCAGTATGGAGCCGATTTGTTGATCCCGATGTTTAAGAAGAGATCCAACAGCAGGCCAGTCGGTGGGGAGACAACGAGGGGTGAACAAGAGGAGCAGGAAGTGTTGATGATGTTGATTCAAGTGAAGAGTCGTTCCCCAGTCGATGGTGGGTTTTCCAGGGCAGCGACGGAGAAACTATGCCCCTGGTTTGTGTTCGGAAAGAACAGTGATGGGAACTCGTCAGCGGGGAAATCTACTGATGAAATTGGTAGGGATCCGAAACCGCTGGGTTCCACGGATGTCCGTGATACCATTCGCATCTACATGAATGTGCGCGGTAGAACGCGTGACGGCAAGTTCATCTATGCCACGACAATGAAAGACAATCTTAAGCCCAAGAAGAAAGGCAACGCCTCTGAGGTGAAGGAGGAGAGTCAGACGATCGGGAGTCAGGCGAAGAAGCGGGCGAAGATCGAGAGCAATCCTGGCGTCTCAAGTGTGTCGAGTGTCTCGGAGGAGGATCCTGTTTTCACGATCTGCCTCCGTTTGCTCAACAGGGTCACCTACCCGTTCCTGAGCGAGGACGTGGCTTCCATTCTATCAAACATGGTGGAGTCTCAGTATGACCCGCTGGGGCTTGTGGAGGGCGACCTGGACTATCGCGATGAAGATGAAAAACGGAACGAAGACGCTAGTTCGTATGCAAAGTTGTCGCTTACCGCGAAGCGCGACAAGTTGTTGCAGAACGCCCGTAAAGCACTAACGTACGCGCCGGGTGACAAGGAAGAAGAGTGACGCTGAGAGTGACGTTGGTGGCAGTGGTGAGGGCCACTAGGCGATCAAGGTGGCGAGACGGAAACATCCAAGAAACGAGCACGTGAAAACCAAGAGGGTGAAGAAGGCCGTCCCACTAAACGCGCCAAGTGATCCAACAAGACGCCCAAGCCCACACCGAGGCAGTAACAGTACGTGCCTGGTGCCTGCAGCAACTACCGGTAGTTTTAACTACCAACAATTTGTTTTACTTGAGAGTACGCAGCCACCTCCAGTACGCTTCACCTTGCAGTTCTTACGGAAGTAGCACGTCTTTTGCTGTCTACGTCGTCTTTACTGCTCTACCTACTCGTCCTGCAGGAACGGGTATTATAGTCCGTGTACCCGCGCGCGTCGCCGAGGTAGAACGTGTCCGTGTCGTAGTCGTTCACGGGCTTGTTGAGTTGGAAGCGCCGCACCAGGTCCGGGTTCGAGATGAAGTGGCGGCCGATGGCCACGGCGTCGGCCGCGCCCTCCTCCACGATCTGCACGGCCGACTGCCGGTCGAAGCCCGACGCGGCGAGGAGCACGCCCTTGTACGTCTCGCGGAACTGCCGCGCCGAGCCCTTCTCGGGTGCCAGCGGGTTGCGCACGTGGTAGCCACGCGGCTCGATCAGGTGCGCGTAGGCCAGGTCGTAGTTGTTGAGCCTGTTCAGCACGTACGTGTAGGTGGCGACGGGGTCCGAGTCCTTGTCGCCGAAGCTGCCGCCGAACGGGGACAGTCGGATGCCCACCTTGGACGAGTCCAGACTCTCGAGGATGGCCTCCAGTGCCTCGAACAGGAAGCGCGCGCGGTTCTCGACGCTGCCGCCGTACTGGTCGGTGCGGTCGTTGATGCCGTCGTGCAGGAACTGCTCCAGCAAGTAGCCGTTGGCGGCGTGCAGCTCGACGCCGTCGAAGCCCGCGCTGATGGCGTTCTCCGCGGCCGTGCGGTAGTCCGACAACTGCAGGAACATCTTGCCGTGCACGGCCTTGGTCACGTGGCGCCAAGCCTCGATCTGCTGGGGCGCGAAGATGTCAGGGGAGCCCCAGGATCCGCGGCCCGTGGGCGTGATGTTGGTGGCCTCGGCGATGATGAGGCCGCCGGGCGTCGCGCGCTGCTTGTAGTACTCGACAACTGCAGGATTTCTCGACGTTTTCCTACTGCGTTTTTGACGCAATACGAACGATGTGAAAGTAGAGTATCGCGGCGATATATACGTTATGGACACCAGGGCCTCCGAGTTTTAGTTTTTCACACTATTAGAACGCCTAGGCGTTGTATTCGGATAGACCGCCTAGTAGGCGTTCTACTTTATTTCAATGCCTGGGCGTCTGGTACGGGGTAAGACGGTAGCAGGCATGCCCCCATTCTCGCCACCGCCGCCATGATACTACTGCCACTTTGCTGACTGTGTACTGCTGTGCTGCTTTGCAGGTGGACATATCCAGCGAGTTGGACTCCGACACTTTGGCTGCGTTCGTCGACGAGAGCGTATTCACTCAGTTGAGCGAGGAGCTTCGGAAGACGAAGAATGGCGACGATCAGCGAGAAATCTTCCTATGATGAATTATCTGAAACAATTTGTCGACCCCAGCAACCTCCGGGGCTCCCAAAAAAACGATAGATAGCTTAACCCTATGGTTACCAGAATGATACATCAAGTATCTTTTTACTGGTGATGTAGTAGCAAGATAACTGAAACAGCAATTTTCTGAGCCACGGCAGTTTCCTCGCCGTTTATGACCAATCATACAGCTAAGAGGGATAGGTAAAACCCCACGCTATTGTGTCTTCTGTAGTATATCTATCAACACTATGGTGTCCCCAGGGGCACGGATGCGATCGTCGAGCACAACGCCAGCGGCAGCCGCACACAGGTCGCCGCCGGAAGTAGCGGCAGCAGTGGCGCCAGCGACATCGGCAGCAGGGTCTCGGACACGATGGAGGTGACCGTGGCCTTGGAGGACGCGGTCAGGGGCGTCTCCGCCGACATGGACACGGACACGGACGCGATGGCGGCGGGGGACTCGGGCAGCAAGCATAACGGCGGTCGCAGCGCCGTGTGTGCGCCGGCAACATCATGACCACGGACGCTTTGGGCGTGACCGTTGTCGTGCTGGAGGTGGTCGTGGGTGCCTCCACCGGCACGGAGGTTGGCAAGGATGTGACCGGTGACCAGACCGCGTGCGCAAATGCATCGACAGTGCGGAAGGAGACCGTTGTAGAGGTGCCAGCAGTACCGTCAGCGGCGTCAACAGCATGACGTCCTTTGTAGAGATCGTGTCCGTACGGGAGGAGATCGGAGGCAACTTCGTCAGCATGGAGTCGGACGCAATGGTAGCGGGCGACTCGGGCAGCGAGGGCAGCGGCCGTGGCAGCGCCGTCAGCAGCATGACCTCAGATGTGGTGGTGGCGAACGTGGCCGTGCTGGATGTGGTCTGAGGCGTCTTCGCTGACATATACACAGTTGGGAGTTATTGTTCGGCTTGGAGGCGCGTGGAATTTCTAATAGCATCCTGTCGGATTATACGCAGTGGAGTGTGGTTAGCTTGCCGCTATGGTGCACCAGTGGTAAAGCAGTATGTTGTCAGCCACGAGCTAAATCCGCATTTACGGCATCAAGACTAGCGGGGGCAGATGGAATAGGTGTGACTTACTGCAGTGAAGTATAAATGGTTAGTTGACTTTGACTATCTTGAAAAAATGATGTGAGGTTACGCCTTGGTGGCTGCGTTAGCCTTCTTTTGGTCTTGGCGGGCCTTCAGAAATGGACGGTTAGCTACATAAATTGGAGAGGTTCGTCGCAAGTTGCCGTCGACAGTGTACACTTGCTTCGGCAAGTAAAACAAATGGTATTTCTGCCAGCAAGTCCAAGTTTGCTGTTGGCACAGATGCTGCTTCGTAGGGTCAACAGGGTATGTGCGCTTGCACAACGCAACTCGATGGGTCTCGCAGTAGTCGGTTTTCTCGGAAGGATCTCTGCCCTCGAACTTGCACACAGTGCATTTCCGCATTGAGCGACTCCTTCCCTGAAGCACCTCCGAGGACGCTCTTGCAACACACGTTTGTGCGTGATCGCCCGAAGACTCGGATACATCTGTCGACGCCGCGGTTTGGGTCGTCATCGGCATTGTTGTCGTTGTCGGCTTCGCAGCATACACCATTCCATGTTCCCTATCCAGAGATTTCTTCCAGTCCCCATTGAACAGTTCTCGAACCAGTGATGCCACAAATGCGCGATGACTATCGCGGGCTCTTGACCTCGTTTGGGCTGTACCTCCCGTCGAACGAGACTCCTCGCTCTCACCACGCGCCAAACTATCGCAAATGTAGGCATTGCACCTGGCTATATCAAGCATGACCATCGCTAGTTTTTTATGCCACTTCTGAAATGAGTGGCCATCGGCTAGAGAAAATCGTGCACGCAGTTGGTCGAGCCGATCAACACCTTGCATCGCTGAATTATACTCGCCGACGCAAGTAGGAGCAGTGAAAGCCACACCCGATTCATTTATACGACGATGCACAGTTGATGTGGTCGAAGCATCGGCATTAGACACGACATTGACAATTGAGCCATCCACCCAACTAGCTGCGACAATATGCTTCTCTAAGCATACACCTTGCTTCATGTAGCCTCGCGGCTTCGCGTCCTCCTTACGAATCATCGTAAAATGAGGGAAATGCTTGCTAGATGTGCGTACAGTGCCACGACCATAGAGACCAATCGATCGTAAAGTCTTCAACAGCAAACAGGAAGTGTAGAAGTTGTCTGTGTTTACAATGCGACTGGATCCTTTCAAAGATGAAGTAACCGCCATGACGTGAGAGCGGATTTCAGACGACTTCGCGGTTAGATCAGCGAATTTCTGCACTTCTGAGCGTGGAATTACACCGTCCAGCCGATCATCAAGTTCACTGGAGCAGTGCAACTTGAAACTCACCGCGTACCACGAGGTAGAACAGCAACACACGTATAACTTGAAATGATACTTTCCGGTGGGTTTTTGTGGGTTGAAGACTATAATGTGGCGGGCGTACTGGGATCGGCAGGCAATTGTGGCCTCATCAACAGCCACGTTTCGACCGACTTCGACATGGCGCAGGCATCGCGATTTCAGAATGCTCATGAGTGGTCGTATTCTAGCTACAGGACCGCGCTTGATGTCGGAGGTAGACACCTTGGAACGAAAACTCAAATTCTTACGGATGTACAGGAATCTTCGCCATGTCATAATTGACTTCAAACTAGTAGTACGCGCTCCAGGAAAAAATAGTTGCTTCCTCGTCGTCCACCCAGTAATTTCTCATCTCACCCTTGTCGTACAGAGTCATGTACCAGAGGATCCCATCCGGATGTGTAAATAGCCCTGACGGTTGGCCAAGCGATGCTGTGGGTGAAAATGTCATTGACGCTATCTCTTCGACTTCACCAGGGCACAAAGGGCGCTGCAATTCTTTTCTGTCTTCGGGCCAAAGACCGGCTCCTCCTGTTCCTCCGTATTTTTGCTTCTTTTGCGGCCGCGCGCCCTATCTTTTTTTTGGTCTTGACATCAGCACTCTGGGTTCTTGTCTTCCGCTTGTTACTTGTCGCCGCGCAGGACTCAGCGGCCAGATGTCTCTCCTTCATTGTCGCTGTCCGGGTAGTCTTTTTTGCTGCGCACATCTGCTCGACCTTCTGGTTTCGGTTTGGCGCAGTTGGTAGAAATGAAAGGGGTCAGGACGGTAAAACACATATTAAGTTACGAGTTCGGTGACGTAAGGTACTATTCCCCGTTTGCCCTGCCAAAACTGATTCATGGAAGTATCGACCGTTGGACAATCCATTTGCGCTGGCATCATTCAAGCATCGCAGCCAAGTGGCGTGAAACAATGGAGCGCTGGGTGGATGCGCGGACACAAGCGATTGAGACGATCACAAACATCCTATGCAATAGAGCTTGGCCTCACGACAAGCTAGTGGTGCTCTTGCGAGGTCTCCCTGGTAATGGAAAGACTACGTTCCGCGACCACTTAATTGAGGAACTTCGGCGAGCCATTGACTACGTGGATGCTGAAGAGGATTCGCCACGGCGCGTTCGCTTCTGCAGCAGCCCCTTGTACCTAGGGTTGGCAATTCACGTTTAATTACCAGTTATTAACGGTTACATTCAGTTAAAAAGAATGTTCACACGTAATTCACAGCTGATGTTGTTCACGCTTAACGTTCAACCTCCGGGTCTTGTTCCGTCAAGCCTCCTTCTCGAACGAGTCAATCCACATCGCGTGGACTTCTCTGAGAACTTCTCGGCGCAACGCGCCCTCACATGACTTTAAGTCATAAAGCCTTTTGGTCTTTCGACCGCAGACAGCCTCTCGCGAGATCGGCCTCGGAGCCTCGCTCCGCTCGTGCTGCTGCACTGCGTGCCTCCGCGAACGCCAGCGCCCCGCGCGCACACCCTCGACGCCTTCCAGGCTCTCGGTGTCCGAGTACTTCGCGGCGCAACGCCTGAAGCGCAGCTCGCAGCGCGCAAGCCCCAGCTCTCCTCAAGCACCAACCCGCCAGATCATGGATCCTAGAGAACTCTTTGGTGATGACGGCGAGGTGGACGAGTCCATGGAGGATTGTCCGAACCGAGGAGATGCGTCCCCACTCACGCGACGCTCCCCTAGCCGCGGTGACGCTTTGCCCACACCGTAGACACGCCGTGAAGAAGGCTCGCCAGCCCCAGTTGGCTCTCCCAGCCATCGCGATCACGAGCGCCCCGCGCACATGTCTCCTGTGCGCTCGCCGAGCCGTCCACCTGCAGAGCGCGCTGCGCCGTCGAGGGAGGAGCCGCGACCACCGCCGCGAACTCCGAACCCGTTCCCTGAACGCTCTTCAGGCCTCTAGGAGCTGCGCGCGCTCACTGAGCCACGGTATTCGCCACCTCGTGGTGAGGGCGTGCCCCTGGGCCCCGTCATCTCCAACCCTTTGGACGAAGCTCAGTCCGAGCAGGTTGCGGCGCAGATGGCTCCCACGCGCTCCCAGCGCCCCGAGCTGCGGCCTCTGCTGAACCCCAGCACTGCCGACTACGGCTTCCGGCGTCGCGACCCCGCGGAGGCTTGTCGGCAGGCGTTCCAGCAGTCTCCCGCGCTGCACACCATTGGGCCCGCGGCGGCCCGTACTCCGGAGGAGCTCGCACTGCGTACGTCTCTGCGAGAGCGGCTCCTCACTCCACAGTCTACGACTGTCGCGGAGTATCGCGAGAGGCTGCGGCTGCAATCCCAGCAGAAATCCGTGCCCGCCATGTGGACGTATCCGGTGGTACTTAGCCCGGGGGAAGCCTCAATTGAGTACGAAGCTCAGTTCGAGTTTTGGGCCGAGCACAGACGAAAGCTCGGCTCCATGGACGCTCTCCGAGCCAGCTTCAGTGAAGTAGATGTTCGCATTGAACGCAAGCTCCGCTTCGATTTCACGAAGGTCCGAGCCAAGAGCAGCCTTTCGGTACTCGCCCAGCCGCAGATCCAGTTTCGCGCTGCGCGCTTCCCTCCTTCGAGCACTCCAGCCGCTCCTTCCCGCGAGGGAGTGAGCGCTGTGGCTCAGGGTCAGCCTCGGAGCAATGTGGCTGACCCAGCAGCTCCCCAGCTTATTGCCGGGAAGCGCTGGACGGCCGTCGTGCCGGCCTCGACCCCTCGGGGCGCTGGTGATCAAGCTGATCAAAAGCGTCCACGACGTCTGGGCAGTCTTGGCGGAGGGGCACCTCAAACTCCCATGTGTTCTCGGAGTGAGGGTACCCTCGCCATTTCACAAGATACTGGTTTTGACCCCGGCACCACCGCATCGCCAGGAGGCGCTCCACATGGTAATGTAGATTCCCATGCTCATCGAGCAGGGCCGGTGGAGGCCGCTGTGGGGCATTTTGAGGCTCAAAGTGAGCTTTTGGAGGTGCGGCAGCAGGCGGGTCGCCTTCTGGATCATATCCATAGCGTTGATGCGCGTCTGGGTCGGACTGCCACCGAATTCGACGAGCTCGCCGAGCGGACGCGATGGATCGAGGTGCCTCGAGCGGTCTGGGGCCGCCTTGGGGGCCTGGAGGACTGGGTGCGATACTATCGCGATCGCGATGAGCAACGTGACCGGGAGCTCGGGGAGCTACAGCGTCAGCAGACTGTGCTTCAGGGTCAGCTCGACCTCCTGGCCCGCATGCAGGCTCCGACTGCTGCACCTCCTGCGCCTGCGGCTCTCGCTGTGCCTGCGGTGCCCGCGTGGATGGTCGCGTCCTCGACGCCTGTGACTGCGTCCTCGACGACCGCGACCTCCGGGCCTGTGACCTCGTCACCCTTGGTGCCTCCATCTGCACCTGCATCGAGTCCTGGTACGGCTTGAGCAAGCCCACGTAGAAGATGGGGTGCGTCCGCATCTTCTTCGGAAGATTGAGCGTGTACGCAAGGCCCTCGTTGGCCACAACATTGAAAGGTCCGATGAAGCGCGGGCGCAACTTCGTCTTGAAGACGGCAGACACTGCATGTGTAGGTAGGTTCTTAGCATTAAGCAGCACCAGGTCCCCGACCTCATAACTTTCAACATTGCCTCTGCTCCTGGCATCTGCATGTTCCTTTTGCTTGTCTTGGCTCTCAGCCATTGCGTCAGGCACATGTCGTAAGACACTCAGACGCGTCGACAAGAAAGCGTCAACCTGTTTACGAATAGTAGCCGGACTGACATCGGCTAGCCGATCAGCTAAATCGGCTTCTCCTCCCCCACCAAGCCCGAGGCCACCATCAGCGGGACGCGGGGATGAGACAAGCTGTTCACGTAGAACGGCGTGTAGCCTGTCGAGCCTTCACGGCGTTGTTCAACGCAAGCTCAATGAGTGGCAGCATGGCGCTCCAGCGCTTCGGCGTCTCAGCGCAAATGCTGCGGAGCACGTCTTCGACGACGCGATTCACGCGCTCTGTCTGACCATCGGTCTGCGGATGGTCTGCCGTGGACATGTCCAGCTTGGTGCCAAGCACCGCAAAGACCGCGCTCCAGAAGTGGCCCGTGAAGCGGGGGTCTCGGTCCGAGACAATCGACCCCGGGAGTCCGTGTTGTCGAAACACTCGGTCTAAGAACAGCGTTGCTGTACCTTTACCATCGATGGTATCCGGCACAGCCGCAATGTGAGCCATCTTGCTCAGTCGGTCCATGAAGACCACGACTCCTGTGTTGCCCGTCGCGTCCGCCGGGCAGACCAAACACAAAGTCCATACTCATGGATTGCCAGCAGCCCGAAGGGACAGGCAAACTCGCCAACGGCGCTGCAGCATGAGGTGACGACTTCACTCGCTGACACGTCTCGCACGTGCGCACATAAGTGCTCGTCCACTTATACATCTTCGGCCACCAGTAGTGGGTGCTCACCGAGCTGTAGGTCTTCTCACGGCCAAGATGGCCGGCCAGCGGCGTGTCGTGTGCCTCATAGAGGATGCGATACTTCCGATCCTCATCATGAGGGATGACCACGCGGGGCGTATCCTCGGGACCGGTGTTGTAGAAGAACAGGCCTCCATCGAGGGAATAACGGTGTAGCCGCGCTGACAATTCTATGTCCGAGTCTTGAAACTCCTTGCTCCCCAGAGCTTTCAGCAACGCGACACAAGTGTCGTCCTTGGCATAAGCCGTTCGGATCAGATCCGGTAATGACGAAGGCACGGTCGTTACATGAGCCAGCTCATAATCCGGCCTGCGCGATAGCGCGTCCGCAAGGACATTCTGCCTGCCAGGCTTGTACTTCACCTCGAAGTTGTACTCCGCGAAGACGAACAGCCAGCGGACCATCCTTTGCGAGAGATGAGGCGACTGAGTCGCCGTGCGTAACGACGCATGATCCGTGTAAATCACGAACGGCTGAGAGCCCAACAGGTGAACCCTGAACTTGACGAGTGCATACTTCATTGCAAGTAGCTCCTTGTCGTGGACAGGATAGTTCTTCTCCGCAGCCTTCAGCTGGCGAGATTCGAACGCCACCACGCGCTCGCGCCCCTCGGCGTCTGCTTGCAGCAGGGCACAGCCGATGGCAAAGTCCGAGGCGTCACAGACGACACTAAACGGACTAGCGGGGTCTGCCAGAGCCAGAATAGGCGCATGAAGGAGACTGTCCTTAATTGCCACAAACGCATCTTGATGCTCGGTGTCCCAACACCACTCCGCATCCTTCTTCAGGAGATTGGAGAGTGGCCGAGCCATCTCAGCGTAGTTCTCGCTGTACTTGTGCAAGTAATTGGCTAAGCCAAGCCACTTGCGAAGATCCTTCTGGTTCTTGGGCACTGGCCAGTCAACAATGGCTTTGACCTTGACCGGGTCGGCCCTCAGGCCACGCTTCCCGATGAAGCACCCTAAGAAGGGGATATCTTCCGCTCCGAAGATGCATTTGTCAATGTTGGCGTACAACATGTTTTGACGCATGCATTCGAGCACTGCACGCAGGTGCTCCACATGGCTCTCCATATCAGTCTTTCCGTGCTCCGCACGACTGTGGACACAGATGTCATCGAAGTACGTTTGCGCGTACGCCCGATCGGGCCTGAAGAGCTGCGTCACAAGCCGATTAAACGTCGCTGGCGCGTTCGAAAGCCCTTGGGGCATCACCAACCACTCCCAGAGCATGCCACTCGGAGTATTCACCGCAGTGAGAGGGATGTCGCTCGTCCTCATGAGCAATTGGTAATATCCATCGACCAAGTCGAGCGCACTGTACATCGTGCATCCTGTCATGTTGTTCTGAAGAACATCCTTCCGAGGAATCGGCGTCTGCGCCGGAATGGTAGCGGCATTCAGCTTGTTGAAAGCATACACGATACGCCACTTGCCATTCGGCTTTCTGACACAGAATGTCGCCGTAGAGTGTGGAGATTTACTCTCACCCACCATGCCCGCCTCGTGCTTCGCACGGAAGAACGCGTCAATGACGTCACACTGCTCCTTCGGCAAGGGCCACTGCCTCGTCACGCAGTACTTCGTTCCCGGAACGAGATCGATTTCGTATCGAGCACCTCGATCCTGAGGTAGCCCCGAGGGCGGCTCCTTCGAGACCACGTCCTGGTAATCCTTTACCACTTGATACAAGGGATCTGACGGGTCCTTCAGGATCGCCGATCCGCTGCGCGCATTCAGCGCCATCTTGGGGTCTTCCAGGACAGCTTCATCCAGAAGCGAGGACGAGTTCAACTCTTCTTCGGGTCGTATGAACACTACCTCAGCCAAGTCTCAAGCCTTCAAGGCTTCGCCGAACTCGGCCAAGGACATTTCGTCCAGCTCCAGGAGAGCGGACAGTGAGGGTAAGTCGTCGAGGTTGATACCTCCGTTGACGTCGCCCGCCACTCCATTCACGAGTGTATAGAGCTGCTCGCTCTCGCGTGGAGCCTCACCGCTCGACACGCCCTTCTCGACTCGTGAGATCGCAGACGCCTTGCGTCTCGCAGCCAGCACTTTGCGGCGCTGCCTCCTCTTTATGGACACTGTCCGCCCTGGAGGCCTCCGTGATTTCGCGTGCGTCAAGACGCCAGGTGTCACCACCTCGTTCAGCTCCAGGGGAGCTCCAGTGTCTTTACCGACACTCAGCGAAGAGCCGCACGACCCGCAGCCTCCACTCAGTGGATTACGTGCCACCCCACGATCTTCATCCGGGCAAAGCCCCTTGTTCTTCGGCATCGTGCCGACCGCGCCATCGCTGGCACGCAGCAGGGCGTTGCCCTCAGACGCACGCCCGCTCAGCGGAATTAGTGCCGCTCCACATCCTTGATCCGGGCAACGCCCATCTTCACTCGACTTCCTGTCAACCGCGCCTTCACCGGCACGCAGCAGGGCGTTACCCTCAGACGCACTCCCGCTCAGCGGAATTAGTGCCGCTCCACATCCTTCAACAGCCGGGCCGCGCCCATGGCTCCTCGGCTCCATACCAACCGTGTCTTCTCTTGAATACAGCAGGGCGTCGTCCTCAGACGCACACCCGCTCAGCGGAATTCGTGCCGCTCCACCTGCCGTCCGCGAGCCACGCTCGGAACGCTCGTTCTCGCCACACTCAGTGTCCACCAACTCGGAAACCCCGATGTCCAGCACATTGACCGACTCGGCCCAGTGCTCGCGCCAGAAGCGCTTCTGCTTCCTAGCAGAGGTGGGTTCATGGCTCGCCAATGCTCCGCCAGGAGAGAAGTGCGTAGCACCAAGGGTCTTCGACCTCCAATCGATCCAAGGCTCGTGGCGTTCCAGCCACGCCATACCAAGGACGAGATCATATCTCGAATCGAGGTCTAAGACCAGACAGCGTTCCACGCTATCAAAATCCAAAAACTTCACGCCCAGGTCCACGGGGACCTTGGGCACCGTGACACGAGTGCCAGTCGCGAGACGAACAGTGACGGTGTCACTCCCGCGCGCTACCAGCGCCTCAGCATAAAGCTGACTTCCGTCCATCGTAGAACGCCGGGCGTAGTTACCCGACGCTCCCGAATCGATCAAAATCGTCCATGGCTTCGTGAAGCCCTTCACCCAAGCTTGGACAACTAGCAAGCCCGGCTTACATACACGTTCCGTGTTAGAGAGTATGGCTCTCTTCGGGGCTAAGTCCTGTCGACCACCACCTCGCCGAGGCTCAATAGAACTTAGTTCTTCCTCAGTAGGCCGCCCCGCGCCTACTGGGACTTCTCGTTTCCCCGAGACAAACCAGAGCCCTGGCTCGAACTCGAAGAGCGGCTTGACGAAGCCTGGCGCTGATGGCGCAGCGGACACCCAGCACGAAGGTGACGGGTGTTACCACAGATGAAGCATCTGCGGATACCGCGACGCTGCTCAACAGCACGAAGCTCGGCTACTTCGTCTTCAGCATAGCTGAGGTCCATGGGTTCCGGACCACTCGACGCGCTAGCGTAAGACGCATTCCACCCAAGTCTCGACGACTTAAAGTTGTGTTCCGCATTCAATGCGACGCTCACAGCCTCTTCAAAAGAGCTCGGGTGGATTCGGAACACCTCCGTCCTGGCAACGCCAGTGCGGAGGCCCTCCATGAACACCGTAACGGTGACTGCTTCCGGCAGGGGGTCCGCAGACATGCCAGCAATGAGAGTTTTCAACTCTTGGACATAGTCCATCCACTCCTTCTTGCTCTGCCTCGTCGCCAGGAAGCGTGAGCGCACGCGATACGCCTCGTTAGGCGGAGCAAACACTCGGGACAATTGCTGTTTCAGCTGGTCCCACGTCGGGAAGGCCACCTCGACCGACGTCCCGGACGTTAGTGCCCACTCTCTCGCTCGTCCACCGAGCTTCGAGATAGCTAGTGCCACGCGCTGCGACTCCGTCCAGAGTAGAGCTGAGCTCATAGCCATCTCAACCTCACGGGTCCAAAGCATCAAGCTTTCACCCTCCTTGCCTTCGAAGGTCTTCACGCTCAACATGAGCGGCTTGGGTCTTGTTCCCGCGTCGGACGACGAAAGGGGCGCTTCGGGCGCCGCGGCAGTCGCCATCCTCTGCTGGAGGTGCTCTAGCAGAGCATTCTCATAGCTCGAGACGCGCGTTCACCGCGTCGGGGCCTTGCTGCGCAAGTTGCGTCACGCCCTCCGGGCCCAGCAAGGACATAAGCTTATTAAGCGCATCCTGCTGGTTCGGGGGCAAGTGAGCGAGCTGCTCCATTCTCCACAGAGGGTCAGTCTATACAGACTCAGGTGTCGGATTGACTACAAGTGCTACCAAGTGCACCAAGTGCAGTGGGGCTGCCGTAGCTTTGCGTCGGAGGAAGCTTAACAGACTCGCAGAGTCTCAGCTTAAGATCGCCCGTTCTAATACCAGAACGTACGAGTCCGTACAACTTACGGACTCCAAGAGTCAACCCTTAACTCTTAACTGTGTGAATCTCAAACTGAATGTATTTCCCTTTATTGCGGCAAAGCCGCCTACTGTGTAAATGTATCCGGTTCACTATCTAGCATAGTGAATCCTAGTCATAATCAGTGGCTCTGAAGCCATGTACTGATTATCCTACTGATTTAGGTTAGACAGTGTGTACCCACTTCATAACCCTTCGGGTAACTCTCGTGTAACCCCGTTACAATTTTTGTTGTTGCGTGCAGCCGTTTTCATATGAAGTGTTAGCGTGGTACCATACTGTATTGCGTCGGTACCGGTGATCTCCGATAATAAAAAATAGGCATAAAACCAATTATATATTGGATCACATTTTGGACCACTGCTACCAGCTCATTCAACATGACGGAAAAGCAAGCGGAAGCCGAGCGAAAATCTGCGTGCGTTGAGTCGGATCGAGGCGAGTGGATTTGTGGGAACCATGCTGTACGTGTACGTTACATATGCATACAGTATGTATGACGCTAAGTTAGCTGGCGTTTACTGTATACAGTGCTCGCCCAGAATGTGAAATCTCCTTGTCTCTGAACTTCAGAGTCTGAAGAACCGTGCTTCTCTAAACCATATGACACTTACAAATCAACTAAACGCGTAAAGGCCGGCAGTACAGGTATTACTGTACAGCACAACCAGGGAGTGCGCTTTCAGACATTGAAAGTCCGTCTGTGTTACCCCCTTTTGATAGAGGAATTGTGCCACACAATACATATCTGACACATCGAGAGGGAGATCTCTACAGTACAGTATAATTGCTCAAGATCTTTCCCACTGCTTCGGAGAGGAGCGTGCACTGACAGTATGTAACTACATGTAATGCAGGAGGAAACATAAATGGTATCCTAAGAATCTTGAAAACTCGACGATGCGTTGAGCTGTCGACTAACACCCAGAACAGCTGTGTGTAAGGGATGGACTCCAGCGCAGATGCTGTTTACCAGCAGGTGTGCATATTATGTATTCGACTCTATTATTAATATTTCGAAGTATACTTTTGATTTAAGCACCAGTGCATAAGTCCACATTGTAGTCAAACATAACATCAAAAGCTGACTTGCCACTACTCCCTCGGCACCAGAAGAGCTATGTACTACAGTAGCAGGTCATATCTTGTCCGCAGTGATATTGCATACACTAGTATAGCAGCATCCTCACGGCGAATTTTCGCCCCGGTTGCTAGAGGGGCATTGCTTCGGAAAATGTTGATTTTAGCTTCTCCGCACCGCCCCCAAGTATCCTATACACACTCATACTTTTACCAAATTGGTTTCAAAAATATATGCACGAAGTGGCGGATTTGCATCAGATTTTATTAAAATGACCGGGCTTGGAGTTTAACATGGAAAACGGTATAGGCAGCACGGGAGGGCGATGCCACGAGCAAGCGCAGCGAGCACTGGTGAACAGCGCGCGTGTTCCCGACGTTGCACACATGCTGATCAACTAGAACTTGCATGTCCGAGTCATCCGTCGCCGCCATAAATGAAGACAGGAAAGAGGCTTGACGTAACAGCAAGGGATCTCGTGCCGCATCTGGTAGTGCCGTCGTAGCTTTCGACCTCTTTCAACCGTAAATCAATGTATAGTATTTTGCTTATTCCTGGTTTCCATGCTACAGTAGTAAATAAACACTTTCCGAATCATTATAAATGGCTTTGGCGTTGCCACCGTTGGCCGCTGAATCGATTGCAACAAATTTCCGGGTGGACATCGTTAAATATCCCCCACAGTACCAGGCTAAATCGTGCTCGAGCATTCAGCAAGCCAATATATCAGTAAAGTTGTAACTTATGGCGAAAAATTCAGTCACATTACATTCAACAACCACCGGTATGCACATTTGCTCTTACATTACATTAATTTAAAGCTCATTGAAACAGCGAGACCAGCAGTGTGCCCCCCAACACGTAAGTGCTTTTCACAATAACACGAACTCACTGTAAGTGATTTAAAAGAGCTTCAAGATGAACGACTACACGTCTCACTCCACATACATGTTCGCCAGATTCACTATACAGTAACAAACATTTAACAAACGCTAGTGTTAGCTATACATTTGGCGTTTGTGTGAACACGCAAGACCAAAAGTTGGTGTCAGAATTGCACATTGCTACTTTAACTTGCTCAGGAAATAGCATGCCATTGTTGAGAGCAACGACGTCTTACTTCCTGCGCAAATGACAATACTTCGTCTATTTATCAAGGTTGTCAGAATAATATACCAAATGTCAGGGCAAAAAGAGAATTATCCACGCTTTCTTCACAGCTACAGAGCATACATCCTGGCTATTGTCTCCACTATATGTCACGTCTGGCCTAGTCACCGATTTCTGTATCATGCCATCTTCGTAATCGGTTGCCCCCGCTGCTGCAGAACTGTGTGTAGCAAGCGATTTATAGATTTCTTCAGTCAACGATTGCAGCAACTAATATGCCAACTAATTCTAGTGCTGCCTTCTTGCTTTCGCATGAGTGGTTCGTAATAGTTAGCGGTAGCATAGTATAGTCTTTGGATTTAGACTTCACTGCTCCATGCCAGTTTTGCCAAGGATCTATCAGTGTACTGACCGATACCTTGAATTAGGTTATCTATGAATAACTTATCCAAACGACTCTTCAGTATATTGTTTCGTACGTTAGCGGAGACTTTTTACGGAGCTGCCTCATCTCTCATATGTTTTTTTTACGGCGGGCTCCAATGTCATTTGCCTCCGTTACCACATTTAACCGGAGTTCAGCCACCCCTTGAAAAGGGTTCCTTGGTCCATGTGCATAAATGTCGGTCGTCAACTCTTACCTTAAACTTCAACGATTAACGCAATTGTTTGTTTGCTGACACAAACGGGGCGATCTTCGGTTTGATAAAAAGTTGACCTCAGTTTAATAACTTGTTATACCTTCGAGCAAGGTAACATTTGAAGGGTCGCGTTTGAGCGCCGTACAACATGTGTTCGTGTATTCTTAAACATGGTAAAATTCGATCATTATAAGGGGGGCTATGCCCCAATCACACCTACAGAGAACAGGAATGTTAGAAGAAGAAGAAACAAACACACATACACAGTCAAACATGGCACCGGATTTACTCACCGATATTGAGTGGGGATTTTTGGCACCAGGCATGTAGACCTCACCACCCCAAAAAAGGATTTCATCGCCAGAGATTTGGGTGGCTCAACACACCAGAGATTTGGATCAAAGTTTGATCCCGGTGTTTTGATTCAAAATACCAAGCTTTGGGCTGGACCACCATAATAGTTGATAGCACTGATCGGAAGCATACCAAGACCACATATGTGGCCATTATATTATAATAACGCTTGTACGCTGAAATGTCCCTTGCGGCCTGCCACGTACGTCGCTTTGTGGGCCGTAGATCACTACAGGAATCCATGCCAGTAGTGGTACAGTGGTAATTCACGGTTTGGATAACACGAAACTATTGCTGGTTGCGGATTAGTTTCGCGTACTAAACGGATTAACCCCACGTAGTTTGCTGGAACGGATTAGCTCCGCGTAGATTATCAGGTGGCATGTCTAAAAAAACACATCGATGATTGTTGGCAGTGCAAGCTTGTTGGCTGGCTTCGTGAAGGACTACCAATTGGTACAACATGCACTTTGGACGCTGTTTTGGGCAGTGTGAAGCGAGAGCTGATGTAGCGTAATGTATTATGCATGATGCCTGTCACCAACGGTGCAGCTTCCGTCAGCTTCGGCTTGGTAATGTACTGCTCAATTGTGACTGCCGATGTGGTGAATGGTTACACACAACAGGTACGACCTGAGATGCACATGCATATACTCTACTCCCGCTTTGGTCGTCCCTCACCTCTATAATGCCGCTGCGTGGGTCGCAGAGCCACTCGGCTAGCCGATATTATCTTATATTATCTTCAAGGCTTAAAGCTGCAGGTCTCTAAACGCTATTGGCGAAAGTGTTAAGGTCAGGGAGCCATTGGAGAGGCTCAAACCTGTTCTCACCACCCCATCGGTTCTGTTTTGGCTTAGCCGTTAGGGCTACTGAAGGCGTCGTTGCAGTGGTGCCAAGCCCCCGGATGAGCCCTACGCGCAGGTAATCTCTGTTTTAAACTCTACGTGCTGGTAATCCGAATGAATTATACACTCGGAAGTAATCCCTTTTCTACGTGGTTTTAATCCTCCCTCACTATTGCTTGTTGGCCACTTTTCAGTCTTTTCCGTATAGACTGATAGTGCCCAGCTTTCAACACCCTTTGCGGTAGCTGTAAATCCCCGCCGACACAGCTGCAGCGACTGCACGCGTTCGCAGTTATGTAGGTTCATGCGCACTGCGCCGCGAGCATGTTCCTGAGGAGCGGATCTCCAAGCGCTGACTGTTGAACATCAGCTAGCGCCGGTATGAGGAGCTGCGCGAAGTCGACCCTACAAGCTTACTATGATCGGTCGCCCTCGTTGCCTAACGCACATATTGGATGCTTCGGATAGCGTAGAGGTCGCGCCACGCGACGTTGGTGGGGTGGAACGTGTCGTCCGTGGAATGCACCAGAGCGGTGGGCGGCATGGGCTTAGACTCTAACCAGTTACAGTAGTAGCAGCAGTAGTTGGACAAACAGCAGTAGCAAGCCCAGCGGCCCATGTAGGCTCAGCAAGACCACACAAACTCAGCAAGCCAATGCAGCGTCCGCTCGCTACTGCTGTTGAAAAACTGTGCACCACAGTGTCCCTGATAGCGCTCCATTATTTCAAGTGGGCTTTTATAGATTTGTACTGAGTCTAGCGCGTGAATAGTTTGCCTTTGAGGAGCTCGCACTGATGCAAACGTACTGGTTAAGAGTAATTAGCACTAAATTTTGTATGCTGCTACTAAAACACTGGTGTATGAGATCTGAAGTTACATATTTCACGAATAGGTACGCTCAAGATGTGTGCGCAACGATCTTAAGGTCTGAAGGAACGCTAAGAATGTTGGCTGGGGTGTAGTTCTGGTCAATTACATATAGGCGGATGATCTCGTCCTTCATCTGACGAGTAATGGCATAACGACGTTGGGAGGCGACACTTAACCGGTGTTCTCCACCAGTATTGTAGCGAGTCTCGGGACACCTGCTCGTCGGTGGGTCCGCAAGCTCGCTACAGTGCTGCTGCGGGCAAGGTCCGTGGATGCAGAAAGACAATGACACACTCAGCAGCCAGAACCCCGCAAAGAGTCCCTATTTATTCACTTGTTCGTCAATCGCGGCCACTTCAAGTCGGCACTGCAACCTCGACCTCTGCTGCTACACTACACGACTTTACAGGTGCACTCCACGTCACCAGCAAGCCTCCGGTCAATCCGTCTGACTTGTCCTGTCTATTCGTAGCTCGTCCTGTACTGCCGGCAGTTGCTGCTGCTCTACTGTTCTGCTGTTGCTGTCTGTGACTGTCTGTGGCTGTTGCTAGTGTTCGCTGTCTGGCAGATTACCAAGTGAGCCCTCGCCCGCGAACAGCCCGTCGCTAGCCTCGGACGCCCTCAGCCATCGGTTCGCTCGGCTGCTGTGAGCCGCTCGTGCGTTGCTTCGGTGCCCCTCCGCGCAAGATCGCGCCTCGCACTCGCTGTTGGCGATCTTTCCGTCTGTAACCCCCGTCCTTCGCTGCTCGCCTCGTAGTGTGAGCCAGCTGCGCTCGTGTACTCCTTCAGCATGGGCCTGCTGGACACACTCACTGTCACGTACTCGCTACAGTATAGACTACTTTACTCCTCTCGGTTCGCACCGTAGCACCTTCAGCCAGTAAGTACACGCTGGTGAGCCTCGGCGTTGCATGTTGTAGTAATACACCCTGGAGCGCATCCCGTGCTGGTCGATGATGATCGCACAGACTGTGCATGTCTGTGGTAGGTCGTCAATGATCTCAAGCCATCAATGTTCTGGAGCGCTGCTGCCTCTGACGATACCCTGACTATCTGGAATTGTTGTTGGGCTAGCAGTCGAGATTCACATTCGACCTGGTGCTCAGAGCTATTCACAATGTGCCCAAATATAGCAACCGTATGGATTGGTACAGTGTATGTGCATCAGGTTATGTTCAATATTAAAGGGTGTAATTCGTAGTTCAGGCCTTAATCGAAAAGTCAAGAGCTTTTGTCGACGATTACAGCTCTATCGTAATACAGCTAACAATTCCACACTCACGGAAGCTGTGGGCACATCTGAGTTATTATCTTGATCATCAATTCGATGATCGCCTTGATGCGACAAAAAAGAGGTTGCTGTGGTGTCGAGCATTACTGTACGCTGCAATACGTCGTTTTCGACGTGTCTCGGAACACCTGTGGTGTAAAAAGCTGATACTGCATCAGTACTGCTACTGATGCTAATTGCTGTAACAAGAGCGGACTGCGGCCCGCGTTATTTCAAGGGCGTGCCGCAGGTCCCTTTCAGAAGCTGTGTGTCCGACTAAAGTTGCCCCCATAAACAGGCCTCCCTAATTAAGGGAAATTGGTACGATTTCCCTCGCAATACCTATATTAAGGCGCCCGCTCATCACTCGCAAAAATATATGAAAATCTGATTTTTACCCCTGTTCAAATTGAAACCGGAGGCCCCCGCAACAGAGCCCTTAACGCACTTATTCACTGTATTGAAGATGCACTATGTAAGGGTGACTCCACACTAAAGTAGGATTTCTAAACTACATACCATGCTCCGTGTAGATCGAGCGCGCCCTACGAAGGTTGCCAAGAAGCTTTGAGCCCCCCAAAGCGTGCTACAGCAGCGTCACGGTGTTGAAGGGGAACCGGGACACTGAAGCGGGACACATTCGGTGGCAAAAGGTCACATTAGGTCCGATCCGGTGCAAATCGGTCGTGGGACATCCCCTAGCATTTTCGATAGGCTGGCCCTACAGCCCATGTTTCGGAATAGGGTTAGGGATAAATGCATACTAAAACCAAGTAAGATCTCCAAACATGTAAAACATGTGGACATCCATGTTTCGGTTTTCAGGACGGGTGTCATGGCACCCAAATCTATTGCAAATCCCTGAGAACTGGGTAATCGAGCTGCTAAATGCGGCTCTACCTGTCCTTTAAACCTTTAGAAGGCCGACCCAGCGCTAGGCAGGGAACTGTAGACCTAAGTCTTGCTTCGGGGCTACGTTTGCGGGTTGTTCATGCTTCTCAAACGCCACTGATGCCGATTTGGTCTCTGCATCACGATAGATTTGCGAGCCATTTCACCCCCTCCAATCCGAAAACATGGGCTGTACATTTTCCGTTTTCGATACACCCAAACGAACAGCACAGCATGTGCTGCATCTTAAAAAAAACACCTGGCACCTGTATGCCGCATACATAAAACACATACAGTATGTGTTCTCTCAGCGACCACGTTCGGGCGTTGAGGGAAAAAAATCCAAAAAGTTTTGTGGATTTGAAACCAACAACAGTACCTACAGTAATCAGTCTGGTGGGATGGGAGGTCTAGGGTATCTGTTACACGCTATTTGACAAACATACTTCATTTTCAACAGATTCTACTCAATGAGAAATGTCTGTTATAGGGGTCTGTGGTATTTATTGGATAAAAATTGTCTTGCCTTCAAAGTACGAAAATTGCACTTTTACGCAAAATTGAAGATCAGACTAATTTCTGTAAGCACTACTGTACTAAGGGTCCTAGTGTCCCTGTGGGTAAGGCCCACGAAGATCAAGCGTTCCACTGAGGGTTCGAGCCTCGCCCGGAGCGATTCCCATACAAAAGCCATGTAAGTCTATTTCCGACCCCCTACTACCTCCATCACTACATCCCCTGGAACCCCCTAAGTAACCCCCCCAATGGAACTCCCGATTAACCACTGCAACTGCATCCCCTCAAACCGCCGCCTCACCACGACCCCAGGAAGGGAAACCGATCAACTAGGAATAGTTTAGGGTAACCCACTTAGACGACAAAGTGCTAGCTTCCAGCAGGCTCCGAAATAAGTGCCTAAATATACGCCACCAGGTCAAGTACATGTGGCCTTCTCTCTCTGTTAAGCACTGTACTACGTACATGTATGCGGGTCAGGGCTGGTAAAACCTGTCGATTTTTTGAAATGGAATTAGGTTTTTGGTTTTACCTTGGTTTAAACCAATAGAACCTAGTTTTAATGCAAATACTACTCTTCACTACTGAGTTCTTGGTCATTCTCGTAACTATCGCCGTTTTCGCGCTTGTAGTTGTGGTTGGCCTTGATGTAAAGAAGCTTTTCGATTTTCGGTGCACTCAGCGCATTTCTAAGTTTGTTGTGAATGAAGTTTCTAGTCGAAAACGTGCGCTTGGATGCAGCACTCGAAGCGACTAAGCTGAACACATTCAAAGCCAGCTCTCTGAGTGTCGGCCACCGCGAACCCGTTGTCACCCAAAAGTCGTATACGCTTTTCACCTTCTCTTCGAGCTCCATATAACGTCGATCTTGATTCGTCTTCATCTTATTGCAGTACACTTGGAAAGCAGTCAGCTCGACGCTCATATTTTTGCTTCGTGTGGTGTCACGAGTGATGGAGCTGGTATCAGACGCAGGAAAGTCGACGATAATATCTTTTTAAGTCGCGATAAGCAAGCTGAAGTTCCTTCAATCGAACACTATGATGTCTAATTCTGTGGCACGTACGAGCCTCATACCCAGGATACTGGAACCTGATTGGTCGACATACTGTATTCGGCAGTTGTGATTGGCTACGAGAAGGTAACTTCAACTTGCCTTCCTAGCAACTGTTAACCACCTAGTTTTCTGGTACCCTCCTAACACGCGTCGAAGTTAGAAGCTAGGACGTCGTGTACTTGTTGATAAAGCACAATAGAACAGATTGGTCAAGCTAGTTTTTCTAATTCCAAGTCAACTGACTCTGGGAAAAACCTGTTGGCTGTTTTGGTGGCTAACAGGTTTTACTATAAAACCTATATTAAACCTAATGATTAAACCCGATGTGCCAGCCCTGATGCGGGTGTTCCTCTCGGGCGTCAATAGCACTCCTATTGCGAAACAGGTGAGGGCATGTGCTTGCAACAAATGTACGAAGCTACGCCAACTCAACCCCTTTTCCCAGCCTTGGTAAATCGCCAATGGCATGCGAAGAATAAAAAAAACTGGACACTCGACGAAAAACCAAAGACGTGTACAACTGTACCTACGGTGCCATCTCATACATCTTCGGTTCTTCTGCTTAAGCAGCTGTGCGGTACTTAGTAATAAGTACCGTAAATAACGGCGAACATGCAACGCACGGCGAAGATGCAACATTACCGCCAAATTACTACAAATACTGGTATTTTATCTTGGCTTCAGTATTGTATGAACTTTTTACAGCTTTTTACGAGTCAATTGACTTTTTACATTTTGACTTGAAAGCTTCTTTTTTACGACGTTGCATCTTCGCCATGATTTACGGTACTAGTTACTCATGTTGACGTACGTACCGGCTCATAACCACCACTCCATTCACGTCCAGTTCCCGATCGGGCCCACTGGGCGTGGTTGTAGAACGAATGAACGTGGGCCCACCTCCGCTCACTCCTCAATTTCCTCTAGAACCCTCAAGACAGCAGCTCCTACGACGCCGGCACCAACGTAAGCGCGATCTCTACCTCTTGAACGGATCGAAGCCCGAGTACAAGCATGAACCTGCGATCTGCCGCGCTTGTTTCCATCGTGGCTACCCTCTACGCCTGCTGCATCGCTCAATCCTCCGCCACCGCCACGGTGTCTGACCCGGCTAGTGCGATTCATTCTCCAAATGAGGCCCTCGTGGTGGGCAAGCGATTCCTACGCACGCCCGTAGCAGCGGTCGATAAGGGCAAGAGCGAAGAGAGAGGGCTGGATTGGTTTACCTCGAGTGCTGCCAAGGCGCTGAAAGCCCAAAAAAGAAAATGGATCAAGAGCGCGGAGATTTACGAGGATCTTGTCATGCACCAGAGGACTACGTAAGACGTGTACTCGGCCTGGAGGGAGTTCGGGGCTTCGCCGGGAACGATTGAAAGAGCGATGGCGAAGGTTGGCTACGGAAGCGATGATTTTAAGTACATCGTGAACGGCTACAAGGATCACCTGGAGCACATGAAATACGTTCAGCTGCACTAGACCGCTTGAGTATCTGGATACACTTGATGTTTGCCGCCAAAAGAGAAAAGCCGTAGCATTTTACGGTTAGCTGAGTCTCAATGCAAATTCACTCTTTCTCCTATTTGCGTTTTGAATTGAGATATGCGCAAACGCAAGTCAAACGCTATCCTTTCGAAAACAGAAAATGTCGAATAGTTACGTTGTTAGTCTCTTCAATGCCCTACTACTCGTTTATACTGGGAGCCCAGCGGAGACCCGCAGACGGGGCTCGTAGTACAGGGTAAGTCAAGCATGTGGGGCTGCCCGCTTCGCTTCGCTCGACGAAAAGAATTTCCAATTTGAAATTTATGAAATGGTTAAGATTACGATTGTCCAAATTCGCAGTTCGATTTTTTTTATAGAAATTTTGATTTGTGATCATCGCGCGACATGCCGGAACTTATCAAGAGCCACCACAAAACTAGCACAGAGAGCGTAGTAAGTAACCCTCGCGCCTAATGTTTTTGTTTAAGTCTAAATAGTGACTTCAGTTAACACGGCAACGCACGCATCAAACTAATACTTCGCAGTACATACCATAGGTCCACCAAAAGGATTGCTGGAGAGGGGCTGTCCGAAGTGCACGCTGTACACTATCGGGCTCGCCCCCATGCCCCGCTACGTAAAAGGAAACGAGGATATTCGTGGCGGCAGAAGGAAATCAAAGAAGCGAAGTGAGAACGAAACCAAGGGATTAGCATCAATGAACATTCCAATTCAGCCTTTTTAGCTCGGGCGCTTTTCTCCCCCGAAGAGCAAGAGCTGCCTCCTTGTACTGATGGTTCCGTGGGACAATAAAATAAAAAATGTATTGTAGGTTTCTTTCTGTCGTAATCATACCATCCCACCAATAATCAAATATTTTTCTGGGATAGGAAGCAAAGTTAGTGCTGCTATCGCACACCAAATAGGATTATATCCGTGGTACATCAAGTCAAACGATGACTCCTCTTGACATTTAACCTGTACATTTTCTTAAAACTGGTACGGCTCCGGTGCCGCACTGGGCCCGTTTATATGCGTGGGCAGATCGAACCGGTGTGCTACCGACGACACTGGTATGAATCATTACAATTATTAAGCAGGGTACGGATGGACGAATTGAAAAAACGTGAGGCGGATTGTAACAGCACTAGCGACAAGCATTTGCATTTTCTACTAGAAATTTTCTACAAGCTGCAAACAGATTTTAGCCAAGGTTCGCATTTTTAATTTTGTAAAGCATTGCCGGTTGATATCTGGCATCTACAGTTTAAGATAAAAAAAATCCAGACAGATTTTGCGGCTGCGAAGCAGGCGCAGGAGATGACAGTAGCTAGTAAGAAAATTAATTAATAAAAAAATAAAAGGGATTCAAACCAAATCCTATTATCCCAGCCTTCGCGGAGCCCTAGTAGTGGAACAATATAGTAATAATTGTATTGAGCTTATCGTTTATCTTGATATGTGTATGTAAAAAAAACGACAAATATTTGGCGCTGACAAAGCTCAATAATACTCATTGCAATACGCCTACTCCCAATAATCAATTATGCTAGTGGAACAATACCGTAATAACTGTTTTTTAATTATTTTTCGGACCCTAATTCCACTGTTGGATCCACGCTTGACCTATCTTCCTAGCGGCGCTGCCAAGTTTGGCTTCTCTCGTATGTTTCGTCGTCGTTAAAGTTAGCCACGACTCCGGCACTGCCCACTCGGTGGGCGATACGCATCACCTGAATCGCCTGAGTCTTCCCAAGCCAAAAACAATTAGTTTTCCCTATGACCCATTCAATCTGACATTGTAAACGGAGTCAATCTGGCGGAGCATTTTCGTCATTCAGACGAAAGCACTAGCTCTGAGGGCACTCCGACCAACAGGTTTTAATCTGCTCGCTGCGGCTGCACAACATGCACCTTTGCATGAAGTAGAACAGTACGACCTTCCCTATCCACAGAAGAACATAGGAACTCATCGCGCGCTGGAACCCGTGAAGCCGATTCTCGGTCACAAACACGAACTATTCGACCTTCTCGCCGCCATAACCGCTGGCAGCATCATCACAAAGCGAAGCAGCGTGCACACAATCGTACCAATGTGTTAACACCCTAACATCACTATGCAGCTCAAGTTTCTACTTGTCGTGAACGTGCGGCATTCGCGTCTCCCGATAATTCTTGGCCTTGGGGAAGGTAGCGATTTCGCGCAATGACCGAGCGGCGACGACTGACGGCAGCACCACCAAGAACCACGGCGCGGGTCCGGTCACAGCGCTTCCACCGCCTTCGCCATCAATGTCTTTAAACTGTATCAGCCAAGTTGAAGTAATGCATGTTCTAGTACACGGCTTTGAGTGTATAAGTCAGTGATGTATAAGTTTTGAGGGCTGAACAGCACCGATGAAAGAAGCGGTGGTATTAATACGACGTCAATTATGTCGAAAATCGCGGACAAGATCCTTATGAAGGTGAGAATGGCGCTGTGGCTCGAGTTTGGCAAGTCCGACGGCTACGTCAAGAAGGCGCTGAAGATGAAGGGGGTTCCTGGTCCTGCGCTGACGTCACACATGAACTACGAACTGTTTGTGGAATATGTGGACAAAGCTGAGAAGTATCGTCTGGATAAATGGGCCCGAGGAGCAGAGGTCGGAAAACAATATTGCAATACAGTAAATAATTGGGTTTTCCAATAAAAATCTTTATTATTGAGCGCCTCGGTTTTCAATACAATATCATATTGACCCAATTATTGACAATACATATGAAAAAAGACCGCTTTCATAGCATTTTTGACTGATGATGCCAAATTCTAGCTGCTAAGGGCATGGATTTGCTTAGCACCACACCCAAGCAAGTATTCCATACCCTAATGACTATTATAAAGGTAAGCATATATATGTCCGTTTTACCATTGCTGAAGCTCGCCGGTAGAAAACAGCTTTGTGTTGAGGCATCCAGCTTGAACCCACCCAGATTGAGGTGGACTGAGGTCGAATGAGGACTACTAGATTGGTAGAGACGAGTGGCACCAATTTAAGGCGCATGCATGCCTTGCTGTGAATGAATCACTTTACAATTCTCCAACAGGTTAACAGCCGCAGGGGCTTCGCTGAGCTACAATTGCGATTAACAACCACGAACTATGCAGCGCGAAACTACCAACCACGTTGCACCTACGTACGCTGCCGGCCTGATTCGGAGCTATGCACCTGATCCTTATGCTTATGGAAGCGGGCTTCCATCCCAGCAACACCCGACACCAAGTCCGCCCACAACCACACAGCCTGCGCCGTCGACTATGAACCGACCTGATAGCCCACTGACGAGCTGCAGAGGCGATACGACCGGGTCATCAAGGCATTCTCGATTGAACCTTTCGACGGGTCCTCTGGCCCCAGTGCTGTAGACGCTGGCGCGGCGCCGTGGCTTCAACGGTTCGAAGCCTTACTTGGGACCCACGAGGACCTACATGGAGTTCGACTATCAGACAACGTGAAGAATGCACTTTTGTTCCAGCAGCTCCAGGGCACAGCAAGCCAGTGGTATGTCACCAACATAGTGGAGCTACGTAGTTATTCGTTCGTGGAGTTAGGGCGCCGATTCAAACGCGAGATCGGATCGAAGCTGTCGAAACAGGAAATATTGATCATGGTGGCGAATGAACGGAAGCGGGGGTCCGAGACTTACCACCAGTTTTCACTTCGGTTACGATCGATGGCTGCTGCGTCGACTAGAGACGGACTGGAGACAGTGGAATCTAACAATTTCGCTTTAAGTGCCCTCATTTCCAACGCATGGCCGAGACATGCAGACTCGTTGCGACTGATTATAAACGAGGACTCTGCGGACCCACTTCGCGAAATGGAGCATGCTGTATCCCGACTGTGCGCGCTCGCAAAGAGCCAAGGTGTTGTGCTGACGCGTACGACCGGACATGGAAACCACGTCACTCGCCCGGTCGCGGGGAAGCGGAAGTCGATGGACCCGAGCGTGAAAAGGGAAAGTAGACAGCGAGAAGTCAAGCGCACTCGACGAGAACCTCGCGACTACTCCAAAGCCCGGTGTGGTGGATGCGGTGAGCTCGGCCATACGACCGGCTACCACGATCGTTTCGTAACCCGTCAGCAAGGGATGGCTCACGCTGCAGCAGCTAAGGAAGAGTCACATCACTCTGACAATGATGACCCTGAGTTCGGTAGGCAGGAAACGAGTGACGCCTCTGAGTGAAGACAACGGGAACCATGCAATGAGCTACCACCTCATCATTTTGACCCAGGAGCTCAGCGTGGCGCCCCGCTCATTGATTCTGCCTCGACTTACCACATCACCGGGGACCCGACAATTTTATCTGACCTGCATGACTGTGAAACTCACGCCGTGGAGCTTGCGGATGGACGCATGATTACGGGTAACCAGTTGGGGAAAATGATGATTGACGAGTTGCGCGGGATAGTGTTAAATGATGTCGACTACGTGCCTGGCTTCAGCCAAACGTTGATTTCGGTGAAACGATTGATCGACAATGGAATGAAAGTGGAGTTTAATGAGCACGGTTGCAACGTGTACGGCCCTCCGGTGATGCAAGGAGTGGCAACGTGCGGTGTCTACTCACTGAAGCTTCCGCGTTGCTTGGCTGCTGTTGCAGTCCAACCCAATTCTATCGACGATTTGCATCAAAGACTAAATCACCTGAACTACCGAGCGATTGTGCAACTGGCGAACTCCAACGCTGTCAAGGGATTAAAAATCGTGGGCTCGACTATTCCGAACAAACCCTGCGAAATCTGCGCGCTTAGCAAGATCCATCGTGCCGCCGCGCCTCAAGAGGCTTCAAGACCAAAGGAGTCACAAGATGAGGTCTGTCACGGGGATCTTGCAGGCCCCTTCAAGAAGAGTTACAATGGAAATCGTTACTACCTGGCTTTGAAGTGGAAGGGGCATACATCAGTGTATTTTTTTAAGCACAAGAGCGAGGCTGCCGAACACTTCCGAACGTACCTGAATGTGGTGAATCGTCGATTCAAGGACAAAAAGAACATCATGATATTCCGGTCTGACAATGGAGGAGAGTTCCTGGGGCACAGATTTGTGAAGGTCTGTAATGATGAAGGAATCACGATGGAGGAATCAGAGCCGGATGTACACCACCAAAATGGTGTGATTGAACGTGAGCACCGGACTATCACTGAAAGTGCCAGAGCAGCGCTACTACAGACGCAGCTACCCCATTACTTGTGGGAATATGCAATTCGAAAAATCGTCTTTGCACGGAATCGAGTGCTCAACAAGCGTGAACCTACCAAAACACCATTTGAAGTGTTTTGGGGACGGCGACCGGACCTGAAGAACGTGAGAGCTTTCGGGCAACGCTGCGTTGCGCTGATCCCCGATGAAAAGCGGTCCACTACCTACAAGTTCCGACCCAAAGGTCGAACTGGTGTATGGAAAGTGATCCTCAGAGGAAAGGATACTTTGTGTACGTCACTGGACGAGGTCACCAGGTCGTTCATAGTCGCAGCGTCGTCTTTCTCGAGCCACCAAGCAATCTGCCGACACCGTGTGACGATGACGAGGACCCCATGTGTGCTGGCAGTGACAGTGAGTCTGAGAATGATGGTGACGACTACAACGACCTGAATGGTGACGAGAACACGGATGCCGCCACCAATGGTACGGACAACATGAAAAGAGCACGAAAACGAGGAGGCCTCTTGCTTCACCCACGACGACCTCGTCGTTCCCACCACAATGATGCATTGCCGCTTCGACGTTCAGCTCGTATTGCGGGGCGGGCACTAAGCGCTGCAGGAGCAACGCTGGATGAGATTATCCAGGCACCACTCAATCTCCGAGAAGCGCGAGCATCACCACATTGGCCAAAGTGGGAAAGGGCTATCCTCGCTCGCCGAGATACAAGCTCTACGCGACAATGACACATTTGAGCTGGTTGATCCTCCACCGGGAGTGAACATAATTGGCACGATGATTGCCTTCCGCGTGAAAGAAGATGAAAATGGTTCTATAGAACGCCTGAAAGCACGGATTTGCGCACAAGGTTTTACACAAGAGTTCCTGAAGGACTAGTTTGAAACCCACGCTCCCGTGGCCCGACTGAACTCGATCCGCGTCTTCTTAGCGTTAGCTACGCAATTTGGATTGCGCGTACGCCAAGGCGATGTCCCTACCGCGTACGTGAAGGCGAGGCTGAAGGAGGTAATCTATGTACGCCAGCCGAAGGGATTCGATGAGGGCAGTCGCACGAAAGTCTGGCGGCTCAAGAAGGCTCTGTACGGTTTAAAGCAAGCCGGACGAGAATGGAACGCTGAGCTCAATGCTTTCCTCGTGGAATATGGATTGATTCCAACGAGAGAGGACCGCTGTGTCTACATCCACCCCGACCATGTACTCATCGTACTAATTTATGTGGACGATACCCTTGTAGGCTACCGAGATGAGTCAGTCATGCAAAATTTGATGAGCGCGCTACACACGAAATACGGAGTCAAGGACCTGGGTGAAGCGCGATGGTTCCTTGGCATTTCCCTGCATTTTGACCACGCACATGGTGTTACCACCCTGAACCAGACAAAGTTTGCTACCGAGATCACGAAGCGCTTTGGAATGGATGAGTGCCGGCCTCGAAAGACACCGATGGATAGAGGAACGATACTGTACAAGAGCGACAAAGATGAGGAGGCCGCCGGAGACGTGCCTTACAGACAAGCTGTTGGCGCGCTGTTGTATCTGGCTCGGGTAACCCGACCAGACATAATGTACGCTGTGAACCAAGTGGCCGCTCATGTCTCCAACCCATCCAAAGCACACTGGACTGTCGTCAAGAACATACTCCGCTACGTTGAAGCCACAAAGACAATGGGACTTACGTACCGAAGGTCAACTGCTGAGCCACACGTGCGCGTCTACACCGACGCCGACTGGGCCAACAATGAAGAAGATCGTCGCTCCATCTCAGGCGCCGTTGTTCAAGTTTTCGGCTTGCGCTGTAGCCTGGCAAACCAAGCGCCAGCGTGTCGTGTCCAAGTCCTCCAAGTACATTGCTGCAGACAATGGTGTAGAGGAAGCAAGGTGGACAATGTTTTTGGTCACTCGACTGATGAAGCTCAACCAGACGATCCCGATCCCCGCCGTGATTGACAACAAATCAATCATCAAGTGGCTCACCAATGGGAAAAGTTCAGACGCACAGAAGACCGTGGATTGTAATTTTTCTCGATCAGAGAGGCAGTCGACAACGGTGAACTGAAGCTGACGTACTGCCCAACCAATCTAATGTTGGCTGACACCCTCGCCAAGGCTTTACCGACGACCCGATTCCAAGAACTGCGGGAAGCACTGGATGTGCATACGTTCAGCGCTGGCGGGGAAGTGTTGAGGCATCCAGCTTGAACCCACCCAGATTGAGGTGGACTGAGGTCGAATGAGGACTACTAGATCGGTAGAGATGAGTGGCACCCATTTAAGGCGCATGCTTTGCTGTGAATGAATCACTTTTCAATTCTCGAACACTTTGAGCGACCGATAAGACACCGACCGCTATCATAATACTGTGAGCATACAACATGTAACTACGCGTAGATTAAGCCTCAGGTAGCCTTCACAGTGAAAGCTTCACTACTATATAATAAAATTTTGAATATCAATGCAAATTATGATACTGAACCGCAGCTGCTGACCTTCTTCCCCCCTAAATCGATATAACAGTATGTTTTATGCGCCAATACAATATCAATTACGGCAATATTTATTATTGTTTGTCAAATAATTGTAATATTTGTTAGGGCTTCGCAATGATCCCAATACAATATAAAACGGACCTCTGCCGAGGAGGCTTCCCTACGTACGATATCTGGGTAAAACTCGGTTTCAGCCACATCACCAGCGCGGCGCAGATAGAGCGGATCAAGAAAACTAACGTCTATAGAATCTACAAGCGTTATGTGAACGCATTGACAACGTTATTTCGACGATGGGCTTTGGGTATCATCTTCCCAAGCTCGTCTCAAATATGCGTATCCGCCCGCGTCAATTCCCGCTAACCCTATATGAGACTACGGCGAACAAAATGTTACTAACTCGCCATTGAGAGTTATCGAGATAATCGACTTTAAAGTTGACCAATCAGAATTCGTACCTATCCGGACATCGAAATTTTGAATGTGAAAGTTACTCGTAGAAAGCGGAAAAGACTTGAATGCGATTGCTTTTAACGAGAGTTTTCTGATAATGTATGCTAAGCAAATTTTGAGAAAGAATTGAAGTCACCATCGTTCAAAACGTGGTAGGATTTTGACCCTTCCCAAATGGGGATAGTTTTTTCAAGTGCCGACAACTCCTCGAATTTTCAACATTTCGATGCAAACAAGGGCTCAAAATTCGCACGACAGCGCTCTTCACGATAAAGCCACTAAATCGCGATTCGTACTTAGGTTCGTAAGTAATTTTTTGTTTGCCGCCGTCTCAATAATATGGGAAAGACTACGCGCTTTTTTGATTTTGCTGGCACTTCCGTGCACTTGCTTGGTTAAAGTTTCAACCTAAAACGGAAGGAACTGTAGCCACATGATATTATACATGTAATGCATGTAGGTGGCCACGAAATGGCGGCGCCATCGCTTCTCGTGGCCAGCAGGAGGCCCAGGAGTATCTTTCGCCGGCACGCTCCATGCATTTGAGACAGCCTCAAACAAAAATATACTAATCAACCAAAGTACGAATCGCGATTTAAGCATACCGCTCGAAAGAGCCATGTTCTGTGCTTCTTTTGAGCTATTGAGAGATGAAAAATGTTAAGAACTCGCGGAGTGACGTCGGTCTGAAAAAAATATCTCCATTTTCGGACCCCCCAAATCCCGGATTTTATTTGGGGCTTGTGAGATCAACATTTCTTCAAAATTTACGTATTGTATATTTCTGGAAAGTCCGTGCTAAAAGTAATAGAAGTATAGTATTTTTCGCTTAATACGAGTGATTTTAACTTTCAAATTTTCGATGTCTTTTAGGTACGAAATTTGATTGGTCAACTTCAAACGCGATTATCTCGATAACTCTAAATGGTGGCTTAGTATCATTTTGTTTGAGGCTGTCACAGCATATTACGCTTCTATCCCAGATTGGGGGAGTATCTAAGGACATTTTTAAATTAGAACACCAATAGATAAGTCGTTAACCGAAACTGTGCCCGTATTTGTTCTTAAAGTCGTACCCAAGAGGCTGAGCGCAGGTCCCATATCCTCTGTTTAGCGACCCGCCCTAGCCCACAGCACTGTCGCAAGGGAAAACGAAGCCCAATTCCAAAAGTCCATCAACGCAACGAAAGTAAAGCCAGGGACATCGAAAAAGCTGCAGACATCCTCGCCATAAAGGGGCTTCGGGGTCACCAATGAATACTCGCCTCTTACGAAAGAAGGCTCGTTGAACCTAACGGGAAAAAGAGCCGATAACAGAGGTGTATCAGGATTGAGTCCCCTCCGACTCGAAGGTGCCAAGTCACATTGCAATTCGCCTCGCCCGTCCAACTTTCGAAGCAAACCAGCAGCCATGAAGTTCCCGCCATCGGTTTGTCCGTTCCGGGCGCTGGAGCTCACCGACTCGTAGAAGAACACCACCAAGTCCATTTTTGATGGAATTTCGTCGGAAACAATGGCCAAGTACGAGCGGATGCGGGTACAAGCCAACGGCATCTCGACCATCGAGCGCTGGAAGCTCATCAACGGAAGAAAAACATCGTCGCCTACCAGGACCGATGCGCCCTCGCAGAGCAGTATGGCTGAACTGACTTCGGGGAGTAGAAGACCTCGACGGCCTAGAACGCAGACATGTGGAAGATAAAATCTTACAACGCGTAGGAAACTACTACTACTATGGATAGAAATGTACTTGGCGTCGATCACCGTGCGGACGGACCCTCGAAGAGCGACTTCAGATTCTCTTCAACAAACGTTTTTTTTTTGTTTTACTTATCCTATCCTTTTGGATAGATTCACATAATGACTGTGGTTCGCTATGCATCTCAACACAGGATAAAGCTGCTTGAAAAGTGATAACCTATACAGAACGTCACAGTTTGGGAACGCTTAGCTTAGTTGTCGCCCTCGACATCCGGGTCCACGATCTGGCGCAGAGCGTCCGGCACATAGTCGAACGCAGCGTTATCCTCCACCGCGTAGGGCTCAATCAGGCTGGAGCCATCGTCGTGGGCGGCGGCCTCGAGCGCGTCACAGGCCTCCAGGAACGTCATGGCGTTCAGCTCGTCGTACGTGAGCTTTGTCGCCTCCATAAACTTCTGGATACGGAAGTTACGGGCCAGCTTGTTGACCGTGATGTTGTCGGGCGACTGCACCAGCTCCGTGTCCACAATGTTGATGCCGATCTCCGTGTCGCTCGTCATGCTACGACGGTTCCAGTTGGCCGAGCCCAGCGACACATACACGTCGTCCACGATCACCAGCTTGCTGTGGATGTACAGCTCCTTGGACTCCTTGGTCGAATAGAGCTTGAACTTGTCCGGGTATGCCTTCTGGATGGGCGCCACCATGTCGTACAGGTACTTGGCGTAGCCCGTGTAACCAGCCTCGACCGTACGCTGCACGATGACGATGAGGCGCTCGATGCTGGGCATCATGTCCATGATGGCCTCCAGCAGCTCCGGCACCAGGATGAAGTACTGGTCCTGGATGAAGATATAGTTCTGCGCGTTGCGGATGGCCTTGATGCGCGCGTGGAAGATGGACTGCTCGCCCTGCGGCGCGAAGTTGTAGTGGTCGTAGTCCGGGCTGAACGTGCGGCACAGCTGCACGGCGTGGGTGCCGTCCGTGGGGATGTCCAGCGGCGTCGCGCTCTCGTCGATGGGCGGGAGCTCCGAAAACTCGGGGTTCTCGAAGTCCAGCAGGTCGTCCATGAGGTCCTGCGACGGCTTGTCGCGCGAGTTCCAGCGGTCGAGGAAGTTGCAGGCCACGTCCTTCGTGGCGGGGCCCTCAATGCGGGCGTGGGCGTCAAGCCAGCCGTTCCACAGGCACTTGATGCCCGTGCGTTCGCGCAGCTCGGCCTGGTCGTGCTCGAGCGTGTCCCAACGGTCGTTGGTCAAGTCCACGCCGCCCACGTAGGCGACGAGGTCGCGGCCCTTACGCACGATCACCGACTTCTGGTGGTGCGACGACGTGGCGTGCGGCAGGCGGTCGTCGTACACGAAGCGCGCGGGGCCGTTCTGCTCCGGCGGGGGCAGCGCGTTGATGAGGTCGCGCACCTCGTGGTTCTGCGCGCGCTCCGTGATGTTGGACCAGACGAGCATGCGCCAGTCGGCGCCGCGCTTGACGGCGGCCTCAGCCAAGTCGCAGAGCTTCGTGTCCGGCTCGTGCGGCTTGAAGGGCACGTTGCACGTGCCCCAGCCCGTGAGGTAGACGAGGTCGCCGCGACGCACGTCCAGCATGTCGTCGGCCACGTCGTGGAAGTAGCCGGCGGACGCGGCGTAGAGCTTGACGCGGTTGCCCTTGGAGTAGAGGTGCATGCCCTCGCGCTTGTAGCCGTCGCGCGACGTGCGCATCTCCTCCTCGGTCAGGAACCAGCGCGAGGGCTCGAGGTAGGGCTGGTCGAAGGGCGCGGTGGCCGCCTTCTCCGGCTTCTTCTCCTGCTGGAACGGGTCCAGAATGAAGTGGAAGGCGCGGCTGAGTCCGTCCATGGCGGCAAAGAGACTGGCGGGAGGTGTCGACTTGAGCTGGAAAGCGCAAAAGCTGGAATGAATGAAGTGAGGGGGATCTTGGCTCTCGAGCCTGGCTATATGCGTCTTTGTATGGCGCCACGCATGCGCGGAAATCTCAGTTGGATTTCGGCTCTGGCCAATGAGCGCACGCAGCGGCGCATGTGGGTTCACTTCTTAGGCATGGAGCACGGTATAGCTCGACCCGCTGTTGCCTGTTGATACGGATGCTACTCGATGCTGGCTGAGACCATATTGCTGAGACGGACTGCGGAGGCGCCTTTTACCGTCGCGGTTGTGATATCCGAGCAAGTGCTGGCAGCAATAATGGAGATCGGCGCCGCCACCGCAAGAGTTAATCGTTGCGGCCTCGGCATCGCCGGATTACTGTGCTGTGCAGACCTTGCTGCCCACGCGCTCACTCTGGTCTATGCGCGTAAATCACCGTCGACCGATGCATTTGCTTTCTTGCTCGAGGCCAAGGCTTCGTTACTCGACTCGAGTAATGGGGCAGTCGAGCTCGACTGTACACGGGCAACACCATGTTACATGTGTATTCGCTAGGAGACGTGTTCGCTCTAGTGGCGAAGCATTTCATCTTCCCTCCTGGGATGGTTCGCAGTGATGATACTTCGGCACTGTACCATGTTCGAGAGGGGTATCCTGACATATTCAACAGCCACCTCCGCCCGCTTTGCTGATTTCCAAGAAAAATGATAAAAGTAAGCGCTTTGATATCAGGTCGCCTGGATTGTGGTGTGTGAGTCTTGTATGCATGCACTGTCATAGCCCTCGACTGGGAAGGCGTGCTTACTTCAGCAACGAGGACGGATGCGATGGTGTTGAGTCGAATCGCAGGAGTTAGTTCACAGCATTAGTGTCGCTGGGTAAGTTTATAACGGGAAAGTAACGTGTGCCAAAAGTGTTAAAATTGCTATAAAAAAACTTAACACAGATTATTTACTGGAAGGTCACTTCAAATTATGCTGGTTTCATCAAAATTAAATCCGCAAGTGGCCCAAGCCACCCCATACTTTCTCGGAAGCATCTAAAACATGCTCTGGCACGTTTTCACGCTGTGGTTGCTGCTAGTTCAGGCGTCATTAGCGCTCCTATCTTCCTACCCATGAGACCACCCCTTAGCTGTCCATTTTCGATACTCAAGCTCAGTTGTTTGAAGGGTCGAGCATGCGCTATTTTTAGAATCGACTCGATAGCAGCATTATCAGTGAAGTGGTTGCACATCATAGCATGCTCTGCTTTTAATAATGCTCTTCCTCCTAAGTGCAATTGCGTATCATTTAGAGCACACGCAGCGCTTTCCAACGATGTTTTTATCCCCATGTGGAAGGACCTAACGGATTTAAAGACTTTTGACCTAGCATAGCAAAAGGCGGCTTTTCGTGACCTTCCAGTAAATAATCTGTGTTAAGAGAGGATGCTAAAGAGTTGTTCCTCGGGGCTAATGAAGTAGTATCAAACCCATCTACAATTTCGGTTTGCTGAATATCAAGATGGCCGTGTTGAACGAAGCTCTGCAGGGTTTTTAGAAGCTGCCTTACGAACGCAAAACTACTGTACCAGATCGCAAACTTACACATATTCATAGTGAGCTGCCGACAGGTGGCTAAATGGTTTAACATCTTCTTGCCATACCAACTAAGTGACTTGTACTATCGGAGGAGGAGGGGGGGGGTCGCACTAGTCTATTTAACTTACGGTTTACAAAATTGTCTGGAAAGTCCCAAGCCAGGTTAGCAGCGGCGAAGCTGATGGTGGCCCCGGTACGTGACTCGCCTCATAAAGAGGTGCCTCTTTTGGGGTCTGCTGGAAAAGATCTAAGCAGATCAATAAACGCGTTCCTTGTTCCATGGCCCGCGGATTTCGCCATTCTCGTTTCGCTAGCGCGCGGAGTTGACGTAGTCCGGCTGCTTGAAAAGCAGCAGCACTGCTTTCGGTTGTGACTTGATTACCTTGATGCACCACTCGATTCCTCTGGAGCCTCAATACTGTTATGCAGACTCCACCAATTCGTTTCCGCTCTCGCTCGTACTCTGGTGCTTCGTCTTGAAATGCATAACTGAGTCGATGGCTAAGTTTTGACGATAATGAAGGCGGCGATCGGGATGCACAACTTGCCATGAAGTGCTGGAATTGCGAGACCTGACATTGCCGGACCGTCCGGTGTACTTGTACTATCGACTTCGGAGCTGGAGTCGATTAAAAAAATGCATAGCCCTATGCATTTTTTTTTGCCTAAGCATAGGGGTCTGCTCGCTACAGCACACCAACTTGTTATTTCCGACCGTGGTTGTTCCTCGCTGCAATCAAGGTACGCCGTAGTGAACGTGTTTTTAAGCACGGAGTCGCTGGAAGCACAGAGTGCATCAATCCTTGTCGAAGGCGCTAGGACTTCGTGATCTTGGTGGTAGATAGAAAATTCCGAACTAACCAGTGCAGGTACTACCAGCAAGATGAACGGGTTATCACGACAGTCGAATCGTGGTCAAGCTCGATGATGATGTGGTATATTGGACTTAGTCTGAATCCTAACAACCCTATAGCCGATGTTTTACCTTCGGCCGCCCTCCCTCAGTCGGCAGCTTACTCTTCAGTGCTGTAAACTTCCATAGCCCACTTCGCGTAGGTCCGTCGTGCCAGTTGCGCTATTCGATGACAGTTTGCACTGAAAGCCTCGTTTATTATGTTTCAGTCGCCAACTGTGCTAAGCTGCGGGAGCTTGCGTTGGTGGTTCTGGGCAGCGAGGTCCATGACGCAACCCGGACTTTGTCTGCTCGCTGCCGGCACTTGTAAAACCAGATTCGTAGCCTTGTGGACTTCGGGGGCGTTCCGGCGGCCATCGCCCTTATCAGCAGGGCATTGTCTCCCACAATGTGAATCCGTTTCTGCTTCTGTCCGTTCGCCTGGCTGAGGACATGAAAAACGTCACAAAACCCGCAATATTCAACGTGCATTTGGGAGATGGGATCACAATGCTTGCGCCCCAGAGTACTTCTGCGTGTTGATCGTGACCGCCTTGGCAAATCAAGACACCGCCTGCTCCGTTTCTTCTTGGGATTCCGCTCGTGCAAATTGTGGCCAAGCTCGCTCAAAGCATAGCTTTATCTCGAATTTCGAGACTCGAAACGTCAAAGCATCCGTGCGTACTAGCCCAGCGTTATGTCGCCATTAGCGCATTGATATCAATAATTCTGAATAGAAATGCAGACTTGTTCTGTTTCTGCTATTTGATTCAGTGTAGCAGAAAAATATGAAGTAGCTAATAAGGTTAGTGAATTCCGCAAACATGTTCGTGATTTTTACAACACACAAACTCACTGTAGGTGCTGACTGCAAACGCGTTTGTATGTTTTGCTGCTCAGTCACGAGCATGACAAATTACTGGCTCCTCAAGAGGACTGTTACCCGTTGCCGTATCCATATTCCACGTACGCACACGGCGCAGCCAGTCCTACATAGCTTGAGGACTTTATGGTTAAGAAGAAGCACTGCGTAAAAGTCAGCTTGCGGTAAATGAGAAAGAGGTTCAACGTTTTGTAGTTGAAACCTTCAAGGGAATTATAAAAAAAACTATCTAACTCCACAAACATATTAGCCAGATTCACTACACTCTAACAAACAGTTTGCACACGCTAGTGTTAGCTACACAGTGTTTGTGCGAACACTACATATATAAGGCTTTCAAGTCGACATTTAACACCAACCCTCCCTACTTAAAAGGAATATAGGTCAGGTGTATATACAGCGGAAATGTATGGAATACTTTGGAATGCTATGAAAATTGGTACATACATACTTTACTATGTTATCTTTCATGTGGCAAAATTTCAAGAGTGCACCTTTAGTTCTGGCGAAGATATAGCTCCTTGTAACTAGCTTCATCGGCCGCTCGACGCATTCTCGAGCTCGAGTGGCCGAAGCAAGGTATCTTGACCCACTAACCTAACCCTGCGCGAATTATATCACCACAGACGTGGAAGTACAGAAGGTGGCGCCTTAGAGGGACGGTATATATTGTAATAACCGGTCAAAATGCCCACCTGTAGCAACCGCTTATTAGGTCTCAATCACCTAATTAATCAGAGTATAAATCAGGGTATAAATCGATTGTGATCCATATGCATCGCTGGGCTGCACGATTGTCCAGTAAAAGGTGGGCATTCCGCTCGAAACACGTCTATATCGACTGGTTTCACATAAATCGATCGTACCCATTCACATATGCATCGCAGGGACGCGATCGATTTGTAAATCGATCGAGCTAAATCAGGGTGCTAATCAATCGATTTACAATACAAATTCTTATATTAAAAAAGTACAGATCTCTGTTACCAGCATACGAATTGCATAAGTTAGTCGAACTCGGGAGGGATGACCTTCCTTCAAATCTGCTTCAACTTGTCTCACGAGTAAGGATTGTATGATGCTCGGTGAAGCAATTCCGCCGCAATGACAAGCAAAATGGCATATTGCAGGCACCGCACACTACCGTTGTCTGCCGCAAGTGTCCTCGACACCTGCACAACTCGCACAACACCCTACGCGCTTGAAAGATGGGCAGGTGGAACTGTCCATCCATGACTTGCTGCTTCTTCGGACTGGCTGTGACTAGCTGCCAAGCTAATTCCTGACGAAGTGCGCGTTGACTTTGCGCATTTCGGTTCGTTCGAGTACAAATATTTTGGTGCAGAATGTAAGAATTGATGATAGTCGTGTCTAAAAGCCGAGTCCATTGCCACATCTGGGCTATTGAGGACGGCAGAATACGTGCAGGCCGTGGCGCGGGACGAGCGGCACGTACTCCTCGTTGCTTGCAGTAGCGCTCGGTGTGGTGCTTGCTTTCATCGGTAGGCTTTGCACTCAGTGTCAACCACCCTGTGCCCTTTTTCGTGTGACCAAAATAATGGCCCTTTTACCGGGGCAAGGGCTCCTATTTTGGTCGTTTGAGGCCAGTATGTGAGTATTTTTAGCGTTCTTTTTTTGCTAGAATCGTCTGTTTCCATGCAATCAACTGATGTCTGCGGTTTTCGCAAAAACACGTGCTTTCGCCCAGAAAAAATACCAAAATGCAAATTTGCATTCCCCGGGCAGAGCTTTTCCCAAAACCAGTACCAGTACCAGTCCCAAAACCAGCAGCAGTAGTAATCCGAAGTAGAGTGGACCACTTGCATTTGGGGCAGCGCGGTGTTGATCGAGAATCATGAGTGCGGCAACTGCGCCGTGTGCACGACGGACTACATGCTACTGCGAAGGAGATGACCGGATCTCTTAGTACTGCGGTGCAGGTACGCGTAGTCGTAGCGTGCGAGGCTGGTGCAAAGATACGGGGGTTCATCGTGCCGTCGACTGGCGTGTACCGCCGATGCCAAACGAGAAGGCGGTAAGCTTGGCGACTACATGTAGCGTTGCATGAGTTTAATGCCTGCCTCGTTGCTAACATCAGCGAGCTCTGCGTGTACCATGTACTGTATCTAGACTCCAGAGACCAAGATAGCGATTCAGTGTAGCGGCGTGCTCGGCTGAAGGTGGGAATCCACCAAGGTGAAGACTCCAGTGGTCATGACAGCGATGCTACAGTGCAGAGTGAGGTGACTCTGCGCGTCCACGCTCAGCTGTGGATAGAAGAGATCGATGCGGTGACTCTCTCGTAGGAACTGAACGAAACTTGTCTTCGGAAGCACCGAAGCTGCAAAAGCAGGAAGTTTGTCTTTGGAAGCGTTAAAGTTGACGCGAGTGTTGCCTAGTAGAGTTGCGTTGAGGTACTTGTGCCGACGGTGGTCTTGGGGTGTAGAGAGCAGGAGCTGCAGCAGGTCGAGGGAGGGTGAAGCTTTTGCTCCAGAGGGGGGAAGCTGATGTGAAGGCCATGGTTGGAAGCATCGACCCCAACGATAAAGATAGCATCTCGTCCTCGCGTACTTGTGGCCCAAATGCAAGTGGTCCACTCTACTTCGGATTACTACTGCTGCTGGTTTTGGGACTGGTACTGGTCCTGGGATTAGGACCCCAGACTGGTACTGGTTTTGGGAAAAGCTCTCCCCGGGCACGAAGAGATAGGCTGGGTGTTGTAGAGATGTTTAGAGTGTTTAGGGGAGGTTCCCCTTGCTTAGGACTTGCGGCCACCTACGCGGGGGTGTCGTGTTTGGGCGAAGTTCTTACGAATAATGCTGTCCTTAGCACAGTTCACTTAGCGCCATGCGTCTAGATAGATTCTTAGCTTTCTAGAGGTATATTTGTATTATGATTTGGCGAATAACCGCACTTATGCCTGCCCAAGTACACCCGGCCAAACGGCAGTTCTGGTCCTTCTCTATCCAGAGGTCCTGTGTTAAGAGCATCTCGACAGTGTGGTTGGTACAGGACGACGCGAAGATCTGCTTCGTATTGGCTCGACACCTGGACATTACAGATCCGCTTCCTAAATTGAAACGCATGGCGGGACCCCGGTGCTCTCACCACAAACCGGTAACCATATCACACTCCTAAGTACTAATGTATTATATATGTGGGTAATGAATGCACGGACTAGGATGTACTTGGCCTAACTACTAGCTGGTTTTGCGCCGAAAAACTGCAGTATGGAAGGCTGGTTGCTACGGGGGTGAGAGGGGCTTTTTCGGGGTCGACCTGGTTTACGCTTCTTTTGTTTTTGCTTGTGAGCTCCTTGATCATCAGTGTCGGGTCCACCCGGAGTCTTACCATCTTGAACAGGAGCATTGAGAATGGCTTCAGGTACACTCGGGTGTGGAGAAGTGCTGAATAAGACTTGTTCTCCGAGAAAGGCGGCAGGGCCGATCGACTGGAGGCGTGGGAGATCGGCGATTGAGAGACAGGCAGCAAGGATCTACGGATCAGAAGGAGTTCTTCGGGAGGTCTCAGGTGGTCCGATGACGCCGGCGCGTAAGGCAGGACATGTGGCAAGCCGGATTGTGGGTGATCGTGCCCGAACCGCGGCGTGATTCGGGGCCGACTCAAATCCAGATCGACGACAGAACCTGCGGAACTGGGATGGCCGAGGACAGAAGGTGATAGATCGCGCGGTTATAGGCCGCCTCCTTTCGATCCTCCCGCTTCTTCCGCTTGCGTGGAGGAACAGTCGATTGAGAGCCTCCCGTGGCTCGAGGTGGCGTGCTTGGTGCTGATGCCGACGGACGCAAAGTGGTTTCGACTGGTAGAGCCAGGGGGATTTGGCCTGCAGCGACAAAAATAAATAATTCCCGAAGTGAGCGGTTTTTATGCGGGACCCCGGGGTCCCGCCATCCGTTTCAATTGTCGAATACATGTAGCATAATGCTTCCACTTTGTCAAACAAAAGCTCAGTTGGTCCATGCTCATAACTGGCCCCCTCCTTTGCTTTCTCCCTGAGAATTAAATCTTTGTTGCTCCTATTTAATTATGTCACTTCGCAATTTACTCTTGCAATTGGCACGTCTTTCCTAGGTTTCCGTACCGATACGAGCTACTTCATCATGACATTGTTTATTTCGTGCGTCGATCGAATCAAAAAGCAATTTAGCGTCTCTTTGCAGGCGCCGTCCCAGGTGGTTGTCCGGTTCAGGCGTCCCCGGGCTAGTCCCGGCTGTATATTTTAATGTACCTCGCACAGGAAGTACAACAAGCTCTCAAGATTTGCGCGCTACTTCTGCAAACATATTGATTTATATGAGTGTACAGCGAGACCTACTGCGACAAGTGGCACGTTGCGGAAATACCTCCACCGTATTCTTGAGCTAAGCTTGTAGTAAGTCAGTACATACTCATTTATGTTCAGACCGCGTGAATTTTGTTGATTCTTAAACATCATAAGTACCACTGTGGCGAATAGGCCGTATTCGCTTTCAATCAGTGCTAGAAATTCTCAAAACTGGAGTAATGACAGCTTTCAAGGTAAACTTCAGAGGCTAGAACATGACGCTACCTTAAACTTGTATCTCGATCGATAGAGGTTGCTGCAGCGGTATCTGCTCTCATGGCGTAGCCGCAGTCCACGGGTCTTCGGCCGCCCACTTGCTAGCAGCCGGGGACTGCCAAGTTGAAAGCCTTTCGCTCAAGGTAGGGAAGTCGCTGTTGATCTTGCTCTGCAGTAGCTCGTGCACAACTTTGTTCCCTTCCGCATTGTAGTGCAGGCCATCGAGCAGGAAAGCGTTTCTTTCCGGCTGAGCCATGGCGTTAAAGTGCGCGTTCAAGTCGAGCACCGGGACGTCGAGAGTGCCAGCGACTTCCACACACGCTTGGGAATAGTTGCTTGTCACGGCGTTGGAGCGGTCGACAAGTCCTCGCTTGGTATCGTTTCGCTCTGAGTTGATTCGGGCGCCATCGTCGACGTGGGCTGGAGTGATAAGCAGGATGGCAGCATCAGGGGCAAGTTTCTGGAACCCGTTGACGATTTTGACCAAATTCTCCTTGTAGTTAGTAACCGGGACGTGCATCTCGGGGTTGCTGCCGTTGGTCAAGACAGCGTCGTTGGTGCCCAGCCAAAGCGTAATGAGTGACGGGATAGCGTACTTGTTGCTGGTGAGTTCTTCCTCAATGGTGGGCAGCACATTGTTCAGGAACCATTTCGTGTTGTATCCCGAGACGCCGCGCACAATAACGTCAGCCGTACGGATATAATCATTCTGCAGTAGCGAAACCCAGCCCATTCTCGATGGGTCGGCGCCTAGCTCCGTTAGCGAATCACCGGTAAGCAGCAAAGTTGGTCGCGAATTAGGGTCGATGTCCTTGATCGTTGCTTGCGACTCCACCGATACAAAGAGTAGGCAGGCAAAAACGAATAGAGCCGCAGTGCTTGTAAGGGTAGGATACCCCATCGTGTTAGTGGTGGATTCAACTGTGAGAGCGGCGTTTCCAGGACTCCCGAGACATATTAGCTCGGCGGCAGGATAGACACATGACGCCGAGGTACGCGTGACGCTAATAACAATTTGTCCGACTACAACTGTAGGGCAGATATACTGTATACTCGTTCTGCTTGTTAGCGTGACGCCTAACGGATCCGGCCTATTCGCCACAGTGGTACTTATGATGTTTAAGAATCAACAAAATTCACGCGGTCTGAACATAAAGGAGTATGTACTGACTTACTACAAGCTTAGCTCAAGAATACGGTGGAGGTATTTCCGCAACGTGTCACTTGTCGCAGTAGGTCTCGCTGTACACTCATATAAATCAATATGTTTGCAGAAGTAGCGCGCAAATCTTGAGAGCTTGTTGTACTTCCTGTGCGAGGTACATTAAAATATACAGCCGGGACTAGCCCGGGGACGCCTGTAGTGACAGATTGTGCGCTGCATTTGAGACACAAGTGAGGCGTGGCAATCAACTCTTCTTCACCAAGTTCGATGCTTGAACATGTCATTTAACCTGATTTCCACGAACTATTATGGCTGCCCCATGGATGATCTTCCGAACGAGAGTAATCACGCACTATCCTGCGCTGAGACTACATTCCTACCTAAGTTGCTCGTCATTCCAGAATTTTCCACCTCCAGCACAAGCGCGACTCCGACGCCATGTCGACATCTCCATTCGATGAGATCAGCCACGGGCTCAGCCGCGCGTTCGAGTTCATCGTCGACCCGTTCCACCTCAAGAAGAAACCTGCCAAGGAGGCGACCGCGCCGTTCGACCAGCCCTACCTCGAGCCTACTCGATGGTTCCTCACAGAAGAAGAAATGAAGACGTCCCGCAACGGCCACGAGCGCCAGGGCATGCACCTCTACTCCAAGGGCAACCGCGTCAAGCTGTACGTCGCGACTGCGGGCTACTTCAGCGACGTAGCCGACGACATGATGACGGTCCACCAAGGAGACCTCGTGTACCTCACCGGTTGGGGCACCTGCAACGTCCCGTTCAAGCCGCACGAGCCGGACACGAAGCTCTGCGACTTGGCTGAGGCCGCCGTCAAGCGCGGAGCCGACTGGCGCATGCTCGTCTGGTCCAACCTCACTGAACGAGCACAGAACCACGAGGTGCGCGACCTCATCAACGCGCTGCCCCCGCCGGAGCAGAACGGCCCCGCGCGCTTCGTGTACGATGATCGTCTCCCATTCCCCACTTCCTCGCACCACCAGAAGTCGGTGATCGTGCGTAAGGGCCGCGACCTCGTCGCCTACGTGGGCGGCGTGGACTTGACCAACGACCGTTGGGACACGCTCGAGCACGACCAGGCCGAGCTGCGCGAACGCACGGGCATCAAGTGCCTGTGGAACGGCTGGCTTGACGCCCACGCCCGCATTGAGGGCCCCGCCACGAAGGACGTGGCCTGCAACTTCCTCGACCGCTGGAACTCGCGCGACAAGCCGTCGCAGGACCTCATGGACGACCTGCTGGACTTCGAGAACCCCGAGTTTTCGGAGCTCCCGCCCATCGACGAGAGCGCGACGCCGCTGGACATCCCCACGGACGGCACCCACGCCGTGCAGCTGTGCCGCACGTTCAGCCCGGACTACGACCACTACAACTTCGCGCCGCAGGGCGAGCAGTCCATCTTCCACGCGCGCATCAAGGCCATCCGCAACGCGCAGAACTATATCTTCATCCAGGACCAGTACTTCATCCTGGTGCCGGAGCTGCTGGAGGCCATCATGGACATGATGCCCAGCATCGAGCGCCTCATTGTTATCATGCAACGTACCGTGGAGGCGGAGTACACCGGATACGCCAAGTATCTCTACGACATGGTCAATCCGATTCAGGAGGCGTACCCGGACAAGTTCAAGCTCTATTCGACCAAGGAAGCTCGCCAGCTGTACATCCACAGCAAGCTGGTGATCGTGGACGACGTGTATGTGTCGCTGGGCTCGGCCAACTGGAACCGTCGTAGCATGACGAGCGACACGGAGATCGGCATCAACATTGTGGACACGGAGCTGGTGCAGTCGCCCGACAACATCACGGTCAACAAGCTGGCCCGTAACTTCCGTATCCAGAAGTTTATGGAGGCGACAAAGCTCACGTACGACGAGCTGAACGCCATGACGTTCCTGGAGGCCTGTGACGCGCTCGAGGCCGCCGCCCACGACGATGGTTTCAGTCTCATCGAGCCGTACGGCGTGGAGTTTAAGCCACAGTTCAACCTCGTGTCGGACGGTCTGCGCCAGATCGTGGATCCTGACGTGGTGCCTGAAGACGACCCCGCCAAGAAGATCAAGAACTTCATGAACAACCTCGGACCCAAGAAGGCGGAGTCGTAGCACCGGTAGTGAGTGAGACTTGAAGTTTGATCTGAAATGAATGAAAAGTGAAGATAAAAGTGCATGCATTTCCTGGTCATTGAGGGCGAACTGCCGCTGCACCGTAATAGTTGTATTGCAGCTTGTGATGGTTGGCATTATAATAAATGTTTCTTCCTCCTTTAACAACAAATGTTTCTTCCTCATTTAATCGAAATCGCAAGAGGAAGCTACTGGACGCCCGACCTCGCCACTGCTATATTGAGCACCCATGACCGGCTTAGCCCTCATCCATCCTATTTCTCAAGCTTTTTCAGCGCGAGCGTCTTGTTCACCGTGGCATAGTTCACATATAGCAGCGACAACCACGGGTTACGCAGATTGTCGTTAACAATGTCTGGAATCTTCGAGAGAACTTGGTCCCATTCTTCTCTCACAAACTCGTGTGTGCGCATGAACTCCGTCACAGGCGATACCGGGATCATCTGAATTCCGTGAATCGCGTACTTCTCAGGGCTGAACCACGTCGCGTAGTTCACGTTATTGTCAAACAAGATTCATGTCACTTTGTTGGGTCGGAACATTGCAGGCTGAGCGCGATTCGCGTCTGTAAGCCGTCTGAATAGCTCTCACGTTCAGCTTCACCATCAGTCGACCAATCGTTGCGAGCTCCTCGTCTCCTGCCACCTGTCCGAACAACGCCATCCCATAGTGAAAGTTCATATCCTCCGACGAACTCTCTTGATCCTTCCCATCTGCAAACGATAAAACGCCGTCCGAGTACGAATGGCCACGGAACCAGTCAAAGCTGCGGAATTTCGTAAAGTAAGGGTCTCTCCACGATGGATTCGCCACATCGCGCACTAGAAAGCTCGCTATGCGATTCAGTTCCGCTATTCCGGACCATGTAGGCGCGAGTTTGTTCATGATTGCAGCGGTCACGATCCAGTAGCCACAATGGTAGTGGTGGTCGTTGTACATTGTGTTACCGAAATCGGCGTTGACGTCATTAAGAACAAAACCCTGGGAGCTCAAAATTCCTCCGTACACGGTGTCATACTTCAGCGCGTACTTCCAGGAGTTGGTCACGAACGGAGCGAGAAAGGATTTCAGCTTGGTAAGACAGTGATCCAGATTTATTTCTGAATCGGGATCCGTACCGGCCACCGATGGATCTGCAGCCATAAGGCAAAGCGACGCATACTTCTGTGCAGCTTTGCCATTGAAGTAGTAGCTCCCACCAACGGCAATCTTCCACTTCGAACCGATATCCTTGACCAAGTTTTCCTTGATCTTGTACTTTTCTACGTCGCTGGCTGAAGGCACGTGGGACGGATAAAAGGAGACTGGGATGTCTGCTGTATCTGTGATCCGCCACATGGGTGAAGCTGTCGTGGTTATCAACGCCTGCATTGACCCTCTCGTTGTCGAGTACGCGGCTACACCCTCCACCTCAAATGCTGTCGACCTTTCCAGAGTATCCACGTGGTGAATCTGCGCGTAATGAAGCAGTCCACTGGACCCTGAGCAAACGCCACTCGTTTTCCACACGTAAGCGTACGTGTCTGCATCTTGCGCTTCAACGTCGCCTCCTTCCAGAATACAGCCAGAAGTCTCGTCAAATACGCTTTGTTTTTCTGGATTCGGGGTCATCGCCACTCGTACAGTTCCTGTAAAAGAATTAAAGCCTACCAACGTCGAGGATCCCTCGAGGTGTAGCACGAAAAGTAGAGCGTCCATGTCTGTCCATTGTTGAACCTAAGTACAAACTGAGTGGCAGTGCCAGTGAACCCCGACGCAGTCGACTGGCCATTGACTTTGAGAATGGCGTACACAGTGTCGAGGCGTGGAGTGAGCGAGCTATACTTTGCCGTCACAAAGGCCATCCCACTCGCAAGTGTCGCTTCAAAGCTGCTCTCATCACTGGGGCTCATTTTATTTAAAACCGGTTTGCCTGTAGTAGAATTCCCGTTTTTTTTTCAAACATTCTTACAGCCATACCGTACATTCGTGCAATACCCAAAATCTGTGGTCGTTCCTGCAACACTTTAGTAACGTTGGATCTACTGCTTCGGTTACAGGCTGACTGCACTCCACCAGTGCCTCACAGCCCTGTTCCTTAGAAGTACCGTAGATTGTTGTTTACCACCCACGGTTCGTAGCGCTTAGCCATGGCCACGTAAGCATCCTGATCGCCTACGCTCGTTCGCTGCTTTGCCGCCTTGTAGAAATAACGAGGTCCGAGCCGCTTCGCTTGCAATGCTTACAATTTACCAGCGCCCATGTTCCTCACGAAGTAAAGACCGTATTCCTGGGCTAATGCCTTGCTCCTCTCTATTTTGACGGGATCCGTAATCCCTTTTTTCGCCAGATTTTTCATCAACTTGTCTTCAAATTGTTTGGGTGTCTTCCCAAGTGCTCGAGCGAGTTTAAAGGAAGGGATCTCCATCTTTTGTCTCAAGCTGTCCATTCGAGTCGTGCCAATAAGTTTCTCGGTAAATTTTGCGGCTTGATCAAAAAAACCTCTGTCTTCTTCAGTCGACGAGTCTTGAAAGCCCCCCACGTTATCATTGCCTCGTAGGTGCGGTTGAGGCGGGTCCATCGTTGAATTCGCGCGAGCTTGGTCCATGCTCGCCCTTGATTCCGACGTTTTGCTTAGCTCAGAGTTTGCACTCTTCGCCGCCACCATAGCGGTAGATTGCAGTAGCGTGATCAAAGCTACATGCAAAAACCACAGTAAAATACGCATGGCTAGCACTCGTGTCAGACGTTGCTTTTTTTCTTGGAGGGTCTTGCGTGGCACGCAGTAAATTTAGAAGTGACAGTGAGCCCATGACTGTTCGGTGTGCAAGATAAGCTGCACTTCTCAATTAACATCCCCCATCTAATTCTGCGCTGCCTAATTTTCATGATTACGGGATGTTACCTAACATGCATTTGTTTGTGCTGAGGAGAGATCCAGTGACGTGGACGTCCGTCTGCCAATAAGATAGTAGAGGACTCCCACGTCAAGTGCTGCTGCACAGCACTTCAGTTTACGCTGGACAGCGTAATACGGGGATGCATGGTTTATATTCATTATATGCTATCCTATTGGCTGGTGTCAAAAGTAAACTTGATTATGGGACGCGTAAACATGGACGTTCGAGCGACCTCATTGGCTGTAAATCCTTGAGATGTGCAACAATCAAGTTTTCCAGCCGGACTTTTGATTATGGGACGCAAGTCACAAATTTTGGCCAAGCTACGAATAGGATTAGTAGTTTTTCATTGGTAGATAAGGATTGATCTAGGATTTGATATTGATAGACTTTAGGATGGGACCTGGATACTTGTTTGCGTGTCCTGGTCGCCAAGAACTACTGGTTGGGCGGCGGCGGCGCGCCGACGCTAAACTAACGGATCAATCAATCGCTTTTCAACTTTCCAACTTCCTCTCAAGTATTCTTCGAGCGCTCGCCACTACGCTCTTCACGCTTCGGGTCTTCGCATCGGCTTGTGTGGCAGATCCGCTGATTATTCACTGAATGGTGAAATCCGCCAGCTATATCTGAATATAGGTAATATTCAGCTATAGCTAGCGGATTTCACCGTCGTTGTCTGTGGTGCATCTATTGGCACCGACAGGGAATAAAGATGACGGGCGCATCTTTCAAAAACTTACAAAAATCAGCGGTCTCGACAGCAAACTATTCCCCAGCCAAAAACCCATAACCCTTCCGTACCGAGCGAGTTGAGATCGTGATTGGTCCTGGGTTTTAAGCTGGGCAAGTGGTTTTCACCCCTCCAGGCTTTTGTCACCGAAAAAGAGCTGGAATGGGCCTTCATACATATCTAATCTAGTGTCAATAGTCACTATCGTAGGCATTTAAAGAGCGGGTTTTCAGAGCGCTAGAGCGGAGCTTTCAGGGAAGCACACCCGTGCCGTCAGATGGGATCGTGATTTGGAGTGCTCAATGAGCACTCCAAAAACAAACCAGTACCTCCGTATGCTGAACACAATTTCCTAGTTTTTCATGACTTTATTAACAACTGTCGCCTCGGCAGCATTTACAGCATGTTCATTGTTGCGAGGTGCCTGCTGTGAGCAGTCAGTCTCAACAATGGCTATCCTCTCAGATACAGTATGGACATTCGTCCGTGGCATATCTTTTTACATGAGGTTCTTGACTGAAAACGCACGGTTTCATCGCTATCCAGCTGCTGCCACTTACCAGCACACAGCAACTACGCAAGCAATTATTATAGCGGGGATAATCGCCATCGAATATTAGTGTTGACGCGACGGCATAATCGCCATCGAATATTAGTGTTGACGCGATGTACAATATAACGAAACGACAAATCGCCCTCCAGAGGGGCTTTTTGTAAAAAGCGGAGTGATCCGGAAACTCTTTGCATTTGGAACCTTTTGTTACAAAAAGCAGAGTTCGCGGGAACTTTGTTACAAAGAGCGGAGTTCGGGCCCGGGGGCCGCACACCCAATAGATCTTTAGACGGTGAAGAGGCCCATGCAGTCGCCGTCGCCACCGCCGTCGCCGCACCCTGCGCAGGGTCCGACGGACGACACTACCACCGACTCGGTGACCGAGGGCATGTGCTTTCCTGACCATAAGTCGTGCACGAAGGCTTTGCGCAAGTATGCAGCAACACACGGCATGACCATCAGGCTCGATCCAAAACAGCACGGTGGTGTGATGCTCATGTACAAGTGCGACGGCGGAGATCAATGCCGCTTCACGGTTTTTGCACTGCGAGGCTTGACCGGCATTGTTGGGCCGAAAGCCCAACGGTTTCCGCCGCCCGCAGGGCGGCGGCAACCCCCCCCCCCCGTGTTTTTTTTAGTATCCATTTATTCTCCGATTTGAACATGGCGGAGAATGCGGCTCGTGCTGCAGTGAAGGAGGCAATAGCGCTGCGCATGTTCCCTCCTACTCTGCAGCTACCTGAACTGGAGAAGCATGGTCTACTTTCCACCTGGCTAACCTACCCAACGATTACCTAGACTACTGAGTGTCTTTCGCCTTCTCGTGACGCGGTGTGCATTGTGGAGGGCTGTTGCTGTACTCCGAGGGTGACGGGCTACTCAAGTCGCATCGTGCACGACATTGAACACAAGACCATACTGTACTACGCAAGGTACACTTGCACTGGTGGCAATGGACGGACATTTTCTACAATAGATGACGATTATCTTTCTGCCTCGAAAGCTACTCTTCTTGCTTTTCGTTACCTGCTCTCGTACCAGTCTGGAATATCGTTGGATTTTTTCGACCTGGTGTACGATAGCATGCTTACCACTAGAGGCATAGCTGGTGCGACCGCGAACGTAATACGGCGACGCCAAAAGCGGTATTACCAGATTTTCAGGTTGGCAGCGATGACTGTGGAGACTCGTAAATTAGAATACCAAAACTTTTCACCTCCTCTGCTTGATACAGTTGAGCAGTACATGCAGAAGAATGCTTGCCTTGACGAGGAGACGTTGAGAAAATTTGGCTGTCGCAAACGGAGATTTGCTCTAGATTGTTGAAGGCGTACATGGCCCAGGCTGAGTGCAAGCGAGTACTTCGTGTCGATCATTCTCAAAAGTTTTGCAAGAACTCAAAATCTTTGGCTCGGATAACTCAAAAGAGCAGTCGTCTCTCGTTCGATTGTTGATGTTGGTTCAGAACGAAGCCGGCGAGATAGTAGCGAGAGGTCTCACCCAATCTGAAAATCATGATGAATCGGGCGCAATTCTGGAGACATTGGTGCACAAAGTGAATCATGAGAGTGATGATGAAATGGTTTGTGTGTGTGACAACGCTGTTCAAACCCGTAATCTGATCACGAAAGTCTTTGGCGGTAGAGTAGCGACAAAACAGGACCTATACAGCGCTTTACAGAGAATGTGAAGGAGCCATCGGAGCGCAAAGCTTTGGCAAAGCATCTATCGAAGGCGTTGTATGACGTGGAGCGCAAGCTGCGACCACCAGAAGACATGGCAAAACAATTTCTGACTGTACTGCAATCTGTATCTAACTCTAGTGTGCGTAACATTTCCGAGTGGACGAACTCAATTCAATCCAACCTGCAGCAAATTCGAAGTAGAGATCAGTATGTTTCTGATTGTGAGTATCTCGAGCGAGGCGAGAAGATTCGAGTTGTTTCGACCAGTCAATTAGAAGCGATTCACTCGAAACTACGCAAGTTGCTTGATCGAGTAGGGTTGGGCTGCGTATCCTAGATATTTTCACGCTCCAGGTACGCTTTACACATGTGGTATGTGAAACCATTGCTCGCGCTAACACAAACCTATGATATTGCGCAGCATAATTTTAAAACAGGAGCTAAGTTCAAGCGCAACCCCAGTTTCACGGAGTTCGACTTCATCACCTTGTGCAAGACGGCCGTCTTCTGCAAAGGCCTGCTGCCGGATTCGCCCCAACTAGAGTTTATTTATGCGCTATTGTCAAAACAACCGCTCGAGGTTAGCATCCAACAGCACTTCCGCCCGGGTGGTGAGTCAGTTCCTGTTGGAAAACCGTGGGAACGTTTATTCAGCTTACTTCCTCTCCGCACTAACGCACTCGAAGCCGTCATCCTTCGCAAACGGTCCCAACCCACCGATATTAAGAAGTTGATGCAGTCAGCGCACGTGACTCGTAGAAGCATTCCTAGTGATGCGTTTGTGAAGCAGCTTGGGCTCAACCCGGAGTATGAATCGACGGCTGACTTCACGGCTGACGAGTTCGTAGTGCTGGAGCAAACACGCGGGGAACAGCTCGCACTCGATGGGAAAATATATAAGTGGCGTGAATGTCCTGTCGTGGCAACTGTGATGTACAATGCTGCCGTAAACGAGCTGACTAACCCGTGTCTGAAGCTGAAGAAGCGTTGATCCCGCTCAATTGAAAAACGTTCGGCAGCTGTAGATACGAAGTGGACCTCTGGTGGAATTCGACCTACAACACCCTACATTCTTAAAGTCGATCGCAAGACCCCAGTGAACGACGAAGTGAACTCGGATAAAGAGATGGCGCTTCAAAAAGAAATTTATAATTTACTTCGCCAGTCAAACAAGATAAAAAATGTAATCGGCGTGTTCTGCAACGTGTACGACTTGGCAGCGCACATGTGTCCGACAATCACGCCAAAGTCGGAGGATTTCTTACGCAAACGCTGGAATGCCCTTCGAACCGCTGAATCCCGTAAGAATCGCACGAAAGTTGTGCTGCGAGTTCCGCCTGCAAAGAAGATAGAGCAAGACCTCTTTCCCCACGTCGAAGAAACCCTAGCAGTACCGAGCGAGAAATCTGCTGAAGCGCAGCAATGGGGTACTTCAATTATGCCAATAGCTGCACTGGTACAGAGGGTAACATGAATGACCGTGTCTTGTGAGGCGTGTTGCAAGTCGGGAATGCCTGCAACGAACAGAATGAGAGGTTAGCTTCTTGTGTGGCGGTCAGTGCGGCTGGCGATGTCTCCACACCATCCTTACCACGCGCTGTCAGGCGCATAGCTGGCACGGAGATCGAACTGATCGACGACGCCACGCGCGAGCATTTACGACAGTTCGCTGCATCATTGCCTCGGAGCAAAGGTAAATGGGCGCTAGTCTTCTCCGAGTTTCAAGCAAAGCATCCTACCACGAACCTGGATGCAGAGAAGCTTCGTTGCCGTCTGAAGGCCAAAAGGCAGTCGCGGAAGCGGGCATTGGACCCACCTCCACAAGAGCAAACAGCGGCAGCTCCAACCCAACTCGCCGCCGAACCGCTGAAGCGATCTCGCACCAAACCTCCCGGACGCGCAGCATGCCAGAGTTGTCGCGATCTCCACCACAAGTGTGGACCAGACAGCACTAACCGCAAATGCCAGCACAGACAGACAGAGGACCCGCGGATTACAGCGTTCTTCGCAGCGGCAGGACGCGACCAGGCCGCGGTAGGAGGTGACCAAGCTAAGTAATCTGCTGCAACACACAAGACTAATGGGAGGCGCCAGCCGCGACTTTGTTAGTGACAGCTAGTTGGCACAGCACAACTTAAGCCTCAAGGAATCCATCGTGTACCTGCTTCACGTTTTGTCTTTTGAGTCCGTTCAGCTGGAGTCGGGCATCGGTGATTTTGATTCGGTAATTATATATTGGGGTCACCATAACACTTAGCATTTCGGTGCTCAACGGTGCCAAACGGTGCCCGCCGGTCGCAGTACAATCCCACGAATTCCGGTCAAGCCCCCCGGTCAAGCCCACTGCGATCATAGCGTCAAGGATCGAGCGGCTATTTCATCAGTCGCAGCATTCACCTGGTACTCACTCGTAGGAAGAGATGGGAACAACATGAACATTATTTTGGCCATTGCAGTGTGCGCTACGGAGAGTGAGGAGAATTGTAGATGTTTTTTCGGTGCTGTTTTTAGGCGGGTGTTGATCTCAAGCTCAAGGCCATGCCGCTTTTCTCGGATCGGGGTTCCGGAATTCTGGCCGCTCTGGAGAGACTAAACTGCGGTGAGAGTGGTCACAACAAGAGAAGCTGTCCCTCGTGCGCGTGCTGCGCCTGCACGGTGTATTGTGTTACAGCACCATGATAATTCATAATACATGTTGTTAGTGGTGACAGTTGTGGAAGACCGAGCTCAAAGTTCTTGTAAGTTTGATGGTGCTGCAGGCCCCGGGCCCGAACTCTGCTCTTTGTAACAAAGTTCCCGCGAACTCCGCTTCTTGTAACAAAAGGTTCCAAATGCAAAAAGGTTTTACTTTTTTACTGGATCTCGGTATTTTAATACTGTCCAGGTATTATTTTGAAAACCAATTAGGATGTCTTATTGGATTGTTAATCCGCCGATTTAGTGACTTAATAAGACCGACGACCCCCGATTAGATAAATCCGACCTCCTAATTAGACGATTTATTCTTTAGATTACTACCTGGGACGACTTACACAGTAAGAGCACATGAGTCGGATTTACGTTTGCTAATCGGCCGATTAAGCCAGAGCCAGCCGATTTGCTTGCTATTCAGGCAAAGCGACGCATACTTCTGTGCAGCTTTGCCATTGAAGTAGTAGCTCCCACCAACGGCAATCTTCCACTTCGAACCGATATCCTTGACCAAGTTTTCCTTGATCTTGTACTTTTCTACGTCGCTGGCTGAAGGCACGTGGGACGGATAAAAGGAGACTGGGATGTCTGCTGTATCTGTGATCCGCCACATGGGTGAAGCTGTCGTGGTTATCAACGCCTGCATTGACCCTCTCGTTGTCGAGTACACGGCCACACCCTCCACCTCAACTGCTGTAAACCTGTAGTGGCGCCATGGGAAACCTATCGGTCGAAGGAGCGCAATGAAGCTCTGCCTCTGGTCTACCTGTTCATTGGGGAGTACGGTGAGGGCAAGGACTACCTGTTGGTTCTGAAAGATGACTTCTCGCACTTGTGTGAGCTGGTGAAGTGTGCAAGCCCTGACTCTGCGACTGCTGTCAGAGCCATCCTGGACTGGAGTAGCCGCTACGGCATGCTTAAGGTGCTGATTAGCGACACAGCGACGCACTTTAAGAACCAAATGTTGGAAGAGCTGTGCCACAAGACTCAAATGACACAGAGTTTCACTTTGGCTTACTGTCCCTGGATAAATAGCAGTATTGAACGGCTAAATCGAGATATCCTTCAAGTATTTCGAGTCATGATCTTGGAGTTCAAGGTCGAGCAAGCCAATTGGGCGACACTACTCCCTCTCGTACAGGGCAACCTGAATCATAGCCCTGTGGCATCGCTTGCCAATCACTCCCCAGCAGAGGTGTTTCTTGGGGTTACAGCAGCTACACCATTAGAGAAAGTGCTGGTCGGCCACGAGGCGGCGGAGATGAAGGTCGTAAAGACGGATGAGCTTTCTCCAGACATCAGCTCAGTGGTGGACGAGCTACGTGCATCGATGGAGGATATGCATCATGACGTCTCGAGCGCCAAGGAAGGCCATACCAACCGCAATAAGAAAAATCAGCGTGGTGCGCAGCAAGAGAACTTTCACATCGGAGATTACGTGTTGTGGCCCCGTATTGATTCCGAGGTGCACGTCAATAAGCTTGCGGTCAAATGGATTGGACCGTACCGTGTGATTGGTGCTCAGGCAAACTCATTTGAGATCGAACATTTGCTGAGTGGAGCCACTCGCAGGGTGCATGCTTCGAGATTGAAGATGTACGCCGACAGCAGTCTCGATGTCAGAGCTCGGCGGCGCTTGAGCTCGGCTAAGCCGGATAACCTGTCCGGATAACCCCTTGAACTCGGGCTGAGCCGGATACGGCGTGTCCGGATAACCTAACGAACTCGGCTGAGCCGAATAAGATGTCCGGATAACCCAGTGAACTCGGCGGAGCCGGATAAGGTGTCCAGATAACACGGCGAACTCGTCGGAGCGACCCTTATACTCGACTGGGCGACTCCCGGACTCAATTGGACCCGGTTACCGTATTTGGATGGTACGTGGTGCCGTTTTGCCGAGCTCGGCGGCTTGAACTCCCCATGACCTCGGCTGAGCGTGTCCGGTGCCTTCCTGAACTCGGCTGGGTCTTCATCACTGGGCCTGCCACGTGTCACCAGGTCGGGGCCGGTGTGCATTGAGTTTCTGACACCATCACCCGCGTTCAGCTGTCCATCAGCCCACTGAGCTCGGCGGACGGTCATCCCGCCGAGTAGTACTTGGCTCCTGGTACGTTGTTCCACTGCGGCCTTAGAGTGTGACACAAAACTTGATGTTCCCCTACACCACACCTCGACGCCACCCATTGGCGGAGACCCCCATTACGGAGGGTACGTCGGCTCCCGGAGCCGACGAATCAAATTCACCCAAGCCATCGACTCCCGGAGTCGACGGCGTTACGTCACCTTGGCTCTTATTATTGGCCAGACCTGATCCAATTAGATTCGCGTCAGCCTCCACGGCTGAGGCGTGTGACTCGCCTGCGTCATCCGTGCCCCTTGAGGCCGGAGACTCTTCCTGATTCGCTGAAAATCGGGTATCGACCTCCGAGGTCAACACATTTTCTTCATTAGCTGTCGGCGGCAACGCCGACGCTAGCTGCTCTTGCGCGCGTGCTCGCGCGGCCCCAGGGCGCTCCGGAACAGCAGCGTTAGGCGCTGTCTCGGTGGGGAGTCGCACGCACCTGTCGGTGTGTGCGTAGCGGCAACAGGGCCATCGCTCACTGTTCCGAAGCGCACGAGAGTGCGCTTCTCCCAATCGATGACCGGATCATGCCGTGCAAGCCACGGCATGCCCAATACGATGTCAAACTTATCGTCCAGATCCAGGACGATAAAGGTCTCGACAAACTCTTGGTCTTCATACGTGAAGCGCACGCGTACCATGCGCTTCTCGGTCTTCACGACGGCACCCGTTGCCAGTCGTACCTCCAGCATACTTCGAGGTATCTTTAAATCCTCGAAGTCAAGCCTTGATAGACTTCGCAGTCGAACAAAGTTGTTCGACGCGCCCGAATCAACCAAAGCACGAAAAGATTTGCTCTCTCTCATCGAGTTCACGTTCAACATGAAAAGGTTCGGTTTGTCATCATGCATTTTGCAGTGAGAAGGGTCCTCACTGGGGGCTGCAGTCCTCAGTTTCGCATGTCCGAGTTGGACATGCGTGACTGCTTCACCAGTAGGGCGCCCCGCGCCTACTGGGTTCCAGCGTGTTTTGTTCGTTCGCGCCGATGCCCTGCATCGCCGCGTCGACCACCATCTCGGTGCACGGGTGCCGTGTACTCTCGGGCAAAGTGACCGACTCTACCGCAACGGTAGCATCGCACATTGTTTCCCTGCAACTGCTGGGGTCCAGCAGTTGCAGCACTCGAGAGGCCCGTGGGTAATGGGCCTCCCGTCCTCACTACCGGGCGTGGCTGTGGCCTCGGCACATCTGCATGCAGTTTACCCTGCCGCAGGCTAAACTCCTCCTGCATTGCAAGAGTAATCGCAGCTTCGAAAGTGCCTGGGTACTCACGGAAGAGATAGGTCTTTACAGGCCCATCTCTCAGTCCCTTCATGAACGTGACGACCTTGGTCGCCTCGTCGATCGGATTGGTCACGATGTTCGAGACCAAGTACCGTGCTCTCTGCGCGTACGCATGGACATCGTGCTTACCCTACTGTAGGTCGAGTAACTCTGCCCTCGACCCAAACTCATTTTGCGGGGGCTCAAACGCTTGCCTGAGCTCCTCCTTGAAACCCTCGTACGTGCTGAAGCACGTAGGATCAGAGAGTCGGCGTCCATACGCCCAACTTCTCGCTCGTCCGCCAAGGCATGACATGGCGAACGCAACCTTGGACAACGGGTCGACGATACGTCGAGCCGCGATGGCAGTGTCGAGTTCGACAAGCCAACGGAGGAGAGTTTCACCCTCTCTTCCGACATAGTTGCTCACATTGAGCTTCAACGATTGCGCGCGTGGTGTCGCCCCGGACGACACCGCGGTAGTAGCAGCAACATCGCGTTGCTCCTTCAGGATGAAACCCAGAGCAACACCGTGTTGCTCTGTCGGCGTTAGCGACGCAGCATCGTAACTACAGCCGCCTCACCAATGACCGTTGAGGGAGGGGTGGGCACAGTCAGCGCGTGCAACGTGAGTCACA